>NW_024424119.1:44332366-44431374 GCF_017311325.1 Ursus maritimus
ACCATAGCTCCTTCCAAATACCACTTTTTGTGGATCCTGTTTAAATAGGCTTAACTGAGTATGTTGGGTTAGAAGTCCTTAGGGGACCTTTATTAATGATTCATTGCAAGCACAAATAATTATTTTGTCAACCGTTATGTATTCCTGGATGCTTTTAATGTGCCTTGGAATATTTGAAAATAGTAAATTATCTTGAGCTGTTTCATATTTACACAATTGATTTCTCTATTTATGAAAAATAAGAGGACTTTCTTAAATTAAGGGAGAGCTTAGTAGTTTTTCTTTCCGCCTCTGAATGTTCTTGGTGCCAAAATTCATGGACATGAAATTTAAAAAAAAAAAAAAGTTGATAAAAGGTAATTTCATTCCTTACAAGCCAAAAGTAGCATGTGGAGGCATAAATTAAGATAGTCAATGTAGAAAATGTGTTTGACATTTGCTGCAACATCCAGAATAGTTTGTATGTATGTATGTATGTATAGGTATATGTATATATAATAGTTTACCTTCCCGTCTTCAGCAAATCAACCTTGAAGTTCTTGTTTCTCCTATCTCACGCTGTATATGCAGAAGAGTAGTGTGCATTTTGCATATTTTCTCTTTCATTTCCACTGGCTGCCAAAAGTTACTCATATTTTATGAAGCACAGAGAGTGGTAAGATAAGAGTTCCTTGTTCCATCATTTCTCCACACAGAAGAGAGATGGGTTTCTCCTTTCCTTCCTGTTCATTAATGATGCACGAAGCTGAGACTTTTAAACTCTCTCTCTAGTTTTACCTCCTGTGTTTCTTAGGAATTTCTCACATTACTTGATACGCATGGTTCTATGATAAAGACTCACCAGGGCTGTTATTCCTGCTGGTATGCTTCCTGAACAATCTTGGCTCATCAACTGGCTGGCAAAGCAGTCTGTCATTTTTATAGAATGACCACTTTATCTAGGAAGGAAGGGAGGGAGGAAGAAGGGTAGGAGGGAGGGAGGGAAGGAAGGAGGGAGAGGAGGAAGGAAGAGATGGAAGGAAGGAAGGAAGGAAGGAAGGAAGGAAGGAAGGAAGGAAGGAAGGAAGGAAGGAAGGGAGGGAGGGAGGGAGGATTATTATGCCTGGAACATCCACTAATCCTGACAGTGTTGCTATTCTCTCTCACTTCCAGATTGTGAATTTCCAACTTTGACCTTTCTCTGTTCTGCGAAATTAATAGAGCATACTCTAGGGACTCATTGAGTCTGTGAGTGCAGCAAGCAGGGGCTGCTGACCTCGCTCTAACATTTCCCCCTGTGTTTGGAGTTAGAATCAGGAGGTTCAAGATCTAAAATCAGCCTTAACTAGCTCACGGTGTGATGCCAACTCACGTTTCACTCTCTCCCTTTTCTAACACTTGCTCTACTTGGCTTCCGGTCTGCCATAGCTCTTGTCTTTTCTGCCAGGTTGCTCCTTCTCAGTCTTGTTTGCTTACTTCTCTTCATCTCTGACATCTCTTATTACAGGAATGCACCAGCTGTCAGCCTTTGAAATTCTCCGTTCCCTCCTCTCACTCTCCTGCCGATGTCTTCCAGTCCCATGACTTTAAATACCATCTGCACTTGGAAGATTGCTCACCTTTCTACATCCAGCCCAAGACCTTCTACTAAATTCCAGGCTCTTATATCCACCCATGTATCTGACATCCCCACTTCCATATCTACACCACATTTCAAGATTGACAGATCCAAAACCAAACTCATCCTCCCACACACAATATCTCGCATCTTCATAGATCACAAATCTATATTTTCAATTATTCAGGGTATATCCCTTGGAATTAGTCTCAGCTCTTCTCTTGTTCTCATAGCTCACATTCAATCCATCAGGAAACTCTGGCATTCAGTCATCAAAAAAAGGCTAGAAATCCTACACACTTCTCACTACTTTTAGTAAGACCAGCCTTGTCCAAACCACCATTGTCACTTGCCCACATTATTAAGGTGGCTTCCCAACTGGTCTCTGTACTCCTGCCCCCATTCTCCTGTGTGTATTTGGAACTTCATATGTGGCATCCTGTGAAACATAACACATCATGCCACTTCTCTGATCAAAGCCCTGCAACATATTTGCAGCTCATTTTAAATGTAAAACAAAGACCCAGCATGACTCGCAGGGTCCAGTATAATGTCCCCCTCCCTAGTACTTATCTGAGCTCACCTCTCGGGACTCCCTCTGAAGCTCGCTTTTCTCCAGCCACACTGGTCTCTTGATTCTTTGAAAGTGCCAGACACAATCTCTCAGGGGTTTGCTGTTTGGGCTCCCTCTGCCTGGAATGCTTTTCCTCTGGGTATTCATGGGGCTGGCTCTCCTGTCTCCTTCGCACCTTTGTGCCGGGTCACCTTTTCAATTAGGTCTTCCTTCATCATTTTATTTAAAATTGCACCAAGCCCAGCACTTCCTAACCCCCTAGAATGCAAACTCCATGGGAAGAGGGATTGTTTGTTTTCTTTGGACTGTATCCCCCATGCCCAGAAGAGTACCTGAAAGAAAATATTTACTCCTTAAATATTTGCTGAATTAAGGAGAACGAACACTAGGCAAGCTTTGGTGCTCTCTCTTCTTTCCTTCCCACCTGCCTGGGACCCTCGCAATACCTCTGAAATTTCTTTTACATCCTGAAAAATGCTAACGTAGCTTTATCCTCCAGCCTTTTACCTCCAGCACCTCATACCCTACAGCCCCTCTTTTGACTGGAAATGTTTTCAGCCACAAGTAACAGAAATCACAATAGTGGCTTTAAACACAGTTTTATTTTTCTCACTTGAAGATATGTTTAAAAATGCATGTGTGCTAACACCAATTCAGCCCCTCAGTAGTATTAGGGCTCTGAGAAAGTTGGCTTCACGATTCCTTTGGCCCTGGACGCGTGGTCACCAGATGTTTCAACAGCTTTCAGAGGCACACAGCAGCCTTCTGTGTGAGGCAGGCAGGTTCTGTGTATGCGCCTTCCTCGAAACAGGTGGCAAGGGCCTTTTGTCACGATGCCATCTTCCCTGTGCTAGACTTACCTTGATATCTCTAAAGACTCAACTTCTTGGAACAAAAGTGGAGGTCATGGGGAGTGGGGAGCAGCACTGGGGTGGCTCAGTCAGTTAAGCAGCTGACTCTTGGTTTCCGCTCAGGTTATGATCTCAGGGTCCTAGGATCAAGCCCCGCAATGGGCTCCCTGCTCAGTGGGGAGCCTGCTTGTGCATTGTCTATCTTCTTCTCCTTCTACCCTTCCCCCCACCTCATTCTCAAATAAATTTAAAAAATTAATAATTCAAAAAAAAGTGAAGTGAAGGATGGCTTTTTGGTGGGTAGAAAGATAGTGCCGGCCTCACCCTTTCCCCTTACTAACTCTTATTTCTCCTCCCGTCTTAACTGTGATATCCTTTCACCCCGGAGGCCTTTACTGATCTGCCTCTCCCTGTGAGAAGTCTGGGCTAAATGCCCTTCTTTGGGTCCTGTAAGCTTCTGAAGGTTTCTACAACAATGTTTTTGTGCTGTGCTAGAAATCAGCATTCTTCGTGTGCCTCTCCCCATATTCCCACTCCCCACCCCAACACACACACACACACACACACACACACACACACACTCACAAATACATTGTAGACTGCTCATTAGAGAAGCCGACATAAGAAAGGATTAAGACTTCAGGATAAAGACCACATTTTTATTGTTCACATTTGAATTCCCAGCATCTAACACTTATCTATAGAATAAATGAGTACATGAATGAATGAATTTTTTTTAAGTTAAGGGGCTTTCTCTTAATGGCCTTTAAAATCAATTTTGCATTAAGTCACTGTTTCTAGGATTATTTCAGTCCTTTTCTTATGTATCTTTAGCCTAAGCCAGTATATAGACTTTTATTATCCCCAACCATCCTTTCTTCTTTTTTTTCTCTTTTTTTTTCCTCTTTTTTTTTCCCCCAAAGTACTTGGAGTCTCATTGATTAAATAATTTAATGCATTTGTATGATTAGGGAAACAAAGTATGACATGGACACATCTCTCAAGTTATAGGTGAAAAGATAAAAATAACTATTATCTGTTCTAAGTTATCATAACAGACATTCTGCCCCCACTAGGAATGTGCCAAGACTTTACATTGGACAAAAGGCAGACAAGGGTGAAGGGTATTCTCTCTGCCTGTGTTCAAGGACAAGGCAATACTAGTGATGGAGAGACGTACAACATGGCACCCGTGACTTAGCATGATTATTGCCAGACCAAACAGAAGGCATTTCAGAGTGGATTCAGGGCAGGTGCCCTCACGACAGCCATCTAAGCTCAACTCCCAGCTTTGTTTTCCAGACCCTGGGATACAGGCCACATTAGTGAATCACGTTTGTTTGTTCAAGTCTCTGTTTGTTCACCTGTGAACAGGGATCACACTCAACTCCGCAGGGACTGTCGTGAGCTTCAAATTAGACACTGTGTGCAAAGTGATTAGTGTTGGCACATGTTTGTTCTTAACAAGCCCTGAAATGTATAGTCATTATTATAAACAAGGCACTATTAGATCATAAAAATAGAGTAATTGGCTCTACAAAATTATGGGTTAAAGTAATTATAACAAATGACTTTAAATCGATATTCGCTTCTTCTAATGGTTGGGAACGCTGTTTATTTCTTCTGCTTCTTGATTCAGCTATCCAAAGAGCTGGTCCACTACGAAGGGTAAAATTAACACAATTTTCTAATGGGCTCCACTTTCTCTGGTTCCTTGTGATGTCATTAGTTCACGTGCCTTGCTGCTTCCCAGAGTCCTATACCATTTTATTTGAGCCTCTTGTTTCTAGTAGGTGTAACACTGATGGGATGTTTTAGGAATTTTAAATCAGAATACCTTTAGGTATAGAGGTGTCTTTGAGCTCAATTGGCACAGTCCCTTCATTGCATAAATGGAAGATGGACTCTGCTGTGATTGGTTTGAGATTATGGAGCTGTTACCAGAGCTAGAGTTGAAACACAGGTCATTGGAATCCATATTTACTGCATATCTTACGTTGCATCCTATTGAATTATTCATGGGAACAGAGAGTTGAAGTGGGGGGTAGTGCTTTTTATAAGGGTATTTGCAAGATCAGGTCAATTTTAGGTATTTTTGAGCATGGGTTGTGGCGATAGTATTGGTGGGCAAAGGGAGGTCTTAAATATTCTTGTCATCAACTATTCTGCTTTTCACCTAAGGCAGGATCTGTGCCTAAATTGTTCATTTATTGAAGATGAACTTATCTTCTAAGAGGAAATCAGAAATAAACAATACATGTAATAAATTAGACAATTTTATAGCAGTCTAGAAGGGCATAAATATTATTTGAAAAAGAAAAACAGAGCAGGGTATGGGGGATTAAGAAGGCAAAGGATGGGGGGAGGTGACAAAGCAGCGTTAAGTGGTCATCATAGGTCAGCAAAGGCACAAGAGAGTCTGGGTGTGATCTCTAGTCTCATGGAACTCCCATTTAAACATGCTTTTAAGCACCTTTTTCCTGGACAGTGTAGTTCTTAAAAAAAATACGTTTGCACAAATGTGATTATCCACGAATGCATGCAAAGGTACGTGAAGGTATAACTCCTGGTTAGAGGAAGGGCCTTCAAGACAATCTGTTGACTCCCCAGCCAGCATTTGAATCTCTTCTTTGGCAGCGTTATGAGCTCAGATCAAATAATAGGTGAGAACAATTAGAAAGTTCATGAGTCAATGATTTGTTTACACACCTCTTATGAAGGCTAATTACTTGTTAGCTAAAACATGGGCCTGTATTTTAGTTAGAGAAGCCAGCATAAGAAAAGAATTGGCTGAGAAGCTGGAGCCCTACTGTCATCAGAAAACTGTCAGGAAAGTAAACATAATGGTTAAAATTCTAACCTTTTCCATGTTGCCATAAAGGGCTTTAATAAAGGCGAAATCTTACAGAAAACCTTAGACTGTCTGCCTCTCTCTCTCACACACACACACACACACACACACACACACACACACTCATGCACGCACACAGAGTTAATCAGATATTTATGCAGTACAAAGTTTACTTTTAGTTTTTTTAACTACCACCTCTGACATATTTAACAGTTTCTCATTTCCAGCTCTAGACTAGGCGGGTCTTTGGGGTTGCCACATGGAACGTAGGAGGCCTAGTTGAATTTGAATTTCTGATAAATAATGATTATTTTTTTCAGTCTAAGTATGCCCCAAATATTGTATGGGGAATTCTTATACTAAAAACCATTTTTTGTTTATCTGAAATTCAAATTTAACTAGGCATCCTCTATTTTTATTTATGAAGCCTGGCAACCCTAGAAGTTTTAGGTGCTCCAGAGAGAATTTTGGTCAGACGCTACTTTTTTTTTTTCCCCTTCTCTGTGCTCTGAACTCTTTGGTCGACTAACCCTGAGAGGGAGTGCTGTGCTATGACTGTGCATGCTTCAGTCGTGACTATATGCATTTATTCATGCAGCATTGTTTTTGCGCACCTACTGTGTGTCTGGTACAATGCTATCTGAAAAGCTAAAGAGATCTGAACCCTGCCCTCATTTCTCTTACTGTCTAATACCATCTACTGGGAAAATACCCCAAAGTGCAATAGTGCTGTGTGGACAGAGCTCATATCATTATTGTGTGAATTCATCAACACACAGCGTAAGCAGATGATCACTGTGCTAACATCCCTGTGTCAACGAAAGAGGGAAAGTCTTTTGAAATAGTGGTTTCCAAATACTGGTTTGACATCAGTGCTGGACGTGGTGCATGACAGGTCTGAGCACCGTGTGTCTGTCCAACATGGTGCCGGACTCAGCATTTCATTTAAAACTCAAAGCAGCACGAAGAGATAAATCCAATTATCATCTCCATGTTACTAAAAAGGAAGGTGGGGCTGAGAAAGTGAAATAAGTTGCCCAAATCTCTCCAACAAGGTTGTGATAAAACTGGGATTCTACCAGCTCCCTGACTATTCAGAATACACCCTCTTCACCCCTGTGCTCTGCTACTTGAGGAGAAGTCAGGAAGCCCTACTACATATTACAGATCCCAGAGTTTCTGATTCGGTAAGTCTGGGATAAGGTTTGGAGAAGACATTTTTAACTTGCTCCTGGGTGAGTCCGATAACAGCAAGATTTTGGTGGTGCTAATTTAGACAAAAGTAAGCTAATCTCATTGAAACTAGATTTTTTTTTTTCTCAGACCACATTTTCCCCGGTTTGCAAAACCATTCCTCAGATGATCTGGCCCCAGTGTCCCTTCCTCCTGATTATGCACTGCCATGGTTCTGCCAGTATAGTCGGCTAGTGACAAGTTAGCATTAGGCATCTTTGTTTTTTTTTTGTTTTTTGTTTTTTTAATTTTAGAGAGAGAGAGCTGGGGGAAGGGGCAGTAGGGGCAGAGGGAGAGGGAAACTCAAGCAGACTCCCTGCTGAGCCTGGAGCCTGACACCGGGCTCGATCCCAGGACCCTAGGATCATATGTGAGCTGAAACCAAGAGCCAGAGGTTCAATGAATTGGCACCCCCCCCCCCCCCCCCCCCCGGTGTCCCAGGCATCTATCCTTTCCCAGGCATGGCTTTCCCACAGATTAAGAAGGAACTGGTTTAAAATCTCTGGGCTCTGCCTGGTGTGTCCATTACCTTTTCCAGAGAGGGAGACTATGGGTAGAGGAAGTGGCCAGGAGAGGGGGGCCCCGTGGCAGACAGACTTCCGGAAGTGATGAGGATGGAGTGCAGACCTGGGTGGGGCTGATGGCAGAGTCTCCGCCAGGAGGCTGTGGAAGTTGCAGCAGTTTGATGACAAATCCCAAAAGTGAACCAAAATTACGTTCTTTCTTCCTTTCCACTGTTTTCTTCTTTTTCTCCTTTTCTCCCTCCCTCCATCTTCCTTCCCTCCTGCCCCCACTTCTTTCCAATTCTCTTCCCTCATCGAAGAAATATTTAACTTTATTTTTTAACTGAAGTAGACTTATACAGAAAAATACGCAACTCCAGAGTGTATGTCTTGATGGATTTTCACAAAGGCAACACACCCTTGTAACTACTTGTACCCCAGGTTGAGAAAAAGAATAATACCAGCACACGAAAATGCAGCACAAACACTCAGACGTGTTACTGTTCCCTCCCCTAAAGTTAAGATGATCTTGATTCCTATCACCAGAAATTAGTTTTGTCTGTTTTTGAGCTTTAACTAGAGAAACAATGCACTGCGGACTTTCTAGCTTATGGCTGATTTTTCTGTGCATTAGGCTTGTGGAATTTATTGAAGTTGTTTGGTATGGCAGTAATCTGTTCTTTTTCACTCCTGTGTACTATTTTATTCTGTGCCTATATCAAACTTTATGAATTCTACTGTTTTGGGGCATTTCGCTTATTTCTGAATTATGGCTATTCCTAATTCTACTAGTGATTGTATAATAGGGCCAGTGGTCATGCTGATAGCTATTACCAGTAATACTGCTATGGGCATTCTTGTATCTCTTCTTGGGGAATCATCCCTGCATACAGCTTTTGGGTTTGAACCATGAAAGGAATTCCTAGGGTCAGTATGTTCATTTAAGGAAGATATTGCCAAACAGTTTCCCAAGGTGGCTGGGTTAATTTACAGCCCACCGCAGTCATTGAGAATGGCAGGTTTTCCACATTTTTTTTTTTTTAATGTAGATATCCAATTCACCTACCCAGCACTGTTTACTGAAAAGACTACCTTTTCCCTACTGAACTTCTGTTTCATGTTTTCCTTAAATGAAGTAACAACATATAGTCAGCCAATATCCATTGATCTGGTTCCGTATTGAGTCCTGACCACAGATAGGAAGCGGAACATATACTCTGATCTCAGTCCCGTAATGCAAGTATGACAGAAACCATCTTTTCTATCCTAGCTGTATTCTAGTTGATGTAACAGATAATAAACAAATGAACCATCAGATAAAGTAATTTTGTATGTGATGAGTAGGGTATGAGAGGGAGAAGCAAAAGGAAGGCTGCTGTGGCAGAGAGCGGAGGAGGACAATACAGCAGATGAGGTGGAGGAAGGATTCTCTGAGAGGGTAACAGTTAAACAGACCTGAGGGAGTGTGCCAGCACTTCAAGGAAGTACTTTTTCTGGTATTAGAAAAGTCAGTAGCACAGTAGGCGAGGCAGCCCCTGGGGTGGCTCGCAGTGGGAACTGTCAGAAGGTGAGGGAGGCAGAGAGGTGTGAATAATGCAGAAAATGGCATAACGAGGGAGCGAGAGGCAAGTGCTGGATTTCCTAGGGTCCTCAGGCTGCCGTGAAAGATTTCTGTTTTCTTCTAAGGGTGCAAGGGAAAGCCATGGGGAGTTTTAATGGGCGCAGTGTCACCATCTGCTTTCCGTGGTTGTAAAGTAAATAAAGACACCGGGCATAGAGCGTTGCATCAAGCCACAGGAAGGAGACGGGAGTCTGCTGCGGTGGTCCCCAGGACTTGGAGTGGGTACAGAACGGGGCCTCAAGGATGACTCTCATCCTGCTTGCTCAGTTAAGGGTTTTATTTCTCCTGTAGGGAAGAGCCTGACTCGTTTCTTGAGTCCCTGAAGGGTGTAAGCATTTGCGGTCTTCTCCAGCCAATCTGGTAGGTCATTTCATAGGAGCTCGTCTGCTCACCTAGCTGTTTCCTATGCTTAAATCCTGGCTGCTCATCCAGCTTACAGGTGTGGGAAGGGAAAGAACAGCTCTCCTCTGTGCATTCTTTTTTTGTTCTCAAGATTTATTTATTTGAGAGAGAGTGAGGGGGAGGGGCAGAGGCAGAGGAAGAGAGAGAATCTCTAGCAGACTCCCTGCTAAGCACAGAGCCTTGGCCCCCAAGATCACAACCTGAGCCAAAAGCAAGAGTCTGGAGCTTAACTGACTGAGCCACCCAGGCACCCCTCCTCTCTGTATTCTTCTGACTAGAAGACAGGAGAGATTCTAAGGGGGCAAGAATGGTAGAAGCATTGATTTTGATCCTGTCTTTTGAAAGCCACAGAATCTCTGGCACGTTCAGGTGACTCCTCAGAGAAGGGCCAGACTTCTGACTCTCACAGTCCCTGAACTTGTCTGAGTACTTTTTAGTGTGGCTAAGAGAACTAGGATGTGGCATTGAACAGAGCTGTTTGGGTTGACATTTTGTCCCTGTCATTTGCTCTGTGTAGCCTTTGGTCACATCTCCCTGGGCCTCAGTTTTTTATCTACAGAGTGGGGAATGATTCTTCCCTTGGTGCTTGCTTTTTGCAGTAAATGTGAGGATGGGATTAGCTATTCCACACGCAAATTATGGAGTGCTTTTCCATTGAAAGGAAGTGTTGATACATTCAGGATTTTTCAATCCAATCTCAGCCCCCTGCCCACCAACCCTGCCATTACCACCAGGGCCATCACTCTTGCTCATTCATGGTGGGGAGCTCAGGGTTTATTTAATTCCATGGGGAATGGCAATTAGGCCATATTAAAGGCATTCTTTTTTTTTTTTTTTATAATTTTTATTTTGTTATATTAGTCACCATACAGTACATCCCCAGTTTTTGATGCAATGTTTCATGATTCATTATTTGCATATAACTCCCAGTTCACCATGCAATATGTGCCCTCCTTAATACCCATCACCGGCCTATCCCAATCCCCCACCCCTCTCCCCTCTGAAGCCCCATTCTTTTAAACAAACAGCTTCTGCGTCAGCCATCCTTGGATGTGACTGTTAGGACAAGTGCCGTGTCTCATTGGCCACTAGATGGCGCCAGAATTCCTTTCTGTTCTGCTCTCTTCCCATCACCACCCTGCCAGCTCCCACCCACTCTGCTTTTGCATCTGCGCAGGCTCCGCTGGGGTTGTGATGAATTTGTTTGCTGGGAAAATCGTTTCTCCCTCAGGAATCTGTGGGACAGAAAATGCCTTGTGGCCTCGGCTATTGTGGAACGTTCTCTTTCCTTGGTCTTCCATTGATTTATCTCCCAAAACGCCACTCTTTTTAGAAGTTAGAAGAAAAACAATAAGGACAGTGGTTTATGCGAGTTTTCATATCTCTGGGAACCCTCTTCCTAGGGCCAAATCACATCCCACTTCTGTTTGTACACACAATGCATGATGCATGCCATGCTGTTCCTGATGAAGACATTATCCGCCTGCCTCTGCCCATCCCTAAGCACCGGGAGAGACTTCTCCCATATTGTCACTGCTTCCTTTCCAGGTGGCCAGAGAAACCCTTCCCAGACTTTTCTCCCCATGGGATCTGTAGTCATTAGTTAGGCCAGGTGACTCTCCTCCAGAGAGCAAATTCACTCTCCAAGCAGCTCAGCCCAGGCTGCTTTCCCTCCCACTAGCGACACAGGGTCTCTTGCTCTGTCATTCAAAGACCACGAGATCACAGCACTTCACAGATGGCAGGGCTGAGGGAGCTTTTCAGACCCTCTGACCTGGTGATGCTCTAACTTTAGTGTCAGAATCACCTGGAAGGCTCCTTAAGCATGGATTGCTGTACCCTACCCTAGAGTTTCTGGAACAGTTTGTCTGGGGTGGACCTGAGAATGTGCATTTCTTGCAACTGCCCTGCTGATGCTGTTGTTCCAGGGATCACAGCTCTGAGAGCCACTGGTCTAGTCCTATTGTTTCACAGGTTTGGAAACTGAGGTTCAATGAAGTTAAATGATTGTTCAAGGTCACAAAGCAAACTGAAATTAGCTAGGACTAGGAATTCAGGAGTCTTTTAAGCAAAAGCTTTTAAAGTCCTCATTCAAATTGGAGCTGGTTAAAAATTTCCCTTTCTACTCTTTATGGGGAAAGGATTTGCTGAGCAAATTTACAGAGGAAATCAGATTGTAGGGGAAATGTTTAATCTGTATTTAATCACTTAAAATAGAGTTCTATTATTTTTGAGTTTAAATTAAAGCACGAACTGAGAGGAACCTATTTCTGAGTAAAGGGACTGACCTTTTAGTGTTGCCACTGTGATGATGTTCTTTCTAATGGCTGTTGCACATGGGCAGAATGCCAGGGAAAGTTGTTCCGCTGACTGATGCTCTTCCAAATAGTCATCCCCAACATTTACCCTTTTCTGCCTCTATCCCAAACCAGGATTCCCTCCTTGTAATAGCTTGGAAATGTGGCAGTGGTTAAGACGGCCAAATGGAAAAGGACTGATTTAAACTTCTCTTAAAGACGATTATTCTAATAAATTTTTTCCAACACTGTGGTTCACCTAGCACTTATGGTAAGTGGCAGGACTTGAGAAACGTGTGTATGTATAGTTATATTAATAACAATAGTTATAGTTACAGATTTATTTATGATACCTTCTATGTGGGGCAACAGATGCTGTGTTTCAAAAAGTTGGGGTAGGGGCGCCTGGGTGGCTCAGTCGTTAAGCATCTGCCTTTAGCTCAGGGCGTGATCCTGGCATTCTGGGATCGAGCCCTGCATCAGGCTCCTCTGCTGGGAGCCTGCTTCTTCCTCTCCCACTCCCCCTGCTTGTGTTCCCTCTCCCGCTGGCTGTCTCTCTCTCTGTCAAATAAATAAATAAAATCTTAAAAAAAAAAAAGTTGGGGTAGTAATATAAAGTTTCATTTTAAATGCACTGTAAGAAAAACGAGTCAATTTTTAAAAAAGATTTTATTTATTTAGAGAGAGAGAGTGAGCAGAGGGAGGGGCAGTGGGAGAGGGAGAGAGAGAATCTCAAGCAGACTCTGCACTGAGCACAGAGCCCGTCGCCAGGCTCGATCTCATGACCCCGAGATCATGACCTGAGCCCAAATCAAGAGTTGGATGCTCAACTGACTGAGCCACCCAGATGCCCCAATGAGTCGATTGTTTTAAAGTATCCAATTTTATAATAGGATATATATACTATGTAAACGTAGCCAAAGTTGTACAGATACCTGAATGAGGGAATATTGGTAAATACCACACCAGAGACTGAAATAATTCAGTTTTACAACTGGAACTAGGACACTTTCATACTCAGACATGTTCATATGAGTCACCGTGTGTGGAGGTGATGGAAGTGTCCCTGTAGATTACATGATTTCTTTGTCCCCACCAGGCCCATAAGTCTTGATTTTCCTCTCCAGTCCAGGAATCTGTCAAATCCTGCAGCCTCCACGGTTTGGGATAAGCTATTCTGTTTTGGAGGTGAGGCGTCTACATTCTGTGGGTACACATCTACCCTTGACTGAATCAACTTTGCCGTTAGGCGGGTTCAGACACCAGATGGGAGGGCAGACAGGCAAACCAGCGGCACTGTTATATGCTGAAGTGTGTGTCCTCAAACTCCTATGTTGAAGCCCTAACCCCCAGTACTCGACTGGGACAGATTTGGAGATGGGAGCTTTAAACAGGTGCAATGAGGTCATATGGGCAGACCCACGTCTAATAGAACTGCTGTCCTTGTAAGAGGAGATTGGGGCACAAATAACAGAAAGACGGAGGGGCAACCATGTGAAGACACAGAGAGAGCGTGGTTCTCTGCAAACTAAGAAAGAGAAGCCTCAGAGGAAACCAAACTTGCTAACACCCTGCCTTGGACTTCAGTCTTTAGAAGTCAGAAAAAAAAAATTAACTTCTGCTGTTTAAGCCAACCACTCTATGGTATTTTGTTATGCAGCCATAGGAAACCATTAGTAAGCACTGAGATATGAATGCCAGCAAGACAAATGGGTGGAAAATGTCTTCAGAGAGAAAGAGTGTCTGAGGGATTCTCTCAAGACTGAAGATGAGTTTATTAGGCACACAACAGGAAAGGCATTCTCAAAAAAAAAAAAGTACGAAAAACAGCTGTTACTCTATACCAGTGCACAATTAGGTGTAGAAGGGTGTTCATTAAAGCAGTGTTTATAATGTACATTTTCGAAAGATAACAAAAGTCCATCCATGGAGAAAGATGAAAGAGAATTAATGAGTCTATAGAAAATTACATGGAAAAAAAATTCAGGATCCATTTCCTGTCTATACTTAAGTAAACAGAATCCTATACTTTATAAAGTGCTAGCATTCTGACAGGTAATTTTGGTTATTTAAAGTCAAACAGAAAAGTAAACATACACAAATAATATTTACTAAGCATTTAGAATGCAAAAACCACTCTAATGGTTTGAGTGGTGTTTGGGGGATGGAATAAGGGGATACCTGTATTTAGAAGTTGGTATGAAGAAGAACAGCTGTACTATACCTACTTGGCTGAATTCAGCCCAGGAAAAGCATGGTCCATTTCTTTATTTCTGTTGAATCACCTGTGCTTAGCATAGTCCTTAGAACCTGAGAGCTTTCTAACTAAGTTTTTGAATGAATGAATGAGTGTTAAAAATCTGAATTATAAAATAAGGCCTATGCTTTCGTTCTGCTTTTGGTATAATTTTGTTATAAGCTGGTAAGTAGGTTAATGGATATTAGATTGTCATCTGCATGATAAAGATATTTGAGCAGAAACATAGCAGTCAAGACAGTATAATGTTAAAGCAATAAATGTATAATGGTTAAAAGCACAGGTAAAACTAGGTTCTAAATCTGGTACCTCCAGGACCTCCTCAACCTCTCTGAGATCCCATTCTCTCATTTGCGAAATGAGGACAGTCTGGGATGTGTGTGTGTGTGTGTGTGTGTGTGTGTGTGTGTTTAAGTATGTATTTTTTCTGACTGTAAAAGTAAGCACCCTTACTCTAAATGGTTTTAAAAACATAGAGATCTATATAAGGAAAAAAGCAAAACAACCCTTTCCCTCAGCCACCAAGTGATAAGCACTCATAAAATGTTTGATATATTTCCCTTCAAATGTTTTTCATATGCATTTGTATATACTACAAATTTGGCATCATTTTGCATTTTCAAATTGGTACACTGTTTTGTCACCTCATATTATATAGAGACTATTTCTTTATGCCATTAAATATCCCTTGTAAATACCATTTAAGTGGCTCTAAAACATTCCAGACTATGTATTTATCATAATTTATTTAATCATTCTCCTAATTTTGGACTTTTGGCTTGGTTCCAGTTGTCAGCATCGAGGGTTATATTGCACTAAGCCTCTTGGCACACAGAGTCATGGAAGGGAACTTGTAAGTCAGTAGTATCAATCTTCAGCCTCTTGATATATATTGCTAAAATATTTTTAATAAATGTTGTGCTGTTTATACTCCCGTTGTATTTATTTGCTTTCTCTAGGTTATGCTGCAGTAAAAACCACATCAGCATTTCAGTGAGTTCAGTAACCAAGGCTGATTTCTTGCTCACAGTATCCACTGACTAGATCAGTTTGGGCTCTTGTCTATGTGTCTCCGTCATTCTGAAATTCAGACTCAAGCAGCAGCTTTATATGGGACATGCTGTTCTTAAGCAGAGGGGAAAGAGCAATGGTACAACCGCATGATGCCTTCTAATGCGGCTGCTGGGATACAGTGCGTGCCACTTCCGCTCACATGCCATTGGCTGAAGCAAGTCACATGCTCACGCCCAATATAATAAGCCGAGAAAGCTGCTTCTCCCTCAGAAGGGCACAGCCGGTGGCCCACAGCCATAGAACTGCTAGAGAGGGGCAGTGAGTATTTAGAAAGAATACATCATACACACACTGCAATAATTCTGATTCTCCCTCAGCTTTACTGAGTATGGCAATTTTTAAATATTTGCACATCTGATAGAGGAAGGCGGTAATATATCTTATTTAATTTAATGCTTCCTTTCCTTATGAGACTCAGAATATTTTCATGGTTTGTGCCATTTGTGTTTGCTTTATTCAAGATAACGTATAAATTTGTATACATTTTCTATTCTATTCTGTCTTTTAGAATGAAGTTTTTTGTTTATTTGTTTGTTTTTTTATGAAGAATATCAAGACCTTACCCATCAAGGTTAATGTATTTTTTTTCTGATTTCCCTTTAAATGTGTTTATATTATTTTTTGATAAATAGCATATTAAAATTTACAGTAGTCAGATTTATCATTTTTCTTTGTAATTTATTCTATGGCTTTCTGCTTAGAAAGTGCTTTCCTTTCCTAAAACCAGACACATTTACACCTGTCTTTTCTTTTACAATGTTTTCCTTTAACCATTTAATCCATGTGAGGTTATTTTGCAGTTAGAGCATGGGCTAAGGATCATAGTGGACCTCTCAACAGTAAACCAGAATATAAGTTATACTCCCTATCTGTCATTTTCTTGTTTACCTTCTTAATTGGAAACAGAAGCACAAAGCAGAAAGCATATGGACTGGGGTGAGGAGTCCAGTTGACTTGAATTCTAGAAGCAGCTTTGGGATTCAATTGTTGGATGACTTAAAGCACAATTCACATAACTTTTCTGGTTCTCTACCACTTCACTCCAATGAAAACATTGGATCTCAAGGAGCCCATCTATCCCCAAATCTGTTGGGTCATCTCTAGATCTGGTATATTCCTAGTATATATCGTATCACTGCCCAATCCTGTGGCAGATGTGGCTAATGCAATGTGCCACTTTTTTCCCCCTTTCTGAGTTAAAGTTGCCAAAGAATTCTACTTCTCCTACTAACCTAAGAAGTTGCTGAATCAGCATACCACTTAAAACTTACTTGTCAGTAATGTTCCAAGAAGTCAGAATTGTAAATTCCTAATCAAAATGTCTTTTCACAGGTAATTCTGCTTATTCTATTCAGAAATTGCCTTTTTATTCATGCAGTCTAAGGTCTGCATTTTGATCCTACTAATAACCAGTATTCTAACACAACTGCTCTTGATCCCATATTACTTTTTATATATATTTTAAAGATATGTCCAGACCATTGTGAGTTCATGAGATGCATACAGTTACATATATTTTCAGTATTTGCAGCCAAGTTGCCAATGGATTTTACTATGACAAATAACAGAAGTGTTCCCACTTATTATAATATTAGTTAGTTTGGGGTCAAATTAGAGTACAAAAACAAAAACAAAAACAAAAAAACAAACGGGTGGTTTCCAGAGGAGAGGGGGATGGGAGGATGGACAAAAAAGGGAATGGGAAATACAGGCTTTCAGTTATGGAGGGAATAAATTATGGAATGAAAGGTACAACATGGGGAATATAGTCAGTGATATTGTAATAATGTCATACAGTGACAGATGGTAGCTACACTTGCGGAAAGCATAGTATAAAGTATAGACTTGTGGAATCACTATGGTGTACACCTGAAACTAATGTAACATGGTGTGTCAACTGTACTTCAATAAGTAAATAAGTAAATAGTATAAAAGTGAAGAGTCCTAGTCTGACAGAGTTAGAAAGAACCTTGTATCCTCGATCCCAATTCATTCTATTGACCAAATAGTCTTATATAGATCAGAAATATCAACCAGCTCCCATGGCTTTCATAATATAAAACAGCAACTTAAAAGGCAATTGGGTTCTTGAATCCAGTCCAAGGTCCAAACGCTAATGGATGGGACTTTTATAATCTCCTATGGTAAAAGGCTTCACTGGCATTGGGAGAGAACTTCTCATCTATCTCTTTAGTATCTGAGGTCAGAGGTCATAGCTGCCGGAATTTTAAACAATATCTCAGCTTTGTGCCGTTTTGTACTAAGTAATACTACAATTAGCCTGTTTCTTCTATATTTACAGACTATATTTTAGTGACAAAGAACTCCACAATGGTCTCCCTTTCTTCCAGTAACAGATGTGTATAATCTATTTTATTTTGGAGGAAAAAAGTAGCTACAAGCCCATTGGTGCTAGATACGGTTGTCCAATTAAGTTCATATCTCTTCGTGGTTATGGGCAGACTTGATATGTCCAGAAAGTACATAGAACAAATGGGGAAAGGTCCTCAATGCTTATTTATGATATTTATACTGATAATACTTCCTCTATGTTTTACTTTTCCACCCTCTGACACAAAAAAATATATAATATTGGTGTTGGGTTGAAAGGAAATACAAGGAGTTATTGTAAAGTCAGTGTTTATACTTTTTTTTTTTTGTTATCTCTCTTTCCTTTTGAGTTGATTTAGGTGTAGACCCTACATTATTCCTGTGACTGTGGACTATGGACTATGGTCTATGAGCTATGTGTTAATAAAAATCCTGTTACCACTGGACTCTCGTACTATCAATTACCTTAGAACTCAGTATATTCCCAGTTACTCTATGTGAATGGCACACTAGAACAAGCCATTCCAACACTTTCAGTTGATAGCTTAAAAAAACAGAATAACTTGCCAAAGACCTTGCAGATTGGTAGTAACAGTAGAAAACAGCATCTAGATCTCTAGACTTTTAAGCACAGTGCTTCCTTATACATAAAATCCTTTCTGCTACAAAGTTAATCATAAATTCTTCCATTTGTACCAGGAATTCCCCTTTAGTTGGCCAAGAGAAGAAATGAAACATTTACATTTTGTTTTAAATGGCTAGTAGCCAAAGCATATTGATAAGGTCAAGATGGGGCATTAGAAATCAAACTTATGTAAGGAATAAAAGACAGTATAAATTAGAAACATTTGCTTCCCCTGTTGTTTAAAAGAGTTAGCATTATGCCAGCCTCATATAACATTGTGGGGGTGGTTTTACAGACGGATTGGGCAATAAATCAAAAACAGCATTAAAGACTAAGGAGTGAGATAGAGCAAAAGGCTACCAAAGAGTAAATGTATGGTCGCCAAGAGAGACTGTTCTCAGGAAATACTAAATTGTTTTCCCTGATAAATGGTAGGGTAAGATATGTACAATTATAGGATGCCTAAGATATAAAGATCCATGGTTATGCTCTGTTCCAATCCTTTCATTAATGTAGAAGTTCAGAGTTGTGTCATCTACCCAACATCATAGAATAAGCTAAAGGAATAGCAGGTGAATTTGTTGTCTATTATTGTATAACAAATTATCCCCAGACACAATGGCTTAAAACAAAAACAAACCTTTAGTATCTATCACAGTTTCTACACATGAAAATCTTGGAGAAAGTTAGCTGGGTGTTTCTGTTGTAGAATTACTCATGAGGTCACAGTCAAGAGGGTGACTGGAATAACTATTAGTGGAAGTCTTACCTGGGGCTGAAGAATTTGCTTCCAAGGTGGCTCAGTCATATGGTTAGCAAATTGTTAATGACCATTGGCAGAAGGTCTCAGTTTCATATCACTTGACCTCTTTACAGGCTGCTTGAACGTCCCATAGGAATGGCAACTGGCATGCCACAGACTAAATGAATGATCCATGGGAGATCAAAGCAAAATCCCCAATGTCTTTTAAAACCTCATCTCAGGTGTCATACACCATGATTTCTGCAGAATCCTACTGGTTACAAAGTCAACCCTATTTGATGTAGGAGGAGACTGCACAAGTGCAAGAATATCAGGGGGAAAGGGTCACTGGGGGTTGGAGAACTTAGAAGAGTACCCAGTATACGGTAAGAGTAATTATTTAGTAATACATTAATAGGAAGAGTAATTAATATTCCTATATTAATATATTATATCATAATTCTAGAGATTCGTTTTGCTTTTTTCTGTTATTGTAGTCAAATTTTTATAGGTTAAAGAAAACAGATTTAAAAAGGACAGTAAGAAAGTGAGAAGCTAGATTCCTTTACTGTGGTCTTGATAACCAATCTAAGTTGTAAACCTAGCATTTTTGTTTTTTTTTTAAAGAAAAAATAGTGAGATAGTAATATTTTATTTATATTTGGGCAAGAATAGAGGATGGATGGGTAAATTATACAAGTAGCTATAATGCACACTATAAAAAAACAAGAAAGGTCATAAGAAAAGCTCAGAGAATTCTGTGGGAGTTTCAGGGTTTTGAAAACTCTGCGGACTGAGGAGAGACTTTGTGTAGGAAGATCATTATCACGAATTATTTACAAATAATTAGATTTTTTGAAAAGTAGAAAAGTGGGAACAGAATGAGTTAAACTGCGGTGTTGAGAAATCATAGACTGTTCTTGTGACAGAGAGAAAAGCATTGCTTTATTTGGCTGGAGCATTGGATGGAGACAAGGAGTATGAATTTATTCTTCAGGTAATGTGGAAACATTGCAAGTGAAGAATGTCCTGATTCAGGAAAATTCATCAGGCAAACTAAAGTCAAACTGAAGGAGCAAGAAAATGGACACAGGGAGATCAGTTATGAGGCAATTGTACAAGGTACTTGACATTCAATGAGAATCTAAACAAGGATGTGTGAGAGAATCAAAGTAGCTTATTTTAAAGATAGAATTTACAGCATGGGGCACCGGAATGACTGTGGGTGCTAAGGAAAAAGAATTAACCAAGTGCTTTTTCTCCTGGAGTGAAATGGGTTGAATTTAGTTCACACGGTCTCTGTTTTCTTTATTCATTCATTCAAAACCATTTGGTTAGTGACTACATTGTTCAAGTTGCTGTGAAAATTCTGTGAAGGTGAAGATGAGCGAGACTCAATTTATGCCCTATTTCTTTGTTCTCTTAGGATAAAGTATGCTCAAAAAAGTTGTTCATCCTCGTCTACTTGCTGTTAGGTTCCTCTCCTCCTGTTTGCTCTTAAATGTACTTCAGTGTGGTCTTTGCCCCCTTCATTTTATTAAGCTGTTTGTGTCAATTCACCAGTGACCTCTGTGTGGTTAAAGCCAATGGTCAGTTCTCAGCCTGCTTGTTCTTTTATAGGTATTTACTCAGCTTATCTCTTTTGATCCTTCTTGTCACTTGTCACGTGTCTCTATGCTGATTTTCCTCCTTATTCACTGCCTACTACTCCATAACGTCTTTTACTGGTTCTTCTTCCGGACTTCTTAATGTTAGAGTGTCTGAGGGATTAGTTCTTGACATTCTCTTCTTTACCAATACCAATTCCTTGGGGCTCTCACATAGTCACCCAGATTAAAATACTATTTTGGTGCTGAAGATGTTCAAATTTATATATGTATATGTGTATATATGCATATATGTATGTATATATATAGCCATATTTTTTTTACTTCTCTCCTGACCTCTGAACCATGTCTCTATTCATCTGCCTACTCAGTATGCCCATAGAGATGTAGAATTGACATTTCAAACCAACCAGTCCAAAACCGAACTAATCTTTCCCTCCAAATCTGTTACTCCCACATGCTTTCCCATGTAAGTTGTTGGTGTCTCTTTCCTTGGATTGATCCTTGCCTCCTGTCTTTCGTTACACCACCACATTTAATAAACACATCACTGATGCCATTGGCTTCACTATCATGATATGTCCAAAACCCATTCTCCCATCCTGGTCTGCATCACCACCATCTCTCACCTGGATTACTGCCCTTGCTTGCTATACTTGCCACGTCCAACCCATCTAGTCTTGCCACAATACATGAATAATTATTTTAAAGTGTAAGTCATAATGGGTCACTTCGTTGTTCAAAGTGCTACATTGGTTCCACACTTCACTCAGTGAGAAAGGCAAAGTCATCATCTTCTAATCATGCATAAAGGCCCTATTCATTCTTTCAAGACACCACCATCACCACATTAGTGCTCAAGATAACATTTTATCACTTCCTGCTACTTTTATCCTTGCTCAGTTTTTTGTTTTTGTTTTTTTTTTCCCTCTAATCTGTCTGACCTTTTAGTGGTTTGGTAACACACCAGGACGAGTCGTAACTTAGGGTGTCAGGACTTGTGCTCTGAGCCTGAAACTCTCATTCTGCTGTAATTAGTAAGGATAATTCTCTCCCCTCTTAAGGATACTTACCCGGTTTCCTTTATTTAAAACTGTAGACTGTCACCTCCACAGAAACACTCTTTAGTACCTTCACCTCCCTCTCTTTTTGTCTTCCTAGTTATATTATCTGTGCCATAATACACATATTTTTTACTGATTATGTTTATTGTCCATCTCTCCACGTTAGGATGTGGTCTTCATGAGGGCAGGGATCTCTGTATTTTTGTTCTTATAGGAGTATCTGGCTCAGAATAGACAATAAATAATAATTCACAACCCAGTGTGGGGACAAATAAGTTACTTTACAAACCAGTGGGGAACAGATACATAGATAGAGCATGTATAGATATGACCAAATACTGCTGTAACAAGGAGGGAAGAGATCTACTACTTTCTTGAGTGAGAAATCTCCTTCAGAAAAAAGCTCATCTGAGTGAGTCGTGCAAATACCAATTTTGAGACCAGGATGGTTAAATTTTAATAAGGATGGCAAATCTCTATTCTTTATATCCTATAGTGGAATTTCTGGTGAAGAACACAGGAAATGTTGAAGATTTCTCCTGCCACCTGAGAGTACACAATTTAAGGTCCAAATAATTCCACTTGAATTAAACCTTAATTAAACATCCTGTGCATATAGATATTTCCCATATCCACCTGCCAAAATCCTACTGATTCATCAAGGCTCAGATCAAATGTAATCTCTTCCAAGAAGCCCTACATGCGTCTCACTAATCAGAAATAAGCGACCCCTCTTAAAATCATTGGCTGGCATCCAATTCCCCCTTCTAAATTATGAATTCATTGTGAGTACAGAACTTTAGACCTACCTTTGTGTTCCCTACAGTTCATAGAAAAGGGACCTGCACACAGTTGTAAGAAGTTACACTACATTATCCCTTAGGATCCTTTAAAACCTAATAATATATTAGAAGATCTCAATCCAGTTTCATTGATACATCTAATTTTGGTGTACTGCCATAGGGCATACAGAAATTGAACCTATGAATTTGGTTTTATGGGATCTTTCAACCAAAGAGAAGAAAGAAAAAAAAAATCATTCCACACCTCTTGTGTTTCAGGAAGTGCACTGGGCTTTTTACATGTGTTACCTCATATAATATTCAAAATAGCACTATTGAGCAGGTATAATTGTCCTTTTCATTTTTGCAAATGAGAAAACTGAGTCTCATAAATGTTAAATGACATCTTGAAGGTCACACACCCTGTAAGTGACAGAGCTAGAATTCTAACCCAGTTGTGTTATTCCACTAAATCACAATCCATGTGACAAAGGAACAAAGGAGAAGTGATGGTGAATTCAAAATGTTGAGAAAACATTGGGCTGCAATAAAGTGGATATGATGAATGTCATGTTGGGGCATAGTTTGTGGAACTAATTCCACTGTGCCATAAACAATTGGTTCTTGGAAGAGTTCACACTAAAGCTTACAAGACAAGAAGCTATTCTTGACTGTCTTGGGTAAAACACTGGTGTCGTCAGCAGCATTAAAAAAGGTTGCAATGCTAAGGCACGGTGGTGGTTATATAATTAAGTTTGACATCTTCACTTGAGATCATATCAGGTGCTGCTGGCTCGATGAACTTTAAGGAAAAAAAAAAAGAATGAGTTAGAAACTGCCTGAAGGAAAAGTTATAAAATTAAAATCCATAGAATCCAAAGGAAATTGGTTTAAGAATAAATTATGAGAATCCCCAAAGGTTTATCAGCTACAGAATAACAAAAAAATAGAAGCTAAGAGGGTGATAATAGAACCAGACTGGCTGGATGCAAGAAAAGAAATTGATTTAGGTCAAAGAATTCTGTTTTAAACAATATGAGACTAGCCTGTGTAATTCCAACTGTGAGAGAGCTATCTAAGGGACAGTAAAACAAGAAAAGAGAAAGAGTAAAGAAAATAAAAAAAAATACTGTCTTGTAGACATCTAAAATAAAGCCTCTACCTTATTGAATACTTTATATAGCCCTACAAGTCCTACAGTTACATAACATGAGAAGTGAGATGGAACTTTACAGACACTATGACGGAACACCAGCACTTTACCAAAACATTTCTTCTTTCTGAGCACACATTTCCTAGCATTTCTTGGATTATTTGTGTCCATGTCACTGAGTACTAGCCAGTGGAACATGAGCAGAATTGATGTGTGCTACTCCAGGCTGAGCCCATAAAACCCTTTTAAGGATGAATCTCCATGCTCCTTTCCATTCCCTTTCATGTGCATAAACAAGACATCTTTGGAAGGCATGATAGACAATGATGAAAGCACAACATGAAAAGATACTGCACCACTGAGCTACCCAACAATTAGGAATATCAAGTTTTGAGTTTGTTTGTATAAGAAGTAAGTTTCTATAATGTTTGACCCATCATATATTTTGGGTCTGTGTATTACAGAGGTAGGTATTACCTCAAAGTGTATAAAGATTATCTAATCTAACTGCATCAACAGAAGAAGTAGAATCAAAGACTCAGAGAAGTTAGGAGTAGGGTTAAGAATAGGAACAGAGCTTCTAAATACCCCTGTGTGTGAGGCTGAGAGGCTACAGCTGTGGGGAAAATTGGAGCACAGACGCAAGAAAACCATGGAGTGTCTGAAATGAGTTAATTAGTAGATATGTTATTTACTCAAGGGAAATACCCTAAACCTTAGTATGAAATTTTAGGGTGTTGAATGTTATGGTTTCAGTCTGACTTCCATTTATAAGGAATTGGTGGAAGTCACAAGTTAATGCAAAAATTGCCAGTACAATGGTGCCTCCAAAAAACTACTCAATTGTTTTGAAGGTCTCTAACCAAATTCCAATCGATAGTCATTGCTTAACATTAGGTGCATTTAGTGACTATTTTCTTTGGAAATTTAATAGAAGATGGTCATGAAGGTAAATTTTATCGATGTGTTTTTAAAACTGACAGAGAAGGTGGAACTTAAAGATTCAAATAAGTATCAGAAGAGTATAAAATGAACATTAAGGCGAGGATTTAAGTGGTGTAGATCTTAATTCTGACTCCCTGATTAGTTTACTTAACACTGAAAAAGTCATTTAAATCTGTGTTTCAATTCTTTTATTTGTGAAATGGGTTTTAGGAGTATTGGTTTCTAGTTTGTGCTGAAGGTAAAATAAATGGGCTATATCAAAACTCTGTAAATAGCACAATATACTAGGGAACCCACCTAAGCTTTATTATTAATGAATAGATATTTGTCACTGGGAAAAGAAAAAAAAATTTCCAGTTGTAAAAATACCAACTTTGGGAAGGACCTTGCTAGGGAGGGACTTAGATCCTTTTAACTGACTTTTGATATGGAAAGTTCAGGACCCAAAAAAAGAGAGAAGAGATTAGACAGATGTTCCATTCCTACATTTCCTAATAAATGTGATAAGTACTTGGATATTTTCTAGACAGTGTCACTCCTCTGACCCAAAGTAGGAGTTTTTGTTTGTTTTTGTTTGGCAATCTATCTGATCTTTCATTAGATCTTTTTTTATTATAATAATATTTTTTATTATATTATGTTAGTCACCATACAGTACATCCCTAGTTTTTGATGTAAGGTTCGATGATTCATTAGTTGCATATAACACCCAGTGCACCATGCAATACGTGCCCTCCTTAATACCCATCACCAGCCTATCCCATTCCCCCACCCCTTCCCCTCTGAAGCCCTCAGTTTGTTTCCCAGAGTCCATAGTCTCTCATGCTTGTTGATATTTCGGTGTGGACAATTAAGGGGGCTAAATCTCTGCAGACTTTTCAAAAGAGGGAGACATCTTCTGACTCCTTTTACTACCCTGTCCCAGAAAGAATTTCAGCTAAAGAAGACATCAAATCATGGCTGTCTTAGCTCATGTGGATACCTAGAGACATGTTTAAAAGGCAAATCATACCATCTCCAAGCAAAAAGTCTTAAGTACAAGATTCAGCAAATTTTACATTTTTTTTTCTTCCCTCAGTGTGGTCTGTTTTCTTGGACAAAGTTTATACAGTGAAGCCCAGGCAAGAACTTAGATAACAGACACTATCTGCTAATGCCACCTGCTTCCAATGGGAAAGCCAACAATGGGATATGGTGATACCCTAGTGTGCCTTGTCTATTTAAGGGATTCACCAGAATCTCATAAAGGGAAGCACAGCAGTGGAGCTGGCTGTCATCTCTAATTTCCATCTTTCCATTAATAAATAGGAGTCAGGGAATTAGAGAACATATTGGTATTATTTAGACTGGGAGGTGATATTATTTATCCAGGAGATGATCGAATTCAGTTAGTGTGAAAGTGGTTAGTTCTGATAAAACCTAGGAAGTGTTTAACAGGTCCAAGGGACTCAGAAATGCAATAGCAGATAAGATTCTGGATAGATGAGAAGGTGTGCTGGCTGGTTGAAATTATGGTCATAATGAATCTTTACCTGAGGATGGTGGCTGAATTAGTTGAAAGCTTTTTATGAAAGCAATGGACAAATCATGGTGAGAAGTACAATAAAGACTTCAGAGGTCTGTGTGCCCTGACAGTTGGCAAAGCGAATTTTATAAAAAGAGAGAACTGTATTTAGCTGCTATATAAGTCACTCTCATAGATTATGTTTTCAGGTTAATAACACTGAAGAGGAGAAGTAGAAATAGTTTTGGGAAAATGATGTGATAATTTCAGGATACCAAGGACAGTTCGGGTTTTAAGAATTTTGTGGCAAATAACAAAAAATGAAAAGAATGATGGACAAGTTGATAAGCTAAAATATGTCTACAGGGTTGTCATTAGAGGGAAGGGCATGGAAGACATGTCAAAAGAAGAAATGGAAGAGAAACATAGCTACATTTTTCCGTAAGAAGAGAAAATATAAGAGCAGCAAACAGCCATAGTGAAATGTTTTAGAACTTAATTTGAGAGAAAGAAGACTAGGCTGGAAGATGCTTAAATCTGTATTATGTGTTGGGTAATGTGTTTTAGTCTTTCATTGAATTATCACTTTCTATCTTCAAAATATCCCTTGACAAAGATGCTATTTTTCCCTGTTTCATAGATGAAGATAGAAAATTCAGAGATAGAACTAAATAACTAGTGTGTGAAACAGTGGGTCAGTTTTTCCCTTTATATGCCTGAAGATAACTAAGGTCCTTTACAATAATTAACAGATTTTTATCTTTCTTTAAAAAAATACAAAATTTCTGCACTGTAACTATTAAGTCACAAGAAGATCAGTGTGTACCATTCTCAATAAGATATATTTCCCATGTTACAATAAATAGAATAAGAAATGCTTGAAAGATTCCCAAAGGTATTTCTGTTTAAAGACTATACCAGCTTGTTTT
This sequence comes from Ursus maritimus, assembly GCF_017311325.1. Lineage (NCBI taxonomy): Eukaryota > Metazoa > Chordata > Mammalia > Carnivora > Ursidae > Ursus > Ursus maritimus. The sequence goes on from NW_024424119.1 coordinate 44,359,309, forward strand.
TTAAAAACCTTATCTTAAAACAGTTTACTATTTCTTAATATTTCGTAGTGTTTCATAGTTTTAAAAGTTTTCCACACATCATCATACATATCATTTTTTCTAAGAGTTTCTGGTTTCCATTAGATAATTCATATCTTGAATCAGATCAAAGATATTTGTACATATTCAGAAAACACCAGACAAATAAGCACATATAAGTTTGCATATCCTCTCTCTTCCCCTCTCCCCCCTGCCCCAAGCTTATGGAAGCACTTAGAAAATGGTCAATAAATTCCAATAAATTATTACTGTATTACTAGAGAGTATTTAGCCTTGAGCATCTCCTAAAGAAATACACATATGACCTTTGTTATAAACAAGTGTCATCAATTTCACAAATGTATTAACCATCTTAAAAATGCTGAAACATTTTGACTCCAGAGCTCCATTTCTAGAAATCCATACTAAGGAAATAAAACTAAACATAGGTAAAGGATTAAGGAGCACATATAAATTACTATTTTATCTGTGACACATTCTTTTGAAGTATCAGATACTCATTAAAATATTTATAATGATTTTGTAATAAAATGAAAAAAAATTGAGTGTACATAAAGTGAATGTGAGGCCAATAAATTGGGATAAAATTAGTTTAAATAACATGACCTCAGTCTTTTAAAACATGTCCAAAAGTGTTAGATGGAAATTATCAAAATATGACCAATAGCCATAATTTTGAATCATGCACTAAATATAGGAGATCTTCTGTTTTCTTTGTAATTTTGTGGGCTTTTCCAAACATTTACCTATTGTCTTTATTGTAAATCCCCAATTTTTAAATTAATTAACCAATTTAAAAATATCTGAAGCATACAAAAGTATAAAGCCTAATGAGAACAAAGGGTCTACACTGAAACTGAATACTCTTTCCATCTATTCTTAGTGACTTCCTTTCCTTCTCTAGAGGGAGGCAATCAAATCACCGTTACTTTTTTTTTTTTTTTTTAATTTTCAGTTAGCCAACATTTAAGTGTGTTGTTCCTGAGATATTCTGTGAAAATGCATAACTTATGCAACCATTCCCCCACTGATAGTTAGGCCAACCCACCTTTGATCCACTGGTGTTACACACATAACAACAAACGATATCTTGAATTTCAGATATTCTGAATTTAGGGGCATATGTTTGAGCACTGATTATTTTGTATTACTATTTCCTGGTGTGGCTCTTCAATCAGTGGTTTAAATTCCCCGATTTTTGTAAATTATCCTTCTTTATCTTTCAGTTGCTCCAGAAGTGGAGTTAGAGTCGCCCTGTCTTCTTTATAGACCATTGTTCTTTCACAGCACCTGGCTACCTCCAGAGGAGACTTATTTTGTATTGCTCCAAAGAGCACAATTAAGATGACTTCATAGGGAAGCATATTTCAGGTCCCTACAAAGAAGTGCTTTCCAATAATAGCAATAATGACAGTGCAGTAAGCTCTATTTCCATACTTATTTATAATTTCTAACGGCCTGTCTCTTGAGATACCTTATGAGGCAGTTATGAGTTCTGCAACATTGGGAATGATCCAAGAGAACCTGGCATGACCTGTCAAGTATGTTGAGGGAGAAACCGTAAATCCCAAAGGGGATAGCACAGAATATTTTTTAAAGGTTGGCTTCAAGTCCAGCATCCTCTTTTGTCTATGTTAGAAACTTTTGGATTAAGAATGGAGTTAACATCCTAATGAACTTACTGAGAAGGGTTGTCAGTCACTTAGCTGTTAGTTTTTCACACTATAAAAAAAGTGAATAGTCATGTCAGAAGGATACTACACAGATTAATTAGCTGATGTCTGCACAGTGATAAAGATTATACAACACCAGGTCTACCTAATAATAAAGGCTGCAGAAAGGGCCAATTGGACTTTTCCCATTTAACCAGCACTTTGTAATGGTAAAATGGGGGGCAAAGGGTGAAATGGCCGAAAAATAAAAGGAGTACACAGCACACTAATGCAAATGCTTATTAAAAAAAAACCACACACAACAACAACTTAATTAACCTGTAGAGACCTTTGCCACCCAATGGTCTCCAAGCAGACAGATTAGACGGGATGTTTCAAAGGGATTATGGTTTGTAATGAGAAAAGTATCTAGAGTTAACCAGTGTATCCTGGTGTGGGCTTTTAAAATGACCTTCTAATTTTGCACTTTTAAAAATAAACTTTGTTTTTTAGAATGGTTTTAGATTTACAGAAAAATTTCAAAGATATTTCAGAGAATCCCTCTATGCCCCACAGCCAGTGTTCCCTATCATTAACATTTTTACATTAATATAGTACATTTGTTATAATAAATGAACTGATATTTGTACATCATTATTAACTACTTTCCATACTTTGGTCAGATTTTCTTAGTTTTCACCTAATTTCCTTTTTCTGTTTTGGGATCCCAGCCAGGGTACTACAGTGCATTTAGTCATCGTATCTCCTTAGGCTCCTCTTGACTATGACCAGTTGATCACATTTTTCTTCTTTTTGGTGACTACTATGAAGTGAATTATGTCCCTGCCAAAATTCGTATGTTGAAGCCCTAACATCCAATGTTATGGTATTTGGAGATGGAGGTATTTGGGAGGTAAATCAGGTTTAGATGAGGTCATGAGAGTGGGGTGTTCATGATGGGGCCAGTGTCCTTAAAAGAAGAGACACCAAGAGTTTGTTCACTCTCATTCTCCCACCATGTGAGGACACAGTGAGAAGGTGCCCGTCCGCAAACCAGGGAAAGAGTCTCACCAGAACCCAACCATACTGGTGCACCAATCTTGGACTGCTAGCCTCTAGCAGTTAGAAAATAATGTTCTACCATTTAAGCCACCCATCTTTTGGTGTTTTGTTATGACTGCCTTAGCTAAGACAATGACTTTGACAGTTTTGAGGAATGCTGATCAGTTATTCTGTAGAATGTTTTTCATTTGGGTTTTTCTGATGTTCTTCTCATGATTAGACTGGGGTTATGTGTTTTGGGGAGCAAGAGCACAGAAGTAAAGGGCCATTTTCATCATAACATATCAAAGGCTTCTGTTATCACCATGACCTGTCCCTGTTGATGTTGACCTTGAACAGCTGGCTGAGGTCACATTTTCAGGTTTCTGCATTGTAAAGTTACAATTGTTCCCCTTTCTAAGCTGTATCTTTCAAAGAAAGTCACCATGCACAGCCCACACTTAAAGAGTATAGATCCATGAGGGTGGACTGTCTAGAGAAATCATTTGAAATTCTCCATGAGAGACTTGTCTTTTTTCCACCATTAATCTATTCCATTATTTATTTGTATAACCATTGACTGGTGAATATTCATTTTATGTTTTGGGTTCTAATCTCGTGATGTTATTTATTTTCTTGCTTAAAGTTTTTCAGCTTTAACCAGAAAATTAAACCCAGTTTTGCGATTTCAACTCTATAGATCAGGAAACAGAATTGTCTATCATCACCTGGCACGTTAAAACAGTGAGATACCAACACAAACTTTTGAAAACCAAAGGGGCATGTATTCCAAGCGATGTTTCTACTTAATGTTAATGTTTAACTGATTCTTTGATTTCTGTTTATTTTTCCCCCTTTTCGGATGCCTACAGTTGTAGACCGAGGAAGTTTTAAGTGGATTGTTCAGCAGGTTTTGGCTGTAAAACAAAACTGAACTGAAATTTATTAATTCTTTCTCCAGTACTGATATCTCCATACCAGGTCATACTGTTTCTTTGTTGGGAAAGCATACCACACTGGGGTTCCAGGCCAATTTAAAAGGCATAATAGTGAGACACAAATATATATCACAAAGGGTAACCCGTCATTCCTCCACCTGATCTGTGCATTTTTGAAAATGAAAGCAGATTTACTGGGAGGTATAAAATAATGCTTCTATGACAATTTTGGACCTCAGTGTCATTCCCAATTTGGCCATTTTGTCTCCACAACAAAACACTATCTTTCCTTGTACAGCAATGTTGAGATCTGTGCCCAGTTCACAAGGGCATTGTGCAGCTTATTAAATATAGGTATGTGTTTTGGAACTGTCCTTGGAATGAATGAGATGGATGCAAAACAAGATTAACCTCAGTTGTGTGGCTTTTCTGAGTCTGATCAAATGCATAACACATATTTTTCAAAATGCACATGGGAATATTATAATATATGCAAATACTAATAAACTTTCCCTAGCTTTTATGATCCCTGTTAGGACATGACATATTTTAGTTGAATTGTCAAATGTGTTTGAGAACCACATTTGGTCGTGCATAACATACATAGAAGAGGGAAAGGTATTTTCCTTATTGGAGGAAATTCATTTTATCACACAAATGATTGGTACCATGATGAGGAAATTGAGGATTCAATTTATTTACTTAAAGAAGATACCACAGCAAACTACTAACTCCACTACAAGTAATAATGACTGAAGCTACTAAAATACTATAGAAGCCATATAACCTTTTTTTTTTTTTTACAGCTAAAAAAACACGCATTAGATTCCTCATAGTCCCAGACAAATTTTGGTCCTCCTATTAAACAGCATTCATTCACTCATTCATTCATCCATCCATCCATCCATCCATCCATCCATCCATATCTGCATTTGATAAATTTTTATCAAACACTTACTATATACGAGGCCCTTTACCAGCATTTGGAGATATATTAATGAATGGAAAACAGTTGAAAAATCCCTCTCCTCAGTGAGTATGCATTTATGGTTATTGGTGACCACATTATTGCATATTTTGTTACATTAGGTATGTTAGGTGGTGATAATTGACTTAGAGAAAAATAATGCAAGGGATGGGTGGCAATTGTGGGAAGAGGGTTACATTTTTAAATCATGCGGTTGGGAAAGGACATGCTGACGAAATGAAATTGAATTAGAGGCCTGAGGGAGGCAAAGATGGTGCCACACAGATTCCTAGAGTAAGAGCATTTCTGGCAGAGGACAAGCAAGCACACTGAACCTGAGGCAGAGGAGCATATGGCTAGTAGAATTTGATCCTGTGACCACCGTCAGTCCAGCAAAGAAGAGAGTAATAAGAGATGAGGTGAGAGATAAGAGGGGCCAGATCTTATAGAATATTTTAGGACATTATAAAGGCCTTTTGTGTTGGGGAAAAAAAATAAGGGAAAATGGCAAGGTTTCATTCTTTTTGATGGCTGAGTAATATTTCATTTTATATATATACCGTATCTTCTTTATCCATTCATCTGTTGATGGACATCTGAGCTCTTTCCATAGTTTGGCTATTGTGAACACTGCTGCTATAAACATTGGGGTGCATGTGCCCCCTTAAATCACTATGTTTATATCCTTTGATTAAATACCTAGAAGACATGGATGGAACCATAAGGTATTAAGTCAAGCGAAGTAAGTCAGTCAGAGAAAGACAAACACTGTACGATTTCACTCACGTGTGGAATTTAAGAAAGTAAACAGATGAACATAGGGGAAGGGAAGGAAAAATAAAATAAGGTGGAGACAGAGAGGGAGGTAAACCATAAGAGACTCTTAACTATAGGAAACAAACTTGAGGGTTGCTGGGGGATGGTGTCATTGGGGGATGGGCATTAAGGAGGGCATGTGATGTAATGAGCACTGGGTGTTATATGCAACTGATGAATCATTAAATTCTACCCCTAAAACTAATAAGAATGAGTAAAGAGGAAATGAGATGAGAGACTTCTACAAGCCAGGAGAGGAAGGAGTTTCAGGGAGAATTTTAGTGGTATTCTGTACCATCACATTACAATACAAATAGTCATTGTTCACTACCTGTGATAGTCACAAAACTGCCATCTGTGTGAGCGGCCACCATGTTTGTCTTACTCCCCATTGTCTCTGCTGCCTAGCCCAGTGCCTGAAACAGAGAAACGCTCAATAAATATTTATTTTTTAAGCAGATGAATACATTTTCTAGCTTAATAATCAGCATAATTATTTGTTAGCTTTCTGTTTTACAGATGGGGGAGAGAAGACCAAGAGAGGGTAAGGGAGTACAAGGGGTACCCTCAAGTTTTGTGAGCCTACAACTGGTGGTCTTGATAATAGAACTCTAAATTTTCAGAGTAAATGCCTGAAATCTGGGACTTCCCTTCTCTCTTGAATATTAGAAAAATGTGAACCTTACCTGCTGCTCATAGCTGGCTGTGAGTCTATCTCTTGGTGCCAATTTTGCCTCCCCACTCTCAGATGTCACCAGGTACCCTGCTGAATTCTCATCTTGCCAGCCAGAGCCTAGCTTGGGCATCAAATGGCCAGAATAAACAAACAAGAAATTATCCCTTGGAACAAACATCTGATTATCTCAGCAGCAATTGCAATGAAAACGGAACACAGGAAAGGGCAGCCGCTTACTTCACTTTTGTTCTAGGCCCTGATTGTTATGGAATGAGGTGGCCTTTCCACCTGGCCGTGGATCAGAGGGCCAGGTGGTGCCAGGTGGCAGGGACCATGGGGAAGAAGTTGGAACATCTGTGACCCACCCATTCCGGCTCTGATGAGTCCGTCAAAATCTCTAGGGTGCCCTAATCTGGCAAAATAAAATAAAAGCAAAGGAGAGGAAAGAAGACTCCTGGGGATCTGATCTAAGATCCTGGCTGTCGAACGTATGTGCTGGTGATCTTCAGCAAAATGTTTTACCTCTTGAGATACTATTGCATCAGTGGTGAAATGTGAATAATGCCTAACTCATCTTGTTGTTGTGAAACTTGAGGGAAGACTGTGTGGGATGAACTAGCTGAGGTGGGGAACACAAAATGGTGGCTGACTGGTGCAAAACGGTACTTAGAGCATGCAGCTTACTCGAGTTCTTTATGGGAGCTTGGAGCAAACGTATATTGAATTAATAAAATATTGAAATAATAAAATATAAATTAATAAAATATTACACTGTATTGTTAAAAGATAAACTGAGGCAGATTAAACATTTTAAGAGTTTATTTGAGCAAAAGTTGATTTGATTGGGCCACATCCTGTCTAGCAGATAGAAAGGAGCTCTGAGGAGCTGTACAACGTGAAAGACTTTTGTAGGCAGAAGGCAGTGGGAACAAGGGAAGTTACACTAGGCAAAAAAGCAGATTGGTTATTGCAAAGTGACTTTTCTTAAAGCAGTGGCAGGGGTCTGTCAGGAAGATGGCATAACTAACTATTGATGATCAGACAATTCCTGGCTTAAGATTCCATATCTGGGAGTGCCAAAATGATAATTAAGTTAAGTCTTGGTTTGGCAACGTGGGCTTAGCTCAAGCAATGTTTTTAACAGTGTGGACACCATACAGGGAGACCTCTCTGTGCCTGATGGCAGGTAACTGGTAGTCAAGTCTTCTAATATCATCCAGTGTTTCCACATAACCTCTGAGAAAATCAGCCTCTCTTTATCATTTCAGTATAATTTCTGTGCAACATATGCCATAGTGAATGTGGCATCATACTAGAGATAAGTCAGGGGACGTCTTTAACATATTACTTATGGTTTGGCCTTACTTGTAAGGTGAGATTGATCCCATGGGCAACCATGGTTGGGGAGCTTTTGGAGAGCTGAGTGGGAAAAAAATTGGGGGGAGTGGTAGAGGTGAAATAGTTACATTTTGCCTAGACTTGTGAAGAAGACAGGACAGCCACATGACTAGTAAGAGTCTCAGGGACAATTTTCCCTGTGTCTCCGGAGGATAGGCAAGGAGAGGAGAGAGAGGAAGGCGAGGCAAGTTGCTTGTAAAGTTGTACTGTCCCCTGGAGATTATACCTAGAAGGTTCAGAAAGGCAGTGTCAGTGCTAGTCCAAAGGGATGTTTGTGCAAGCCAGAAAAAAAAAGGTTCCTCTTAACTCCACATACTTGACTCCTACGTGCCGGGGAGCTGTGATGAACACACACTGTTGTGGTAACTGTGATGTGGATGGTGGCGGCTTGACACAGGCACAGCACCGTTTCACCGCCATGTGCTGTTGCCTTTTTAGCACCAGAAACTTCTAACTTGGAAATTTGGTTACATCAAGTTATTAAATGCTTGGAAGGAAGAGGAAATTTTCTGTGAGAAATGCATTTCTCTTCGCTTTAGTAACTTTTGTTGTGTGTTTTTTTTCTTTTCATTTCTCTTTCCTCCCTCCCTCCCTCCCTCCCTCCCTCCCTTCCTTCCTTTCTCTCCCTTCTCCTCCTCCTCCTCTTTTTTTTTGGGGGGGGGGCAATTCTTTTCCTCTTTGGTTTCACCTGAATATAGAAAAAAAAGGACACTATTTTATGAAAATAGACACTATGCCAGTCACTATATATGCATTTTCTCATTTGATTCCTATAAAATTTGGTGAGGTAGAGGGATTATTTATTCCATTTCATGGATGAGGAGGCTGAGAGGTAAAAACCTTCTGTATGCGGCAGACTGGTGTTGGTACCTGGACGAGTCTGACTCCAAAGGTAGTGCTAGTGAGACTAATACAACATACAGGTAAAAGCACACAAAACCCCCACCATTCTGTCAGTTTTGTCCAGCAGTCTGTCAGCAGTGCACGCAGTGATTCTAAGGCCTTTTTCTTAAAGCCCTCTTCATGACTGTATATGAATGGAAGGATTTGAGGTCTTCCTGTTCAAAATGGGGTCCCTAGATAAGTAGTATCAATAACTCCTGGGAGTTTGTAAGAAACGCAAAGTCCCATCTATACCTACTGGATCAGAATTTGTATTTTTTAACGGTACTCAAAAGTAGTTTGTTTGCACATTAAAGTTTCAGAAATATTAATCTAGGTCCTTGAGGTCTTCTTCAAATCTAAGATTCTTTGAGCCTCAGGCAACATTTACCTGCAGTTCCTTATTCCCAGTAAGGCAATGAGTGATCATGGAATGTAGAAAAATCCAGGTTCATGTCTCAGCTATCCAATATCACTTAAGTCTCATTGGGTGGTCCCTTATCTTCTCTCTGGGAAAATTGAAAGCACCAGAGTCAGCAGCCAAGCCCTTATGTCCTCCTGATAGGAAGCTGCAGCCTGCTTTCCTGACTCCAAGGTCAGAATGTAAAGTTTAGAGTCACATGTATTCACATTTTAGGAAGATACATACCCTTTTGAGTCATATGCCTCACCACAAGTCATAGAACCCATCCTGCCCTCTCCCTTAACCCTAAACTCAATTGTGTGGCACCAACAAATTTGCTTTAATGTCCCTGCTCTCTGGCTATTGCTCAGGGATATTCTGATTAGCTGCATCCTAAGGGATGGATACATGAGCTATTTCTATTTTTATGATGCTGCTGCTCTGTGATTAGATTCTGGAAGGAGGGTGAGCCTGTGGTGAAGTCTGAGTAACCTCATCCCAACCCTTTGGCAAATAAAATGAAAATTTTAAATCATCAGTGCTTTGAGGCCATCTATTCTGGGTTTGGGGCACTCCTGTTTTTCAAATCCTATTTTAAACTTTCCTCTGTCACTAGCACGCTGTGACAAATACATCACTTCCTTGTCATTACTCATCCTCGTAAGAGTCCACCTGTCTGCCTAGGTCCATATCTGGAAACCAGAGGTAAACTGAGAAACTGATCCCCTCCTAGGGATGCTTCTCCCAGATTCTACCATATGTGGTACAGATGGAAGTAGTGGACCTGGGGCAGAGATGGAAATAAGAAGCAGGAGACTGGGCATGTAGGAGGGAGACAGAGATGAAGATGAAGAGAGAGACAGGTTGAGGAAGGAAAAAAGAGATTAAGAGGGGATGAAGAACCAGCAATGGGTATAGCTCTTGGATAGGAGAAGGTGTGAAAAGAATGATGAAGAGAAAGAAAAAGAAAAGAAAACTCATGAGTGAAAGGAAGACTTAAAAGAGTAAAGGAACTTTATACAGTGAGATTGAAGTGCATGATCAAAATGAGTAACAGAGAGAAACGCCAGAACAGGAAGAAAACATAGAGATACAAAAATTCAAAAGGCAGGATGGTCATATAATTTGTTATCCACACTTGGCGAGTAAAGGGGGGAGAGACTAATAATGATACTAACATGAAAACAAGATTGTGCTGGGCAAACTGGCATATGTGGTCTGTCCACCAAAGTGTCTTGAAATTCTGGTCAACCTAATCTCTGCCTCCCTCATATTGCTTGCTCTGAATCAAGGCTCCAAGTGGATCTTTTATAAGACAAAAGATTGCAGGGGACAATAGTGCTGGGCCTATATTGGAGGAAAAGGAAAAAGGTAAGCTTGGGGCTGAGAACTGTTTTCTAGAAAATAAAGCCCATAATTCTAGTGAAGTTATTTGACAGAAAACCATTTTATGGTCTGTAGGATAGCCAGTTATTTCCACATACTCTTTCGTTATGTCTTAGAACAACATTGTGAATTAGGCATTATTACCAAAGTTTCACCTGCAATGGGGGGAAAATATGAATGTCTGAAAAGCCACTCTTAGAATAAGCTAATAATGTAGGTCCAATTCTGCAATGCAACTTAATTCTGCCACCAAAATGTGTCTCTAATACGTACACATCTTTTTTTTTTTTTCTAAAAACACTCTCATAATTTTTCCTGTACAACGTTATTTCTGCTTTTCTAATTCTTTCCTCTCTCTACATCCTCCCAATCTTGGTCTATACCTCTCAGGGAAAGAGCAAGCCCAACCTGACTATCCCTCTCTTCTCATCAAAGTCTTCCAGTGTCAGTGGAAACAAGCTGGTGAAAATTGGAGCCTTTAATACATTCAGTACAACACAATGCTTAATAACAATATGTTAATGCTTACTTATATGGGAAATATTACCTAAGCCAAGTACCTGTTTAGACTATAATATAAAGTTATTATTTGACAAGTATTTTATAGTTATTTCAGATAAAGCATGTTGCATTACTTTGCAAGTTCTAGTTCTGATGTAAGGTAGCAGGTCATCAGACTCACACGTGTTAGAATAGAGCTGTAGAAGGATAGAATGAGGGGAATGATTGTTTAGGATCATTGCAGTCCAGCAAAGTCAACTATATAAAGGGAGCATACAAAACAGGAAAGAGGCAAGAGCACTTGTCACAGCTTTAGTACAAACTGTGAAAATGGAAATCTCAAAATTCATTTGGTCTCTCTGGTCTCAGTTATTAGCCCATAAAACAAGTGTTTGACAGGCAGAGCGTGTTTGGGGAATCCCTGCTGCTGTTCATCTTTCCTGTGCCAATGGTAGCCATCACTAATCAGGATATACTCCCCTTTCCACATTGTGGCTTCAGAACCTTTATTAACAAAGTGCTCCCGCCAACCAGATAGCGAGTGGACTTCATCATCATGTGGGAGCTCCATGGTCTTGACATTTTGCTTTTAATTATAGAAGTCATTCGTTCCTTAATGTCCCTCACACATGACTCATCAGCTCCTTTCCATGATCAATGTAAATATCTACTCTAAGTTCGTATCACTTCATTCCTCAACCATTGCGAGGGTTTTCTTAAGGGTTTCCCTCCTTCCATCACCCCCCATCCATAATTACAATGGGAAATTCTAAAAGCATAACCAACTTGTGGTATGATTTTAGATGATGTTCCTATGAATCCATTATCACAGAGTCATAAAATCACTCCCGAACCACGGCAGGCAATGGTATGTCCTTCCTTATTTTGCACACTGCAGTTAGATTGTTAGCATAGTCTCTTAACTGTGCATACTCTGGTCCCTGCCTACTCAGTCACCCTCATATCACTACCTTCTCTGTCTTCTAACCACACGAGCCTTCTTTCAGATCCTCAGTTATGGGCTGTCCTCCTTCCAGCCTCAAGCCTTCAGATGTTCTGTTCCCTCGCCTACAATTTCTCCTTTTCTGCCACTTTTCCTGGATGACTCTAAGTCATATTTTGGATGTCAGATTCAATGTCACTTCCTTAGAAGAGTGTTCTCTGACTTTCCAGCCAGAGATAAATGTCCCTGCTGCATGCTTGTCTTTTTTTTGTTGTTGTTGGTTTTTTTTTTGTTTGTTTGTTTGTTTTTACTTCCCTAGTGTAGATTTATCACAACAATAAAGAAATCATTGAATTTTAGATTTTAATATCTCTCTTGCAATAAAATTAAAGTCTCATGGGAGCAGTTGCTACATCCCTCTTGTTCACTATTGTGTCTTCACCTATCAGTGCATAGGAGCTTTACAAGAAATATTTGTGAAATAAATAAATGAATGAATAACTAATGAAACTACCATCCAGAGTAATTAAATGACTTGTCCCAATTAAATGTGCTTACTAATGGCGGAGATTGGATGTTAATCAGTTTTTATAACTGCATGTCTAGTGTATATCTTTGAGGAGGCATATTTACCGAAAATACAATGCTGCCTCTCTGACACTCAGTTCCTATTATTTCAAAGAATGGAAAGGAGACCAAAAAAAGGGAGGGATGGAGGAAAAAAAAAAGAAGAAAGAGGGAGGGAGGAAGGAAAAGAAAGTGGAAGAAAAAGAGGAAGGAAGAGAGGAATAATGAGAAATAAAAAGGAAGAAGGAAATAAAGAAAAACTCGGTGCTGCGCTGGTCATACAGGAAGCTGGAAAGATGAGGCAGATATCTTGTGGTTCCCTTTACTGGTATCTTTAGTGCTTGACTAAGATCAAGAAAACTTCAACTTGATAAAAAAAAATAAATAGACTTGGGATCAGCTGGAATGAGAATTGTTCATGACCACCAGTCATTTATGGCGGTTCTTAAAAAAAATATTGATTTATTTATTTTAGAGAGAGAGAGAGAAGGTGAGAGAGAAAGAGTGAGAGAGAGAGAATGAGTGGGAGGGGTAGAGGGAGAGAGAACCTGAAGCCTGAGATCAAGACCTGAGCCAACACCAAGAGTTGGACGCTTATCTGACCATGCCACCCAAGTGCCCCTGTAATGATTCTTATTAGGTATTTTGGTTTCTGAGCTGAAGGCTATTCTTCTTGAAGACTTCAATAATAATAATAATAATAATAATAATAATAATAATAATAAAACAGCATTTATTAAGCTGTTCTTTATATGTCAACTATTATTCTAAGTATTTGGCACATTTTATTCTCACAACTTAAGAACTAAATACTCTTGGGGCGCCTGGGTGGCTCAGTCGTTAAGCATCTGCCTTCGGCTCAGGGCGTGATCCCAGGGTCCTGGGATGGAGCCCCACATCAGGCTCCTCTGCTGGGAGCCTGCCTCTTCCTCTCCCACTCTCCCTGCTTGTGTTCCCTCCCTCACTGTCAAATAAATAAATAAAATCTTTAAAAAAAGAAAAACAAAAAAAACTTAAATACTCTTATTAACTTGACATGGAGAAATGAAGGCACTGATAAGTTACAGTAAGTGGTGAATCACTGCATAGCTCTCATGCAAAAATTGGTTCTATCCATTGTTAGTGAGAATTTAGAGTAAAGGTACTCTCAAATACCAATATGAGAGCATAATTTTATACAACATTTTATAGGGCAATTTCACAGTAGGTATCAAAATTTTTTTTTAAAGATTTTATTTATTTATTTGACAGAGATAGAGACAGCCAGCGAGAGAGGGAACACGAGCAGGGGGAGTGGGAGAGGAAGAAGCAGGCTCATAGCAGAAGAGCCTGATGTGGGGCTCGATCCCAGATCACCGGGATCACGCCCTGAGCCGAAGGCAGACGCTTAACCGCTGTGCCACCCAGGCACCCCATAAAATTTAAACATATGCATAAACTTGGCTCAAGTAATATATTTCTAGGGGCACCTGGGTGGCTTAATTGGTTAAGCGACTGCCTTCGGCTCTGGTCATGATCCTGGAGTCCCAGGATTGAATCCCGCACTGGGCTCCCTGCTTAGCAGGGAGTCTGCTTCTCCCTTTGACCTTCCCCCTCTCATGCTCTCTCCCTTTCTCATTCTCGCTCTCAAATAAATAAAATCTTTGAAAAAAGAAATATATTTCTGGAATCTGTCACAGAAATATCTGCAACACTGGATATAGCAAAAAGCAAAAACAATAACAACACCACACTCTAAATATAAATCAATTTAAAATGGCTAAAAAATATGTCCATTGTGTTAGTTTTCCCAGGGCAATGGGAACAAATTTCCAAAAACTAGGTGACTTAATACAACAGAAATTTATTGGCTCACAGTTCTGGAGGCTGGAAGCCCTAGATCAAGGTGTTGGCAGGGCTGCACTCTCCCTGAAGTCTCCAGGGGAGACTCCTTACTCTTCTCCTCCAGCTTGTGGTGGTTGCTGGCAATGCCTGGCTTGTGGATGCGTCCCTCAAGTCGCTGCCTCTGATATTCTCCTTCTGTCTTTCTCTTCTGTGTGTGTCTCCGTTTCCAAATTTCCTTGTTCTTTTAAGAATACCAGTCACTGAAATAGAGCCTTCCCTAATCAAGCATGACTGTAGCTTCACTAATTACATCTGCAAAATTAACTTGATTTCCAGAAAAGAACAGATTCTGATGTTTTGGGTGGACACTCATTTTGAGGGAATGCTATTCAACTTAGTACTTCCATCCTCTAGAATATTCTATTGTACAAATAAGGATATTATTAGAACAGTCACGCAGTTCCTAAATGCCAAGTACTGTGCTACATCCTTTATACAGATCACCTCCTATGTTCTTCACTACAACGTTAGTATGAAGGCACATTTATTATTGCTATTGACTGATGAGGAAACTGAAGCTCTTAAGGTAAATCAGTTGTGCATTGTGCATGATGACGTAGGTTGTATGGGCTCACACCTGCACCTGCCTGAATGCAGAACCCATACCCTCAACCATGACATCATTTAAAACTAACACAATACAAAAGAAAGAAAGAAAGAAAGAAAGACCTAACACATTGTGTTAAAAATTGTAAAAAAAAAAAAATACGTTGTTTTGTTTTTAGATCAAGTAAGCAAACTATTCATAGTTCAGTATGTATAGTATGCAGTTTCTGCTTATAGGATTTATAGCTATGATTATAACTATATGAAGTATATATATGAAATAACTATAGAAATATATTAAATTATATAATATAAAAATTATGATTGATACATAGAAAAACATTGGTGCCTAATCTTCAAAAGCCAGTAATGCATATGAGATCAAGATGGGATGAAAAATGACGTGCATGTAAAAATTTTACATACTGCTCATTGGTTTAATCTTTTTTTTTCTTTAACAAACAGCATATATTACTATTTTATAATTTCAAAAATATAATATAGGGAAAGAGATTCAGATTTCACCAATTTTAAACATGTTTTCTTTTCTTGATATTAAAAGCCTGCAAGTACAAGGGGGCATAGATAGAATGTAGCAGTTTTGTACTCACGCAGGAGATTTTGTATCCACAATTCAGTAGAATACATTCGCTCCCCTCATCACATCCTTTCAATAATGGGCATCTACTCCCTTCATTCATTCAGTTGCTTATTAATTGAACAGAAATGCATGAGTATCTACTCTGTATTCCTTTTCATGCTCTTCCAGATCTAATATTCTATGATTGTGCTTCTATGAATATTAAAAAGAAATAAAAGTAGATTATTAATATATTTACACAAAATGAGGGTAGGGGATTGGGAAAAGTTTATGGTGTTTATAAGAAAATAGAATGTACTTAATTTAATATTTATGGAAATATGGAGTTGTAAAAGAACTAAATGAAAGATGGAAAAACTATCTAATACCTTTCCCTCTGTAGTTATAGTTTTTTTTTTTAATGCTTTCAATGTTTAATCCCCTAAAAATAATTTTCATGTACGTTTTATTCACTTCTGTATCCCCAGAACCCAGCAAATTTCTTGGTATATAATAAATATTCTACATAAACTGGTTAAATTAATTGCCTTAGTAAAAATAAATCAGATAAATGTGAAACATTTTCGGAGTCATAACATGCTGCACAGGAGGCCACATTTTATGGTGAAAAGATCCATAGGGCTTGGAAGTAGGCCTCCCTGGGTTTGAAACCACCTCCTACCTTGTACAAAGTGTCTAACCCCTGGAAGTCACTCAGCTTCTCTGAGCCTTCCTGTCCCCATCAGTAAATAGCAGGTCTTCATATTTTGCCTAAATATATTACTTTTGGAATCAAGCGAGATAATAGTTTTCTATAAATATTGGTAATTACCCACATTACAAATGTAAAGAAATTCACTCAGCAATCACTCCGTCAGTGAGATTCCTATAGCACAGTGTTAGTACTTGCTTATAGTTCATTCAGAAAGGTCAAATCTTGTTGGCCTAAAATGTTGATCTCTTTGCAAAGAAAGAGTCTATTTGCCACATATTGTACCCATAGGGCATAGAAAATTGCTAGGTATATGGTTTTTAAAAGTTTAATATTTTTTAATGAAAATTAAGTCATTTTTAAAAAAAGATATTTATTTATTTGAGAGGGGAGGGAAGGGGCAGAGGGAGAGAGAGTCTTAAGCAGACTCCACACTGAGCACAGAGTAAAATGCAGGGCTCCGATCTCATGATCCTGAGATCATGACCTGAGCTGAAACCGAGAGCTGGATGCTTGACCTACTGAGCCACCCAGGTGCCCCAAAAATTAAGTCATTTTTATTTGATTTATAATAAGATTTTCGAGTTATTAAAGAGATGTGTGTTAGGATGTTGAAGTCTTTATTTGAATATGTCTTAATAGAAATTAAATACATTTTATTTGACTTATAATAATGATTTGAGTTACTATAGTAATACATGCTTGTTATTACCATTTTAACAAAAATAGAAAATTCCAAATAAGAAAAGGAGAGCTAAAACAAGGAAAGGAAACTTTCACAATACCATCTTTTCAGAGACAGCAGGTTTTAACGCCTTAGGGTGTGGGTTCCAGGACCCTTCTCTGGATGTCTACGGGACTTCATCACACAGTGCGAGTCAGTCTGGGGTCTCCTCTACAAGGTGATTAAAACATCAGACTGCCCTTATGGCACTCCTAAAGTGGGTTTTCTCCTCTTCAAGATGAGCATAGTAGCCCCTATCCCGTGAAATGATTGGGGATTAAGGAGATAGCAGACGTGAATTGCTTGGTGCCCTGCCGATGTTTTCCTGTATCTGATGACCTTCACGTGTCAATGAACATACTTCTTCAGCACTGTATTAAATGATTACAGGATAGTCCAGCATTGCTTACATAAAAGGGTGTGCAGGCAACGTTGAGATTCCCTTTCAGTCTCCCGTTTGCACATTGCTCTGTCTGCTCTCTCTCTGCTGGGTGATTTCTCAGCTGGGTTTTGCTTTGGAGCCCCCTACCTGCACAGCTGCTGCTTCCTGGTGACCGTGTCCTGGTTCAGATTCCATTTTTTTCAGTGCCTCCTTACAACATACCTATGAAGACAGCAAACCATGAGCCAAGAACTTAGGCTCCCCAAACAAAATGTGTCTGTTGGCAAGTCTCCTGGGCTGCCATCACTCCTGCTTTGCTGAACCATAAGGTAGACAGTGAAAGGCCAAGGGTTTTTTCTTTTCCTTTTATTTTTTTAGCCCCGCCCTTTTCAAATGACCCAGTGTTCCATTTGGGAAGGGAGCATGAGAAAGTAAGGAATTCAGTATGATAGTGACAACTCTTCCCTCTTCCAGAATGGTGTGTTTCTGATAAGCGGAAGCCCAGTCCCTTAGTGTATGGACTGTCAGAAGCCAATTTTGTGTACACTCAACAGTACTGGTTTAAGTTTCACTCAACAGTACTAGTTTAAGTTTATAGAAGACAGTGATTGCCACTTATGTCGATGACATGTTCTAGTTCTAAAATTACTGCACAGAATCTGTAGTTGGTATATTTGAGGGTGATCCCTGATGTTGTAACTTACCAGCTGAAGATTCTTCACCTTCTCCATGCTATATGTTTCTTTACATATAGCATGGTTCTGATAATAATACCCACCCACCTTACTCTTGGGATGTTGTGAGGACTAAGGATAGAATTATATTTATAACATGAGTATGCATTAGTAACTGTTTATAATATTCCAAGCTCCTTAAACTTCTAGCAGCAACATGCTGATTTTTTTTAAATGGTCCGTTCTCCATAATGAATCATTGTAGTTTGGGTGATTTCCCTGCCTACTTCTCTATGGGCTGAAGTATAACCTAGTCACATTCAATCAGCATATCCTGTCCTCCAATCAGCATAGTCTATCCTTGAGATCCAGTGTACTGGTTTTGGATCAACCTATCTCAGGATGGTCATCAAAACTATTGGGGAAAGATGCTTTCTTGTCACTGAAGTTGCTCTGGCCATAAGGGTATAAGGCCTGTAGCTGCCATGAACCCCATCTATAGGGACCCTACCTGGACTGAGGCCAACTCAGAAGAACAATGTTGAAAGATGATGCTGCCTGGGTATCTGGTCTGCAACAAACTGTCAGTTACATAAATCAGTATTCTCACTTTTGTTCTTAATCAGTGTGTATTGGGTTTTCTATCACATCACGTAACTAAATGGATCCAGACTAATAGAAGTATTATTGTATTTTTTTTTCTTTTAAAAAATGAGGGGGTGCCTGGGTGGCTCAGTCAGTTAAGCATTTGCCTTTGGCTCAGGTCATGATCCCAGGGTCCTGGGATCGAGCCTTGCATCGGGCTCCCTGCTCAGTGGGAAGCCTGCTTCTCCTTCTCCCATTCCCCCTGCTTGAGTTCCCTCTCTTGCTGACTCTCTCTCTGTCAAATAAATAAATAAAATATTTTTTTTTAAATAAAATGAATGTAAAATAAAGTAGATTTGTAATCCAATGCTTTTAGCTAGAAAATGGGGCATCTAAGCAGTGTGGTAGAGTGCTTCCTAAAGTCTTGAGTTCTTGGGTTCAAGGCATCACTTATTAGCTGTAGGATCTTGGACATGTTGCTGACATTTTCTGAGTTGTGATTTCTTTGTTTATAAAGTGGGGGTCGTGGTCCCTACCTCATAGGCTTGTTGTGTGAAGTACACACACACACACACACACACACACACACACACAGGCTTGTTGTGTGAGATAGATATATATATCTATATATATCTATATATCTATATATATATATATACACACACACACACACACACACATTAATTATTAGCCGTTATAATAGTCATAATACTAATAGCTAGCAGTTATTTAATATCACCGACAATTATGCAATGACATTATTTGGGATCCAAATCCATGTCTCTGATTTCTGATCTTGTAGTTTTTTGCACCACAACTCTTTTATTAGGGCGGGTAATACAAGGGGGCTGAGGGGTATGAGTCATTGAATGAAGAATGAGGAGATTACAGCCTGAGTGGCAGGGTTCTCATTGCTATAACCCAGGCCTGAGGTCCTGGGAATCACAACTCAGATGATGGCGGTGTGACTGGAGTGGAGCAAGGGAAGAGACTTTCCAAGCTTTGGAAGCTTAACTGGTTTGCTGACAGCCATTTGGAAATGCTGCCATAAATTTCCCTGTGCTTCAGCACCACTGGCCTCACCACCTCCCTTGCAAGTTCATCTACTCCTCACTTGTGTGAATTCCTCTGAGGGCACAGTGGCAGCATGGAATGGCACAGATACCACCTTAAATCACCAGCTTCATGCTCCAGCCCAGCTGCTTGCCTATTTCAGAGGCAGCTTGGAACACTGCATCACTGTCTTTGAGCAGCTTGGGGGACGATGGATGACACGGTCTCAGTCAGGCAGCTGCTGGGACTGTGTTTGTTTCTCCTCTGTGGGAGCTGGGTTCTCCTGGTGTTATCTCATTCCTTAAGAAAAGAAGAGCTGCTTTGACATGAATTCCATAGAAAAAGAGGTGGGATCTGAATGATGAATCTCAAAGTGATCACCAACTCCTGCTTTTATTCCCCAAAATGAAGCTAAAACCCAAGATTTATTATAATTAGTGCAATTCGTGGTCAGGAGCACAGGGTCTGTGGTTAGGCAGAATGAAGTTTGAATGCCATCTCTGCTGCTTGCGAACCCTGGTGTTTGTGCATGAATTTCTCATCCATTTGCACTCTAGTCCTCTGCTGTCTAATTCTCAAGACGGGCTCATTTACTCTTACCACAGTAGGTTTGCATAGAGGGCCAACCTAAAATTCAGGGGCTTAAAACAAAATACTTGTTCTCACAATCACATGGGTTTGGCTGATGGAGGCTGGAGTCAGCCAGGGAGCTCTCCAGGCGGCAGCAGTGAAGGCAGCTCTGCTCCTCACTGTTGGTCATTGGCTTAGGTCACTCTGCTCCACTTGTCTCATCTCCCTTGGATCTGCAGGTTAACTGGGACCCATTTATTCCCTGGAGTGCCAGAGGCAAAAGAGATCATGGAAAACATGAAACTTCTTAAGCTAAGGTCTGGAGCTGGCACGTTGTTACAACCACCCTGTGTCATCGGCCAAAGAAAATCAGTGGTTGAAACTAGAAGTTGGGGATGGGGAGGGGAACATAGCCCAGGATGAAGCTATGACAAGAGTGGGGAGACAGGCAGTGGGTGAAGAACTGAGCCAGCCTAACTCAGAACTGTTGACAGGATTGCATGAGAGGTACATGGAAAGTGCTTGACACAGCACTTTGCAAACGGTAAGACATGTTCCAAATGGTTCCTGAATTATTGCCTGTCTATTTTCTAAGCTATAAACACTATACTGGAAACTCCGTGCTGTTTTGGACTATTGCTCTCAAATCCGTTTCTTATCCTTCTCTTTCTTTGTTCTGAAGCACAGGAGACAGCATTATGATATTTTCTAGGAGCCCTATCTCATTGGCCTCTTGGTAGATTAGCCAATGAGAAGAGTAAATGGACAATAGGAAGGCAAAAGAAGGGGAAACTGCAGAGTGACTCCCCCCTCCTTGAGTGTCTCCCAAAATGTCTTCATCTCCTTGGTGGTTCCAGCTCCCGCTGGCCTGATCCTACCATCCTTCCAACTCTGTCTCTGGCAACTTTGCCTCCTCCTGTTATACCCCCAGAACCAGAGGTGATAGTGGCTTCCTGTTCTTGGAATCCATAGGTTGATTTGGACTCCATTATTTGGCATTTTAGCCATTTTATTTTTGTTTGTTTGTTTTTTTGTCTGCTTGACTAAATAACTAAATCCCCTCTCTATGTAAGGCCCCGCATTATTTCCTGCCCTAACTCTGACTATATTAGTTTTCTCTTGCTGCATAACAAGTAACCACAAACTTAGAGGCTTAGAACCACACCATTTACCATTGCACAGTTTCCGTTGGTCAGAAGTTAGGGTGGGCTTGGCTGGGTCCCCCGCTCCAGATATGACAAGACTAAAGTCAAGATGTTGGTTGGACTCAGTTTTTATCTGGAGTTCCTGGGGAAGAATCAACCTCCAAGCTCATTCAGGTCGCTGGAAGCTTGAGTTGGTTGGACTGAATGAGGCCCTATTTCCTTACCGGCTATCAGCTGGGGTCCACTTTCTGCTCCTCCAGGCTGCCCGCATTCCTTCTCAGGTGGTCCCTGTCCTGTATGCAGACCAGCAGTCACACTCTGAGCCCTTCTCACACTTCAGATCTCCCAGACTCCTCTTCTGCTGCTACCACCAGGAGCAAGCTCTTTGCTTTGAGAGATTTATATGATTCCAGTGGGCCTACCCAGATAAACCAGGATACTCTCCCCGTTTTTAGGTTAACTGTGCCATATCACATAATTATGGGAGTGATATGTCATCATCGTCACAGCTTCCAGGGATTAGGGTAGGACAGGACATCCTCGGGTGTCCAGTGTTGAAGTTCAGCATATCCCACTGATTAGTACAAGAAGGGACTGAATTTTCCTGATGTGCAACAGTAGCACAGAGTACGCAACGGCTGTGCTCAGCATATGTTGGGTTCTAAGTAAATATTGTGACTTATTGAATGGAAGATGGATATTATAAAGCATTGTGTAAGGCTTCCCAAGACTCATAAAATTCAGCACATTGTATACATTCTTTAATCTTGTCAGAGGTCCTCAAAGATACAGCCTGATGATAACAGTTGAAATTTGCTTGAATCAGGCTAATAACTAAATTGTAAAGGTAGA
Source organism: Ursus maritimus (assembly GCF_017311325.1). Lineage (NCBI taxonomy): Eukaryota > Metazoa > Chordata > Mammalia > Carnivora > Ursidae > Ursus > Ursus maritimus. The sequence goes on from NW_024424119.1 coordinate 44,381,225, forward strand.
TCTCAAAATATCTCAGTAAGTTGAAAAAAAAAGGGCTTTAAACACATTTTAAAAGGATGAATGTAAAGTCCTGAATTTAGATTCCTGAAACATCTTTACACATAAGGAAATGAGACTTACCAGTAGCACATATGAAAAATTAGTTGTCAAATTCAATGTGTATCAGAAGTATAAAATAGCCACTCTCAAAACTAAAGCAATTTAAAGCTAAATTAAAGAAGTATAATGTCAGACTCCAGGAAGGAGAGAGCTCTGCACAATTTAAAGGGGATTTAGACAAATAGAAACAGATCAGGAGGAGAAAAATCATATGAATGTGTAGTCTCCAAATCATACTGTATGGGCAAGTTTATTCTGATAAGGTTAGGCTCAGGAGACAAACAAATATAAACATTACCAAGAGCTGAACTGACTTGAATAGTTCAATGCAGTAAAGAACTCGGAATTGACGGCAGGGAGGGAATGGGCAGTGACTGCTTAATGGGTCCAGGTTTCCTTCTGGGGTGATGACAGTCTCTGGAACCAGATAGTGATGGTGGCTGTATGACATTGGGAATGTCTTAATGCTACTGAATTGTACATTTTTAAGTGCTTACAAAGTTTTGTATATTTTACCCAATAAATTTTTTTTGAAGACTATTTATTTGAGAGAGAAGAGGGGGGAGTGGGGGGTGGGGCAGAGGGAGAAGGAGAGAAGGTATCTCTCAAGCAGACTCCATGCTGAGCGTGGAGCCCAAGGGGCTCGATCCCACAACCCTGAGATCACAGCCTCACTGAAACCAAGAGTCAGATGCTTAACTGACTGCACCACCCAGGCGCCCCTTCACAATATTTTTTTTTTTTAATTAAAATGGTTAAATGGTAAATGTGATGCATATATTTTGCCACAATATATTAATCTAATGATGTCAGTGATGCTGCTGAAACCTAATTCTGCATCAGAATCATCCAGAAGGACTTGTTAAAATATATACTTGACACTTGACACTGGAGATTCCTATTCAGAAAGTCTTGAGTGATGCTTAATAATACACATATTTAACAGATATTTATTGAACACCTAATTTGCCCCTGGCACTCTTGCTGTCATTGACCTGGAACATGGAGCAGATTTTGGCCCATGGTAACCTCAAAACTTGAGTTTTCTATTAATGCAGGCATTCAAGCAGCGACATTGGTGATGCAGTTTCAGATTAAAATGTGAGTGAGCCTGGAAGACCTATTATTTCTTGTCCAACTCTCAAAATGATTTGAATTGATAACATTGCAAGAAATCAGTCACAAGTTTATTGTGTATCTTGACTCCCATAAGAAAGTGAAAAAATTATTCGTTTCTTCTTTGTGCAATAATACGATGCCAAAATTGATCTCAGATTTCAGGGGAAACAGACATACTCATTTTCCAAAATCTCCATTTTGCGATGCTTAAGTGACTAATAAGGAGTGCTCATGAGTCAGTGTAGCATAGTGATTTAGAGCATGGGTTCAAATATTGGGTCTAACTTTTACAGTCTCTGTAAACTGGGATTTTTTTTTTTTTTTTTAATTTCCCTGTACTAGCTCAGGTTGAAATGGACCCAGACTTTGAGATTGGCACTTGAGAGATTTTCTGGGAGAGATGCTGAGAACATGGTGCAGGGATGAGGGAAGCAGGATTGGGAAGAAAGAGAAGCCAAATTGCCAGGTATTTGCAACAAAAACTCCAGCCAGTCCTGTGAGAACTTCTGAGCTAGAATGGCATATCAGCATTGTCCTGTCTAGAAGCCAGAGGTCAGGGGGAGAGGGAGGCTTCACAGCCTACGGATTCCAGTCACTTGATGTGAGCTGTTCCTGGGGAAGGAACGTGGATTTGAGTGGGGTAGTTCTCTTTGGCCCGTGATACTTCCTGGAGGGGGACTCAGCTAAGACCCCCTCCCAGCAATTGGGAGAACAGGGTATTGATCCTGAAGCAGGGATGAAGGATGGCACTGTAGGGATGGTACCATAGCATCACCTACAGTTTCTAAGTTTCAGTGTTTTTTTCTGTTTTAAGGTAAGGATAGAAACTTCTACTTGATAGAGTGATCATGCTGTTTAAGATAATGTATACATAGTGCTTATCATAGTGCCTGCCTTGTGGACTAGCTGTTCGGAAATGATGCATACAGTGGGCAGAATTCTAAGGTGATGACCCTCATCTTTGTATAATCCCTTTATGTATGGGCAGAACCTGTGAATATGACAACATTCCAGTTATTGTATTATATGGCAAAAGGAAGGTCATCCTGGGTGGGCCTGACCAAATCAGATAACTCCTTTAAGAGAAAAGGGTTTTCTTTTTTTATTATCATTATTATGTTCAATTAGCAGCATATAGTACATCATTAGTTTTGATGTAGTGTTCAGCGATTGATTAGTGTGTATGACACCCAGTGCACATCACCACACGTGCCCTCCTTAATACCCATCACCCAGTTACCCCATCCCTCCACCCCCCTCCCTTCTGTAACCCTCAGTTTGGTTCCCAGAGTCCAGAATCTCTCATGGTTTGTCTCCCTCTCTGATTTCTTTCCATTCAGTTTTCCCTCCCTTCCCCTGTGGTCAAAAGAAGAGGGTTTTCTATGTTTGGTTGTAGAAATGAAACCCAGAGAGATGTGTTTGGCCGATCTAGAAGAAAGCAGACATTAATTAGATTAACTAATGAGTTACTTATGTAGGGGGCCATATCACAAAGACTTGGGACCAGCCTTAGGAGTGGAGAATGGTCCTCAGTCTACAGCTAACAGGAAAAGGGGGACCTCAGTCCTGTAACTACAAAGAAAGGAATTCTGTGAATACTCAGCAAGCTTGGAAGAGGACAGAAAATCCCAAATGACAACCTCAGTCTTAGTTGACACCTTGAGTTCTGGTGAGATTCTGAGTAAGGGATCCAGTCACTTTATACCTGGACTTCAGATTTATAGAGCTGTGAAGTAATAAATGTGTTTTTTTGAAGTTACTAAGTTTAGAGTACTTTGTGATGCATTAGTCAAAAACTAATGAAGTATATTATTTTTTTATTGAAGTATAGTCGACATGCAATATTATATTAGCTTCAAGTGTACAACATAGTTATTGGACGATCACATACATTATAAAATGCTGACTTACCATGGTAAGTGTAGTTACCATCTGTCACCAAAGCTATTACAATATTACTGATTATTTTCCCTATGCTGTACTTTTCATTCCCTTGACTGACTTATTTTAGAACCGGAAGTTTGTATCTCTTAATCCCTATTACCTCTTTCTGCATTCTGGCAACCACCATTTTGTTCTCTGTATTTATGAGTATATTTCTGTTTTTTTGTATATTTCTGTTTATCCGTTTTTGTTTTTTTTTTTTAGATTCTGCATATAAGTGAAATCATATAATATTGTCTTTTTCTGTTTGACTCATTTCATTTAGCATAATATCCTCTGGGTCCATCCATGTTACAAATGGCAAGATTTGATTCTTTTTTATGTCTGAGTAATATTCCATTATATGTATGTGTATGTATGTATATACACACACAAACACACACACACACACACGTATGTATATCTCACATCTTCTTTATCCATTCATTAACTGATGGACACTTGGGCTGCTTCCATGTCTTTCCTATTTGAATAATGCTGCCGTAAACAAAGGAGTGCATGTATCCCTTTGAATTAGTGTTTTTGTATTTTTTGGGTAAATACCCAGTAGTGTGGTTGCTGGATCATAGGGAGTTCTATTTTTAATATTTTGTGGAACCTCCATGCTGTTTTCTTTTGTGGCTGCACTTACTTAAATTCCCATCAACAGTGCACGATGGCTCCTTTTTCTCCACATCCTTGTCAATACTTGTTATTTCTTGTCTTTTTGATAATAGCCCCTCTGACAGGTGTGAAGTGATATCTCATTATGGTTTTGATTTGTTATTTCCCTGATGATCGGTGATATTGAACATCTTTTCATGTGTCTGTTGGCCATCTGTATATCTTCTTTGGAAAAATGTCTCTTCGGGTCCTCTGCCCATTTTTATTTGGAGTCTGTGTGTATGTGTTGGTGTTGAGTTGTATGAGTTCTTTATATATTTTAGATTCTAGTCCCTTATTGTATATCTCATTTGTAAATATCTTCTCCCATTCAGTAGGTTGCCTTTTTGTTTTGCAGATGGTTTTAATATTATTGATTTCACTTCATCTTAGACTCTCTGGCAAGTTTTTCTACTCAAGGCTGAAGTCTTCCAAACTTTTCCCAGGGTAGATGATGAAGACCGTGGAGGAAGCATCAATGATTGCGCTCTGAAGAGCTACTTTAAGGATGCCTCTTTTGTCTCCTGTGGAATTTTGCATTAAACCAGGCTGAGTGCAGAAAATAGTTGAGACAAATTGTAATTTAAAACCCTGGGTTGCCAGGAAAGTCTCATTTACTCCCATTGTTGCAGTACGGTTAGTAATTGTACCCCCTTTCAGGCTTAAGGGTATCACAGGTGGGGTGATAGATTATATGATCACCTCACAGCTGATCCATACTGTCCTGGCTCTAGCCATGCAGAGAATACTCTCTTCTTCCTTTTTCACCAATCAGGTGATCAGTCGGTACTTCTGGAGTATTCACTATATGGTAAAGATGTAAATACAGCAATGAATAATGTAAGACTAGTACCCTTCTGCCCCACACATGCCCTTCCTAGAGTTTGGGGTCTAATGAGAACTATAGACAGTTAGACATTATTATGCAATATTGTAAACTTTATTGTTGAGAGACACGGGGGCTGAAAGGCTGCCAAAGAAGGTGGAGAAGTTTGGACTTGGAGAATATGAGAGGCCTCTCACAGGAGTAAGTGAAGGACAGTTGTCCAGGTGAAGAAAGCAGTAGAGCATCTTCTAAGTAATACTAACGCATTTGGATATTTTCCTAAAGGAAGTGTTGCAAAGTTTAAGTGTTTAAAACAGAGTAAGTAAATGTTCCATTGTTTCTTTACATTTACGACTTTATTTATGTCATACTTGCCGACTGAAATTCCTCATACTCTTCTTTGCATATTAACACCTCCTTCTGCTTCTTAAGGTCCACCTTCTTCTGGTAATTTTATTTCCTGGTAAATGTGAATGAATCTTATCTGAGGCTTTATTTTGACATAATACATCCTAAATTTTTGTATCAGTTACCAGGCTGCATGTCTTATTTTTCCTAGTTAAGGCTTGACAATGAGCTCGTTGAGAACAGTGATCATGCCTAGTGGTTTTTGCATGTAGTAAATTTCTAATCACCAGTTACAAATTCATATGCATGATTTCAGCCTAATATGTATTAGGTGTTTAGTCTCTGTGCCAGGCAGATGGAGGCTACAAAGTAGGACAGAATATTGTCCCTCTTCTTAGGGGCTCACACTGTGGTGGGATAGATATACAAGACAAAGAAGAGCCGAGATAAAGGCATGGGCATGTTAAAATGTGGGTTTTATTATTATTCAGGTCTTGTGAGACCAACAGATCAGGAGATGACTGTCATGGAAAAGATATTTTGTGACTTACAGTTCCCAAGAGGTGAGGGCATGCCATGCTCTGCAAGGCCACATGGGGAAGCTCCAGGGCTGGCCAGGAGGCAGAGGCAGTGGGGACAAAAACAAAAGCAAGTGCCTTTATCGTGGTTTCCATGGGAAAGAACAGGTGAGACTGGGTAAGCAGGTTTAGGGTTGGCCAGTCTTAATACTTGCAGCAGGCTCTGCAGTATAGGAGCTGTCCTGAATTGTCTGGTGCCTGGACTTGGGATAATTAAGGCAGAAGAATATTGGCTTGGTGTATAAGAGTCAAAAAGAGGATTTGGGCATGGAGACAGGGGTGCTCTGAAGTTCGCGTATGCAAGGCATGGTCATAGATGAGGTTTTGTCTCTCTAACAAGAGAATTGGCTAACCCATAGAGAAGCAGCTTACCCAAGGTCAGGAAGGCCCCAGATGTCAAAACATCAGAATAAAAACACATGCTTCATACAATGGGGCAAGAAATCACAAGAAAGAAGAGAGAGAACCTTTTTAATTCTGGATAGAATAAATTCATTATGAAGACGAACAAAACAAACAACACTGCTTCAGGATCCCGACTTGATGTTAGGCATCATTATGCCACTGAAAATCTATGGGGCCTTGTACAAGTCACTTCATCTGTCTGACTTTCAGTTTCCCAGCATGAAAAATGAGGGTGATGGATCACTGGTTTTCTAACTACACTCCCCCACAATCCAACAAAGGCTCTTAGGAGGGCCAGCCAAGAAGCCTGGTATTTTAGGCTTTTACCCCAGCTTCACTCAGAACAGCAATGCCTTTTACATGCTGGAAGCAAGTGTTGCTAATTGTGAGTACATGAATGCACCACCACCCTCGATAAAGAACTAAGTCTGAGAACAATTTGAGGAGGAGATAGCTCTCCATTTTGCTCCTTCCTAGTTCTCCTTCTGTTAGTGCTTGGGAAAACATCCTGAGAATCTGGTTGGTAAAAGAGAGGATATTCTGGGCTGGAGCAGATGGCCAAGGTAAGCAAAATCCTTTATGATGGCTTCAGTGAGTGCCAAGAACGTCCTCATGAGTAAACCAATCACATGCAGCAATTTGCCTGCTGCAGAGGCCTCTCAGTGAGCTCTCCCTACATCTGTCTCTCGTTATAGCTCTCTGCCCCCACCCTCTGCATCATTGGTCCATATCAGCCAGCAGTAATCCCCAGATCACTAATTTATGCACTGTAAAGTGATAATCTGACCCACCATGGACTTGACCACAGGACTGGATTCCTGGGAGCCCACAACAATGGGCCCTCCCCTTCCCATCTCGGCCTCCCCCCCCCCCCCCCCCCGCAAAAAAAAACACATCTTTGAAACTCCTCCCCATTCTCCATTCCTATTTCTGGTGCTCTAGTTCCTACATCACTACTTCTCATCTGGTCTATTTCATTGGCCTCCTACCAAAGGTCTGCCCACCTCCACTCTCTCCTCCAAATCTACTCTCACGTACTAATAATGGAATACTGTCTTTATACTCTTTCCTGGTTCCCATTTACATCACCATAAACTCCATAGGACCTAGATCTTCCATGTGTTGACTTTAAAGTACCTCTTTAAGCCTTACCAACTTATGCTTTATTAGCTCTATGGGATGACACTCCCGCTCCTCTTTCTCTCTCACTTACCCAAGTATGACTTATCTTTTTCTTTTCAAGTCTTATAAATATTGATTTTCCCCATAAGACTGTTCCTGTTAAAAGCCACTTATCCTATCCTAGAGGTTAATTTGTATTCCAGGTACTTGTTTACACATCAGTCAGTCCCCTCCAGATATGAGTTACATAGTTTTCTAAAACTTGTGTATTGTTTAGAGTGGGAGCTTGTTCTATAATGAGATTATATAACATTGATTTAATAAAATTTGAGGATCACTGCAATTTCTCCATTTCAGGGATACACTACTATTATATATTTCTTTTTTCCATTTCTCTATGACATTTCTAACCAAGACAAATCCAGTTGGTTGGCTAGTGAAAGACCGTGTTCTCCAAAATACATTCTTTCCCTACCAACATAGTGCAGGGAGCAGAGCAACTAATCCCTGTATTTCCCCCTCCATTCCCTCCTAAATTCATTCCTAGTTAGAATTTTATCACCAACAACCCTCTGAAATGCTATGTTCATCAGCTATTCCCAAGTTGCTCCATTAAATGGTCACCTCTCTTTCTCTTATTCACTCACAGAACCATTCAATATAGTTGACCATTTTCTCTTTTGTAAAAACCATTTTTTTCCCTCTTAGATTCTTATACAACACACTCTCCTGGTTTTTATCCTACCTCACTAGCTTCTCTTTCTTAGTTACCTTTGTTGATCAGTTTTTCTCAGACTGATCTCTAATTTTTGGTATGGCTGATGGATCAATCTGGCCATCTCTGAACTCCTCAGTGAGCTTGTCCAGTAGTACAGTCCCATGGCTTTAATTATCATCTGTTTGTGGGTAACCACCATCTTTTTATCTCTAGTACTGACTTCAACCACCACACTCCTTTATAAAAGATCTTTCTCGATATTTTCCTTGGATATGAAATACCATGAATTATCAAAAAAGCAGAAATTTTAAGCCTTTGCCCAATTCACAACCAGCTCTTACCCTTGTTTTCTTATTTTAGTATGTGACCCTCTGACCCTAAAATCTAAAAGTCACCCTTGATTTTTTCCCCTTTGAATCCCATCAACCTGCCAATTTAATATTTAACATAATATTCCAAATTCATTCACTTCTTTCTATCTCCACTATTATTGCCTTAACCCTTCATCATTTCTTGGAATCTATTTTAATTCTCCTTGTTGGTCTTAATGTTTACACCTTGTCCCATAAAATTCATTCTCCACGCAGAAGCCAATGTGATCTTTTCAAAATATACACCTGATTATATAGCTTACCTGCTTAAAATCTTCCAGTTGTTTCCATTGTAATTAGGGTAAAATCTAAACTGCTCACCATGATCTGGAAGTCGATTATGAGACCCCGTAAAATATCAAGCCACTGATGATCTTTTCAGCGTGTCTTATTCATTCTTTGCTTACTTCATTGTGTTCCAGCCCTACCCTCTGTCCCTCAAATAGTCCAGTGTTACTATAGTTCTGTAATCTGTGTTAATTCTTCCCTTTTACTAAAATCCTTTCCCCTCATATATTTCACGGCTATTCTTTCCTGTCCTTTATGTGCCAGTGGCATCCGCAACTACCCAATCTAGCGTTTGTCTATCATAACATCATTTTTATTTTCTTCAAAGCACTTCTCACTACTTAAATTATTTATTTGCTTATTGGTTATTTCTCACCTCTCCTGATTAGATATAAACATGAAATCAAAGACATTGAGTCTCACTTACTGTTTCTTCTCTTGGAAAAGTACCTGACTTACTGTAGGTACTCATTTATTATTTGTTGAGTAAGTAACTAGTTAAGGACGAGATTTTGGGAGCCTTAGAAGGTTGGATTCAAGTCCTAACTCTTCCATTTCCAACTATTATAACTATGGAGAACTCACTTTGACATTCAGAGACTTAGTTTCTTCATCTCTAAAGATGCATTGTTACTGTGATGGTAAAATGAGAGTGTGCTGTTGAAATCCTTATTACGGTACCCCACATATAGAACACACTCAACAATGAAAGCTTATTGTATTATTTTTATAACTACTACCATTGTTATCATTAGTGCCTCAGCACCTGATCATTATTTTCACTACTTTGGGTTAAGGTTCACGTGCTTCAAGATATGAACGTTCCTTGCACAAGGTGATAACATCATTGCCAGTCATTACCTCCTTATAATCCTCTTTTCAAAACCTCTTTTCTTTGAGTGCACAAAACCAAAGCTCTGAGCAAGTAATGAGCTTAGTAGCCTAGGCACATCAAGCTTTGGGACTGTACCCAGCTTCTCCTCTACATCCCCTTACATCTCAGAAGTTGAAAGCAGAGCTCATGTTTTCCTGGAAGAAAGATCAAATGACCCCCACACATTATGAATAAGTTCAAAATGAGATTTATTTTTGTTATGTCAGTCAGCTAACAGTTGGTGCGTAATAAACTCCTTTGTAACTTAGTGCCTTAAAACAGCATGCACTTAATCAGCTCATGATTCTATGGTTTGGCAATTCAGGCTGGACCCAGTTGGTGGCTCTTCTGCTGTTTCTGGCTGGGTTCACTCATGCATCTGTGGTGAGTGCTGGTTAGATAGGCAGCTTTGTCCCAGGCCTTGACTGGTCATCAGATGGGGGTGTCAGGGGCACTTGGGTTCCATGCCTCTCATTTTCCAGCAGGTTGGCCCGGGTTTGTTTGCACAGTGATAGCAGGTTATAAGAACAACATGAGCAAAAGCTGTAAGACTTCATAAAACCTAGGCTTCTAAGTGCCATACCATCTCTTCCTCCACATTCTGTTGGTGAAAACCAGTCGCAAGAGCAGCCCAGATTCAAAGGGCAGGGAAATGAACTTCACTTCTTAATGGAAGATAATCTAAAGTATTGTGGGTATTTTTTGCAACCTGTTACAATCAAATGGCCTGAGGAAGATATGAGAGATGTTAGCAAACACAACAATTAACTATGAACAATCTGGAGCATTTGACTACTACTATTTCTCAAATAATATCAGATAGCTCACACCCTATGTACTGCATCTCCTTAGTGGAAGTCCTTCCATACAACTCTATGGAATAAATGCCTGTTCCCATCTGCCTTTTGCTTCACTGGCTTGTGTTTTCCTCTTACCCAGTGGCTAGTGTTCTTATTTCTCTTTGTATTTAACTGTTTTGTTCTGTCAGTGATGTAAAGACTGCCATGTTCCTTTATCCCATCCTTTATGGTACTATCACATATATTCTGTTCTGTTCCTTTAGGACTCCAATAGACAGCCACTGCTTAACTAATAATTCATTCAACCATATTGCAAGCTAATGATGATTTACCATCTTGGGTCAAATCGGGAATTTTGTTCTGGCCTACAGTTTACAAAATGTACCTTTTTAGATAATTTCAAGCAAAGTGACGAGAATAGGGAAAGAAAAATGTGGGATGACAGGATAGTGTTTTTTTTTTTTTAAAGATTTTATTTATTTATTCGACAGAAATAGAGACAGCCAGCGAGAGAGGGAACATAAGCAGGGGGAGTGGGAGAGGAAGAAGCAGGCTCATAGCGGAAAAGCCTGATGTGGGGCTCGATCCCATAACGCTGGGATCACGCCCTGAGCCGAAGGCAGACGCTTAACCGCTGTGCCACCCAGGCGCCCCAACAGGATAGTGTTTTTGACTTGGGAATAGAGTAACTCTTTCTGAGCGTAAAGTTAATTCTATTTCCCAGGTTCCAGCAGTTGTGGTGGTGTTAAGACTTTCAAACAATAATGGCCCTTATTACAAAGATCTTTTGTTATCTTCCAAAAAAGCCCAAGGGAAAACCCAGTGCTCTCTGTACCAGCCACATGCCTCTGTAGGTCCAGAGCACCTGGTGAATCCAGTTCTCAAAGTGGTCAAACTGATGATTTGGTATCCTGTAGCCAAATATCTAAACAATCAAAAAAACAGATTGAAATTACTGGGGTTTAGGGTGTAATATGAAGCAACTGACTGGGCTAGGAGATGGTTGGTTGACAGGTTGGAGCTGGCTGGCTGGCTGCCCAAAGCAGATGGGGACCCCACTGGTGTATGGCCTTCTTCCCAAAGGCAGTAGTGCATGTAGGGGCTGTGGTCAGAGGCCTCTTTTTCAATGATACAGTCAGTGTCAGCTGGCTGACTTCAGTCAGCCAGAGCAACATTCCATGCAAGCGCAAGCTGTACCCCCAGAGGGTTCAGCAGAAGGGTTCCTAGTGAGTGGGTAGTCATCCTTCACATAAATGTAACAGACTCTACAAGGCACAATTCCTTGTCTTGTTATGAGGAAGCATTATTTTGTTTTTATTTTTATCAACACGTCATAAATGAGAAAATTGATGAAGGTTTACAGATTCGCCCCAGGTCACTTAGAAAATAGCTGAGCCAGGTCTAACATCGAGACGTCCTAAATCTGGGACACCGTCTCCTTCGTGCCAATGAAGCGGGCTAGCTGTAGGAGTGCCAGCAGTGGATGGTGGGGAGTGCAGTTCTTCTCCAACACGGACTCCATAAGGGAGGGTGATCAGAGAGTAAACTTGCACAGTAGTCCCTGGTCATCTGATGTGGGGGTTTTATCAGGCATACTCTCTCTCTGCAATGAGAGATTTCCCCACTTTGATAGCATACCAATCAAAAAGTGAGGAAGAACAATTATCATATGGTTCATATGGTTTCACTTATATGTGGAACATAAGGAATAGCATGGAGGACATCAGGAGAAGGAAGGGAAAAAGGAAGGGGGGGGAATCAGAGAGGAAGACAAACAATGAGAGACTCTGGACTCTGGGGAACAAAGTGAGGGTTTCAGAGGGGAGGGGGTAGGGGGATGGGTTAGCCTGGTGATGGGTATTAAGGAGGGCATGTGTTGTGATGAGCACTGGGTGTTATATGCAAGCAATGAATCATGGAGCACTACATTAAAAACTAATAAAGTGCTGTATGATGATAACACAATAACTAAAAAACAAAATAAAAAACAAAACAAAACAAAAAAACCCAAGTTACAGTCAGCCATGTATAACCTAAGCACGCTCATCAAAAATTATGGGAACAAAGGTATTCTTTCTGCCTGACTGAAATATTTTGTCCTGTGAGAAAAGGATAATGTCTCTGTCTGGTGGAGTCCTGCTTCCCTTGAGAATTGGAGTTTATTCCCCCTTGCATTGTAACTGTGCTTGCCCCACGACTACTTGCCATAAGAATGAGGAAGAAGTGATGCTGTACCCATTATAGGCATACCTTTTAAGAGGGTAGGACGCGTTTGCTTCTTACCTTTTAAAACACTTCTACTTGGCGTGCTTTCTCCTGCAAGCCAGCTGCCATGGGCTGAGAAGCCCAAGCCACAGAGAGTGGCCATGTATTGCCACAACAGCCCAAATGAGCTCATAGTCAACAGCCAGTATCAAACGCCAGCCATGTGCTTGAGCCATCTTTAAAATTCTGGTCAGATCAAGCTTCTAGATGACCATAACCTCATTTACCATCAAATGAGGAAACAGAAACACAAAACCACTCAGCTGAGCCCAGGCAATCCAAATAATCATAAAAGATAATAAAATCACTCTTGTTTTAAGCCACGAAGTGTTGGGGCAGCTTGTTATTCAGGTCAGGAACAAATAACCAAAATAGAAATTAGCAACTGGAGGTGTGATGCTGTTTAAAAAAAAAAATGTCTAAGTACCTGGCACTGGTTTGGAACTAAGTGCTAGGCAGAATGTCATAGTGCTTCAAGGAAACCCTTAAGGAAGATTAGATGGGGGGCGCCTGGGTGGCACAGCGGTTGGGCGTCTGCCTTCGGCTCAGGGCGTGATCCCGGCGTTGTGGGATCGAGCCCCACATCAGGCTCCTCTGCTGTGAGCCTGCTTCTTCCTCTCCCACTCCCCCTGCTTGTGTTCCCTCTCTCGCTGGCTGTCTATCTCTGTCAAATAAATAAAATCTTTAAAAAAAAATAAAAAATAAGGAAGATTAGATGGGCAGGGGGAAATTCTATATTTGAGTCTGAGAAAATGGTTATTCATGTCATCAGTAGTAAAAACTTGGCGACACCATCAGCTAATGAACTTCTGGATTTCACTGAGACTATTTGTGGGCAGAATAATGTTAAAGGAGCCACTAATTTCGTTCAGCTATGTGTGATAATGTCTAGGTTTAGAGTGATGAATTACAGAAGGGATTATTGAGTTTTCAGGTAGAATCTAGAGAAACATTTTTAACTAGGACTTGCTAGGTTCAAAAATAAGTGATTCCCACCCACAACACCCCTACTCTGCCCCTTGTCACTCTCAGAAAAAGACTCCCAAAGTAGAGGAAAAAAATGTCCTTAGGGCAAAGATCAAACTCAAGGCACTGTGTGCTCTCAATGTCAAGTATCAAGGGTGCATCTTATAGACTCTTTGTTAGAATCTTAGAACGATATAAGGCAGTACCTCTCAGCCAGGCAGTGAGTCTTCTAGTACTTTGAAGGTCCCTTATCTTGGACCATTTCTGCTAGAAATGAAGGGTTCTAAGAATCTTAATGGTGTTCTTCCACAGTATTTTGACTCCCAACCCAAGGTAAGAAGGGGCCAGTCTCAAAATGATTCTGGGTTCAGATTTTTGGATAATGGGTTAGTGTAGACTTTGGCTTATGGAGGAAATGGCAAATTGACACACAGGAAACATACACATTTTTTAAGATTTATTTATTTTTTATTTGAGAGAGAGAGATTGGGAAAGGGAAAGAGGGAGGGAGGTACAGAAGGAGAGGGAGAGAGAAACTTCAGCAGACTTTGCGCTCAGCACGGAGCCTGATGTGGGCTTTATCTCAGGACCCTGAGATCATGATCTGAGCTGAAACCAAGAGTTGGACATTCAACTGACTGCACCACCCAGGTACCCCAACACGCAGTTTTAAAGGGTTTTTCTTGTGCGTGTGTGTGTGTGTGTGTGTGTGTGTGTGTTTTATAAGCTTGAAATTAAAGGGACAGAGACAGTTTAAAACGGAAAGAGATCTTTGGATCTCAAACTTGTTTATGTACAGCAAGAAAGGTAAAGATGCTAATTAGATGCAAACATAGGGCATTTATTTTAGAAAGGGAAGGATCACATAAAAGGCAGAACCAATAGCCTAGCAAATATAGTCAAGAACCATGGAGAACCACACTAATAACATAATTGCCAACATGTACATGGCTTGATTTCAGAATCACTATGAACCACTGACATGCCTCCTATTTTCTAGCTCACTTTTCTTGGATGGGACACAGTGATGGGCAAGAGCCAATAGTTAAATTCTCAAGAATCTTTCAAGCTAGTTGACATCATGTTGACACGTTGAAATTGGCCATGGTGGGAATATTGACACCATAGAAATCAGCAAACACTGCACATCAGCACTCCTCCTGTCCCTGAAGAGTAGTTGGTAAACATTTACTAGTATAACGCAAGATAGAAGTGTGAACTGTGGTTCTCCTGTCCCTGACTCACCTCAACTCATTCTGTGTGGGGTACTGGAGGTCAGATTGGGTTTCATATGGAGAGAAGCCACATCCCAAAAGTCTGGACCTCAATTAGATGACAAGATCCTGCTCTTGGAGGCCTATCATATTACATATACCGTATTATAGAATGAGACAGAGATCTGGAGGAGAGAGGGAGTGTGTTTTGCAATATAAGAGAATATAAGTAATTTATAAGCGTAAAGCAAAATATGGGTGGCTTTAAAGATGTCCACAGTTTCTTTGTCTCTCTTCCCAGTCTCTCTTGAATCTGGCTAAGTCTGTGACTGCTCAACTTCTAAAATGTGGCAGAGGTGATACTGTGCCTGCTGTTCAATGCCTAGACTTTAAGGTGACTGGCAGCCTTCACTTCCTCCCTGTTGGAACACTTACGTTTGGACCCTCCATCTTAGAACGCAGCTGTCATGCTCTGAGAAGCCCAAGCCATATGGAGAGCCTGGCTATATAAAAATGCTCTGGTTGACAGCCCCAGCTGAGCTCCCAGCCAACAGCATCAGACTTCAGGCATGTGAATTAACCATCTCAGAGTTTGAACCCAGCAAATCCCCAAGACAACTGTATCACTAGCCAGCATTACACAGAGCAGAGCTGCGTGGCTGAGTCCAGTCATTCCAGAGAATTGTGGTTATTTTTCAGCCATCCAATTTTGGGATGCAGTAGCAGACAACCAAAACAACAAACAGCTTCCATATTAAGTGATTTCAGCTTACACCGTGAGAAGGCAGGAGAAACTCATGCTCAAGGTAGATATTAGAAAGTAAACCCCGAGTTTTACAAATGCGTACATCTTAAAGAGGGTGAAGCAGCTTACCAGGTTACAGATCTTAGTGATCGAACTTGCCCTGTAGCTCATATAGTTTTTAACTCCCATCTAATCTTTGTTCCCTTTTATCTTTTTGGCTATTCTTTGACTTCTAGAACAGATTACAGTATATTAGCAAACCTTACCCTAATTCTACTCTCCTATTTCAGGCTCATCCTGCAAATCATGAGAACTCCACCTCACCTGGTCCTACCCCCCCCCCCCCCCCAGAAGAAGTACTGGGACTCAGACATTTGTACACATCCCCTCTAACTGCAGCACTTAACTTGTTGCCAGGAATATAGTAGGTGCCTTATTTGAATTCACTGCCTGCTAAGTCTGTGTCTGTCTCTTTTCTTCACTATCTCAAGCAACACGTGTCCAAGAGGCCTTCTTCATGACTTGGTGTCTAGCAAGCATCTATCAGCTTTCTTCTATATGCAAGACATTCTGTTTAGCAGCAAGTTGAGGCAGAAATAGGAAGTAAATGTGTTGAAATTCACGTAAAGCTCTTAGAAAAAAGAGCACCTAAGTTTGAATTACACATGAAAGGAGACACACATTGTATACATGCACACACAAATATAACAACATTCATATGTGCTTTTTGTGAAATTTTTCAAAAAATTTGCCAGCAAAAGCATACACATAACCTCCACATACAATGCGTGCACACACACACGCACACACATACACACACGCACATTCTATACAACTCTTTTTCTGAGTTATGAGAGAGTGACAAAAGAGTCCTTTTTCAAGCTGAAAAAGTTGAGGAATTTTTTTGCCCATCAACAACCCAAAACTTAAATGGAAAAAAATTATACTTCAGCATTGACAGCTGACTGGAACCCCATGAGGGATTGTCTGCTACTAAACCCCAAGATGGAAAAGAAGGGAAAAAAGGAATATAAATTGCATGAACCCAGGAAAAATTGCTTCTGAATTGTGGCTGTTAACTCCATCATGTTGTGTGATCGTTCACATCTATGGTCAAGCAGGCTTTTCTAGTTCCATATAATTTTAGCATTTTGAAGAAAAGCTCACCCCTTGGAAATTTCCAGACAATTCAGTTCAAATTTCCTTTAAGAAATTTTTCTTGACTCACCTCATGAAGTACTCCTTATTTTAAACATCAATGATGCATGCATGTAAACTTTACTCTTTAATAATAGTAATAATAAATTATAATAACTCTTAATAAATGTTCACTGTGTGCCAGGCACCATTTTCACATAGTAACTCATTTAGTCTCCCCCTAAATACAATAGTTTTAACAAATAAGGAAACTTAAACAAAGAAAACTTAGTTAACTTTACCAGACTCTTCTATCTGAGCAAATCCCAATAAGGATTTCAATAATCATCATTCACAGAGAATCCACTTAGTGAAGAATAGTTCTCTTACCCAAAGTCAATAAGGTAACTGAGGATCTAAAAGGTTAAGTAATTTGTCCAAGATCATGCTGGAAGGAAGGAGTGAAGCCTAGGTTTAAGCCCAGGTCTGTCTTTGTGATATACTGTGAATGCTTTAAAAAAGAGTTCTTGAATCTTCCATATTATAATCTGCATTAGATGATTACTATATATGAATGAATGAAGGAGAACAGATTGTATGGCTATTTAGGGGAGGAGGTTAGAGGTGGATATACATAACTGCTGATCTTTTGGCCAAGTTATGATCTCTTCATTTTGAGAGATTTCCTGAGAATAATAAAAGTAAGAGATACGAACAAAAGAATTCCTATTTGGTTGTCTGGAGTAAAATGCCGTGAGACAGGTGCTTCACAAATGTGGCGGTGCAGTCAATTTGCAGCCATGGGAAAATGTGCTAAGCCTTTGGGACATCCCAGTTGTCAGCTTTTTCAGGAACAATAAAGATTAATTTTTAATTAAAAAACTTTTTTTTTTGCTATAATGGTACATTTTGAAACAAAGAACTTACTTATGTCTACATCAATGCAATTCACATTTCTACTAGAAAAGATCTTATCTAGGGGTGAGTGAGTGTGTTATTGTTGTGAGCACGTCACTTTCTTTTTTTAAACATGTATTATGTTGGTAGGTAGAATTAAATTCGGTATTATGTGAAAAAAAAATTTTAAATAAGTAGGATTTTTAAATCCTGAAGTCTTATTTGGGAACTTTCTCTAAAAATGTTCATGGTATTAAATATGTGCTTGTAACCCCTGTCAACCATGTTTTTTGTAAATAAACAAGAAGGGGGTTTACTATAGATTATCCGTTCTTATTATGCATCCTTTGTTATGGTTAAGAACAGGGGCTCTGACATCAGGAAGTTCATAATTGAAATATTGACTCTGACATTTCCAGCTATCTGATCCTGGACAAATCACTTAAACTCTCTGGGTATTTGTTTCCCCATGTCGAAAATAGTGGTAATAACAGCTATCTCTATGACATGTTGGGAGAGTTAAGAAATGAGATAATGCAGCTTAAACGTTTACCTAACCTGACTCATGGTAGAGAACTTACAGCTAGGATTGTAGATATAATATGATTACTATTGTAAATCGAATGTGTAAATTTCTGGTTATTAAATGTGGGTGAGGTGGAGGGTCTTCAAAACTTAAAAATAAGCCAACATTTTCACTATCTCTAGTTAAAACATAATTTACTGGTAGGTGTATCATATATTTTTCTATTAGTGTTTGCATTTAGACAGATTTTATTTGGGTAAATTACATAGTTATTTATATTTAGATAGAACTGATGATCCTTTGAAGATGGAAGGGGGAAGGAGGAGCTAAATATCATTGTGCTCTAAGACTTGAAGTCCCCCTGCTAAATGTCACAGACTGCAGTCACTGATCACATACACGCATCACTACTGCAAGAGAAAATTAAATAGACATTCCCAGAGGGTTTCTGATAGCATGTAGATTTAATAATTTGAATAAGTCTTTTTTTTTTAAGATTTTATTTATTTGTCGGGGGGAGAGAGAGAGAGAGAGAGCACAAGCAGAGGGAGCAGCAGGCAAAGGGAGAAGCAGGCTCCCCGCTGAGCCAGGAGACCCATGCGGGACTCGATCCCAGGACCCTGGGATCATGACCCGAGCTGAAGGCAGACCCTTAACCCACTGAGCCACCCAGGTATCCCAATTTGAGTAAGTCTTAAGTATCCACAAGTGAAAAGATAAGAAGAGATAAATGGAAGGCACACGTTAAATACAGATCCTCACCTGAGGATATTACTTTCAGTTTATTCTCTAGTTTCCTGTTTTAGGAATTACAAATGAGGAAGAGAGGTGACTGAAGGGAATTTTAACCTCTTGCCCTCCCTTCCTGCAGTGCCTATACATTTCTCCCATCTTCCCAAGCTATGTATGTCTTCATGGAGTCACTAATAATATATTGGCTAAAAGAGGAGGAGAAAGGAGGGAAAGGACATGAAGAAGAAATGTGTCACTTTAAAACTCATAAAGCATTTTCCCAGACGGTGGCTTACTTAATTTATTCTGATTGCACATATTCCATTTAGATCAGCAATTCTCACAGCACCCCCCATCCCCCCAACACCATTATTGATGGCATGCCCATATGCTATAGGCTCTCCTGAGCATTGGCCAATTAAAGAACTGTAATTCTACCCTTTCCTCTTGTATACAGAAATACATCAGAATGTATGTAAGTGTATGATGAGCCACACTTACCTATATTTAAATCAGTTTCAAACTTCAGAAGTTTATTTACAGATTACCTGCAGATTGAATTCTTACCTTCTTAAATTATTTACATGAATTCTCATTTAATCTTGCCGTAATCCTACAAGGTAGAGATTAGCATTTTTGTGGCATAAATAACCTGGCTGTCCAACCAAATATGTTCTCCTCTTGCAGAGAGTATGTATGTGTTTCCTGCAGCTGCTATAACAAATTGCCATAAACTGGGTGACTTAAAATGAGGGACATTTATTTTCTCACAGTACTGGAGGCCGGAAGTCTGAAATCAGTTTCACTGAATGGAAATCAAGGCATTGTCAGGGCTATGCTTGCTCTGGATGCTCTAGGGAAGAATCTGTTCCTTGCCTCTTTTAGCTTCTGGTGGCATCTGGTATTGCACTAGGTTATTAGGCTGTTTTGCTGGATAGACTATGACACAAGTCAGCCAAGGTCAAAAGGCATGTAAGTACAACCCAGGGACAAGACCAGTGCATGATTTGAGTTTGCGGGAAAAAGACAAGATGCACACCAGGCTCAAGAGGAGAGAGCGAGCACAGAAGATCCAGCCCTTCCCATGTGTTAGCTGTACATGGCTAGCAAATCCATTCTGTAGCACAGGCTTCACCCTGCTTCCTGCAGCAGGAGAAGGACACTTACCCTCGCCCTGTGGTGTCTGAAACAAAGCTGGGGTTGTGCCTGAGAGCTATTGATATGTGCATAGCTAAGCAGTTCCAAGAAAAGTTTACATGTGCCCCATACAGAGGAAAAGGATCATACTGTCTATGCTCTGATCTCTCTGTGTGCAGTGCAATTTCTGAGCTTGTCAGCATATTGTGTACAGAACACCGGGTTCTGAGTGGGAACACAGGGAAGGTGTCTGGCTCCCCTTAGACCCATCCCTCATAGCTGGCATTTCTTGACTTGTGGTCACAGCACTCCAGTCTCTTCCCCCGCATTATATTGCCGCCTCCTTTTCTGTTCATATCACATCTCCATCTGCTGTCTCTTTAGGGGCTAGTAGATAATCCAGGATAAACTCCCCATGTCAAAATCTTTTTTTAATAGCATGTGCAAAGTCTCCTTGTCTTTATGAGGTAGAATTGATAGGCTTCAGGGATTAGGGCTTGATATCTTTGCGAAGCCATTATTCAACCTGCTGTAGAATAGAACCATCCCTTGGAAACAGTGATTCCATCAGATTTTACATTCCCCTGACACCTTTACATCTAGATAGAGTCATGGGACTAGCTATTATCAATGAAATGTAAGTAAAAGTAGGACTTTTCAGGAGGATAATCTCCTCCATGTTCTTTCTCCCCTTCAGCTGGGTTGTTGCAAATGATCATAAGGTCCTAGCATGTGGTGGGGCCATGAGCTATAGGGATCCTGCATTGCTGAATTACTATATGGAAGAAAGGTGTCAGATGACAGAAACAACACACTTTTGAGGTGTGGTGTAAATGAGGGGAGAAAAAAACCCCACAAAGCAAAAAACCTGTACTATGTGTTTAACCGCTGTCAATTTCTTATAACAATTGATCCTATTCTAACTTATATGATCCTTATTTTAGCTCTAAAGGAACAGAGCCCCATAAAGGCTAGATAACATTCTCATATTCTTACAATTAATAGCTGGCAGTGCTGGGATTTGAACCAGACAGAGAAGCCATATTCCTGTCCCTAAAATTTTAACCACAGCAACATCCACTGTTACTGTCTTATCTATAAGATAAGTAACTATCTGTTACTGTCTTATCTATTACAACAGACATTCCACATTCAACACCCATTGTTAACAAGTGGGTGTTTATGGGTCCTAGGCCAAAACTTCTGAGCAGGTACCCTGTCCACTGAAGGTCATGGTAGTCGAAAGCCATAGTAGGTCTCACACACACACACACACACACACACACACACACACACACCATCAGATCATGGTTTCCCTCCTGTATGGCTAAAGAAATAATAAACATTATATTTTTACATTTGCAGCCAAAGCTGACCTTGCTTTGTCACCTGATTTTTAATCCCACTCTCTGCCTGAGTTCCCCACCAGCATCCTTGCTTGAGCATATCTCCCTGCTGCTACATCTCACTGACTCTGGACCTTGTCAGCCTGCCTTTCTTTCTCTTTTGGATGACCTTCTTGGACATGACTTCTGGCCCTGCTGACTTACAGAATCTGCCAGTTCACTCTCTCTCATTCAAGTTTCAAGTCTGGCTCATTATGCTAAGTTAGTCGGTTGGTGTAGAAACCCTGAAACCCATGTGCACAAAAACCCTGCCTTTGAAATACTGAACTGAAGTGAGTTGAGGGAAATTGGGGGAGAAACCAGGAATTCGGTGTCCAATATTGATTTAAACAAAGAAATAAACAAATAAACAAATAAAACAACTCCTATCATGTCTCTTGGACAGAGACCAAGCATGAATTATATAATTTTAAGTTTTGAGAGAAGAGGTAAGTATTCAGATGATGATATGTTCTGAGAAAATACCTACTTATCATTACCTGTAATTGACTTCAGCGCATTCAGCTAATCAATGCATGCAGGATATCCTTTCCCAGACTGGAGATTTTATAAGTGCTTCTTCCCAAGTAAGTCGAGGTAGGTACTCTTCGCTCTTGGAATTGTGCTGCCCATATAAGAAGTTCGCAGTGAAAAGTTCTGTCCCCTGGTTGTCTATTAGTTTTCAGAACCTTTGGGAAATATGGAAATGTACGTGGTGCTAAGAAAAGAAACAGTCTTATATTAACTTTAAAACAAAAGCAACTAAAGTGAATAATAAATTTTTTAAAAAGCCCAAACTCATAAAATAATCTCAATAATTTGTTTCCCAGTTGGTTCCTCAACTCTGGGAGTGCTCCATCAGCATTGATTTTTTTTTTTTTTATTTTAAAAGTAATATACTGACATCAATAAAGGGACTTCATATATTAAATGAAGATTATCGTACTATCCTAAGACAACAGCTGTGATCACTTTTATCTGACCTGATTCTCAACTGATTCTATTAAAGTATCAGCCCTAAGAAACTTTAGAGTTAAAATATAGGTCAACCCTCATCCATAATTCCCTAATGCATAATCACTTGCCTATTGTCCCTTTTAATTCATAGCCCCTCACCATGAGATTGGTTCCTTATTTAATAGGAAGTACACAAAAGAGGGTGATTAGACACGAATCCACTTAATCTTCTTCCAAGCCTGGCTGTTTCTCAGCTCATTTTTTTTTTAATTCAGTTTAATTAACATATAGTGTATTATTAGTTTCAGAGGTAGAATTTAGTGATCCATCAGTTGCATATAACACCCAGTGCTCATTACATCCCATGCCCTCCTTAATGCATATCACCCAGTTACTGCATCCCCCCCACCCCCCCCCAGCAACCCTGTTTGTTTCCTAGAGTTGAGTCTCTTAGAGTTTCTCTCCCTCGCTGTTTTCGTCTTATTTTTCCTTCCCATACCCTATGATCCTCTGTTTTGTTTCTTAAATTCCACATGAGTGAAATCATATATTTCTTTCTTTAACTGACTTGTTTCACTTGGCATAATACCCTCTCTTTCCATCCACGTCATTGCAAATGGCAAGCTTTCATTCTTTTTGATGGCTGAGTAATATTCCTTTCTATATATGCCTCATCTTCTTTATCCATTCATCTGTCGATAGGCGTCTGGGCTGTTCCCATAGTTTGGCTATTGTGGACACTGCTGCTATAAACGTTTGGGTGTAGGTGCCCCTTCAGATCACTGTGTTTCTCAGCTTGTTTTATGACCTTAGACAAATATCTCCCCTCAGTGATTGCTAAGAATCCTTATTACTATAAAATAATGAAATAAAGCAACAACATACATGTAAATATACCCGATGCTATCTCAACAACTACAACACATTATTCAGTACATCATCACATATGGCAGGGGTTTTGGAGTGATGGCGAGGAGGATTTGGAAGAGCCCCAGCCAAAGTGAAATATTATCAACTCAAAATTTTCTGTGTCAACCTACTGACTGTCCCATAGCCTCTACTCTCAACTCTGGTCTTGAATTTGTGCCCACCTCTTCCTAGGATGTTATGTCCTCAGGTTATCACTTCAGTGCTGTACCTGGTAGTCCTCAGAACTATTTGGTTTCAAGCATAGATCATCGTTGAGGCCATTTAGATTAAAATTTATCTGTGACTTTTCATTCCCATTTTGAAGCTGATAGCTTAAAAGGGCACTATCTGGTGTATCTGGAGAAATACCAATCTTTGGGGTCTTCTGGTAATAGGGACCTCACTATTTTTCCTGGCAGTTCAAGTATTTTGAGCCATTTGGCCAATGATATGGGATTAAGGATGGGGGAGAGGCAAGTCTGGTTTGACTTGCCTGTACTTGTTTGAAGAAGGGAAAGAACTGATTTACATCTCCATAGCCCATACTGAATATTGGAGATTATTACCCCACTGCTGTTCCTGAGAACAGTGAATGAACATTGTGTAGAGGTCAGTTTTTCTTCAGGACCAAGTCACTAGGGTGACGGAATATTGCTTTTTGGAGATAAATTATGCTTTTAATTTTGCAAATGCATCTGGAGCTGCAAAGACACACACATCTAGAAGTAAAATTAAGAGCAATGCCTTGGATGAGGAAGCATCCTGATTTGCATTCTGCTGAGCAGGACCAATGGGCAGGGAGTGGCCCGAGTCCCTCATTTTCTAGTATTTAACATTATATCTCAGTGACTATGTTGTTGTGTTTTATTTTCCAAAGTCCCCATAGCAGCATGTTTATTGGCCTTTAATTTAAAAATATACTCTAATCAATAATATAAAGGAATGTTGCTCAAGAGCTTTTTATTCTGCAAATGTGTGTTGCGATAGGAAGCAGGGTTGTGGGCATATTTAAGTGGCAGCACATTTCTCTCAAATCATGTACTTGATTTTCTTGAAGGTTCACAGACAGCAGGAGATAAAGTATCAACTTTAAATTTTTCTCTTTATTTTTTGGTTGCTGTTAGAAATAAACCAAGCCATTTAAAATGGCAAAGGACTGCCTGGTTATGAATTGGAAGTAGATAGAAGCCTATTCTCTTCCTGTCTGAGCTCCCCTGATTTCTTCCTCTTTGAATGAAAGACAGGATAAAAAATCAAAATATAGCCATACTTATCTACACACACCATATGTTCATGCATAAATTAAACATATTTACACAGACATATACATATACATACACACATGCACAGCTATATATCCATGTACATAGGGATATGAACTATATTCATATACTTGGGCGTATCCTAGACCCCATACATACAGAAACCCTGAGTTATATATACACATTCATACATAAAAGCCATGAAACATTTCTTTGTGCTCGAATGCCCAAGCTCAAGTCCACAAAACCCACTGATGGGAATTTTAATCCAAAGTCATCCTTACTATAATACTAATTAAATAGTTCTTTCTCGCCTCATTTGCTGAACCTCTATTTCTTCTCCCTGGGATTGAAACATATCAGTTGTTATCCAAAGTCAAGTGTGCATGTGGCTGTTGTCAGGAATCCATTTTTCATTAATGTGAGTGACCAGTTGTATGATAAGCATCTCCAGCTGCTGGACGAGAGTCACTTAAATGCTGTCTAGTAAATCATAAGTCATTACTGTGTTAATGAATTCCCTCTCAGGGCAGCAAAGAGCTAATCCCTGTAGGTGTTTAATTGAAAAACAACTGATGATATGAAACCCTCTCTAGATGTGGTCAAGTCCTTTTGGTGCTGCTTAAAAATAATTTAATTTTAACTTTTTGAGGAACCTTCATACTATTTTCCACAGTGGCCACATCAGTTTGCATCCCCATCCACAGTGCAAGAGAGTTCCCCTTTCGCCACATCCTCGCCAACACCTGTTGTTTCTTGTGTTGTTGATTTTAGCCATTCCGAGAGGTGCAAGGTGATATCTCATTGTAGTTTTGCTTTGTATTTCCATCATCAGTGATGTTGAGCATCTTTTCATGTGTCTGTTGGCCATCCATATGCCTTCTTTGGAAAAATGTCTGTTCATGTCTTCTGTGCATCTTTTAATTACTCTTTTTTTAGGTGCTGAGTTTTATAAGTTCTTTATATATTTTGGATACTAACCTTTTATCAGATATGCCATTTGCAAATACCTTCTCCCATTCTCTAGGTTGCCTTATAGCTTTGTTGATTGTGGCCTTCACTGGGGAAAACAGTATGGAGGTTACTCAAAAAGTAAAAAATCGAACTATCCTATGATCCAGCAATCACACTACTAGGTATTTACCTGAAGAATACGAAAATACTAATGCCATAAAAGAGAATGAAATCTTGCCATTTGCAACAACATGGATGGAGCTAGAGAGTATTATGCTACGTGGTATAAATCATTCAGAGAAAGAAATACCATATGATCTCACTCATATGTGAAATTTAAGAAACAAAACAAATGAGCAAAGGGGGAAGCGAGAGAGAGGGGAGTAAGCAGAGGGGAGTTGGGTAGGGGGAATGGGAGAAATAGGTGATAGGGATCAAGGAGTGCATTTGTGATGAGCACTGGGTGATGTACGGAAGTGTTGAATCACTGTGTTGTACACCTGAAACTAATATTACACTAATTGGAATTTAAGTAAAAACTTTAAAAAAGAAATAAATAATCCAGATTCTTTCTTGCTTCTCTTGGCATTCTGATTTTGCCTAGTTGTTGGGTTACA
Source organism: Ursus maritimus (assembly GCF_017311325.1). Taxonomy (NCBI): domain Eukaryota; kingdom Metazoa; phylum Chordata; class Mammalia; order Carnivora; family Ursidae; genus Ursus; species Ursus maritimus. The sequence goes on from NW_024424119.1 coordinate 44,407,062, forward strand.
TTAAGGGAATTGTGAACATCTGAAGAATTGGATTTTATGGGGTCTTGTAGTAGAAGAGTTCTAGGAGAAAAAAATGAGATGTGTATTCTCTTAAGAAAAATTGACCTTATTCATTTCATCATCCATCAACTTAATTTACTCACTAAATGCTTATTAGTGTATCTATTCTCTGCTAGGCACCACAAAAAGGCCAGAGATACAATATGAGCAGAGTCATCATAGCTTCTGCCCTGATATGTTATACATTCTAGAGGAGGACGAGAAATGAATGAAATAAATAATCACAGAAGTTAAGTGTAGTACTACAACATAAGTGTTTTTGAAAGAACCTAAATCGAAAGGGATTTGACTGATCTGAGGTTTTAAAATGTCCTTCCTTGGGGAAGTTACATTATAACTAAAATCTGAAGAACAAGTAAGGTGTGAGGTAATCTGAAATAGAGAACACAGGCTTTTGCTCACAAAGACTTATTCTGACTGGATATTATATTTATATTTTATGCTTACCTCATGTGTCTCCCACCAGAATGTAAGCTCCATGTGATCAGGGACCTTGCTTTGTTTTGGGCTAACCCCCAACAGAGTCTGGCCTAGTGCACACTGGGTGCTTGGTAATGTTTGTTTTTAAGCATTAATTCTTGCTCACCACTTGTTATACCCAAAGAGATTGGTACAATTATGCTTTCTGTCTTACATCAAAAAGGTTAAGGACTGGGTTGGAGGAGTGACTTTCTCCAAACCAACAGTACTCAACCCAGGTCCATTTGACTCTTAATCACTCTGCTCTCCTCTCTTTGAACCGAAGCCAGTGTGTTCATAATAGGATAAAATATGGAAGCAGCAGATATTCTCAGCTGTAGAGAAATGGTCAAGCAAAGTGTGTTGTAATGATATACTACATTATGTGATAGCATATAGTAATAAAATGTAAGTACATACTTTATTAGTAAAACCGCTAGTGTACATGCCCAAATGTGGACATCTTGTATAAAATATGTTCTTCTAAAAGTATGTATTAGTGCATCTTACATGCATGGACTGTGCTAACTGTAATGGAATATATGAACATTATTCTAAGATGGATCCTATCGGCTTATCATCTGCTTATAATCATAATATAGGCTGTAAAATTAAATCTTTCCTCCATTAACCTGCTAGTGACAGAACTTTGGGCAAGTTAGTAAATTTATCTGAGACTTTGCTTTTCTCCTTCATTAGACATATGGGGACAGTAACTATGTCTCTAGAATTTTGTGATTGTTGGAGATAATGTTTGTAAAGTGTATGGTGTGTAGTTAATGGTGGCTGCTTGGTGAATGCCCTCGATGATGATGATGACAATAATGATAGCCATGATGATAGAAGCAACACCGATGATGGATTAGGGGAAGTGAGACTTGCAAAGGTAGCAATAATGTACACAGGATGTTAAGAATACCTTACAAGCAGCTTATGTATTTCACAAGGGAAGTTCAAAAGAAGGAGATATATGTTTATACATAATATTAAGGCAAATAACTTATGCTAATTAAGAGAATGAGAGCATAAAATAAATATATGTTCTGATTACAAATATGTAAAAGCATACAAATATGTACAAGAGCATCTAAAGTGAGTTGAAGTAATTTCTGCATTTTTCCTATAGAGTAACTTCAATCTGTAGTAAAACACACGCACATACACACACACACAGAGTCACCCAGTGGGATTTTCGAAGTCACAGAGGCCTTTTAGTGACACCGACCTTGGCCACTAGAGCCCAGAACTCATTACGAGTGAAGGCTCCTTTGGAAACTATGACAAATGAATCCATGGCTTTGGTCCAGTTTCTAATGGACACCTGTCCCAATGACAAATACCCCCTTTCACAATAGGCATACCTGGATCTCTTTGCTGTCAGATCAGTACCAGGCAAAGAGAATCAGTCAAACTTCCATCCTCTCTTAGAAGGCTGAGAAAGTGTTTGTGGGCCACAGTGCCCACCTTCTATCAATTGGCCTTGGAACATGTGCCTGTCATGAGGATGGCTAAGAACTCACTTGAGGAGGTTCAGGAATTCCCAGGTGGCAGAAGGAAAGTATAAGTATGATGTAGATTTGGCATGTGGTTTTGAAAGGACCAAGAAGTCCCCGCAGCTCCTCAGTCAGATGATAGATCCCCCTTCCCCGCTTTTGTGACACACCTTGACTAATAGGAAATGAACGATGTGTAATTGGGCAGGTTCCAGAGCTTAGGCTTCAAGAGACCTTCAACTGCTGTGTTTTCATTTTTACAAAGTTTCTCTGAGGCCACCATGAAGGAAAGCTAGATTAGCATACTGAAGAATGAGAGGCCAAAAGGAAGAGAACCAATGAGCCCTGGCCGAAAACTTACACCAGTCATGAGACATCAAAGTGTACCCATCTTGGACCTTCCAGCCCAACCACATATGACTCATGAGTAAAGCAGGTGAAACCAGTCCAACCATCCCTTTGAATTGTGAGAAATAATGAATTTCTGTTGTTTTAAGTCACTAAGGGAAGGGGCCATTTGTTACACAGAAATAGATAAATGATGTATGTGGTCATGGAGATCAAGGGAATTCCGTAAGTGCCTTTCTGTTTTTTCTCCCTACAAAGCAAAATAGATGAAAAGATTGGGGTTGGTGACATCTTTAAATATGATATCATGAAAAGGAAATGACCAATGGTTGTGGGTCCCACAATTAAAACAGATTTATTCTTTTAATAGCTACGTGGGAATCTGGCCAACACTTGCATTCCCTCTGTGCTCTGAAGCTGTTCCTCTTGTTTGCTTGCTGCTTCTTCACCCATCTCTCCTCACCTCGTCTCTCCCACATTGAACATGGTGCTGCAGAAGTTTGCCCTCTATTATGTAGAGCAATTCACTCTGTCCTGCTCATATCCATTCATTTATTCACCCACCCATTCACTCTCTTGCTCATCAAATATTTATTATTTACTTTAGGCAAGGTAATATGCTAGAAATATAATGTATGTTAATAAGAAATCTTGCCACTGTTGCATATTCCAAATCCATCATAGTGCCCAGAAGAGAAAACAAATAAAAGAACAGTCCAGTCCAGTCCAGTCCAGGTAGTGGAATAGTCCATTTTAAATACCTATCCTGCTAGAAATTGGTAGTGGAAATAGTTATGAGATGTTTTCTTTCACAATATAGGTAAATGTCTATGCACACTCATGTTTAACTATGTGCGAGTAGTATATGTGAACTGTGTGCGTTTCTGTATAAGTTTATGCATGTTTTATGGGTATCTATGCACAGGTAAGAATGTATATGCTTTACTTGCTGTATGTGAACATACTTATCTTGGTGAATGGGTATCACGTACATGGTTTGACTTGTGTGTGCTAGTGTGCACGTGTGCACATTCTTGCATGCAGAATATATGATACAATATGAGTACATCAATGCTTTGAGTGTACATGCATATGTGCATGTGAACATGTTTGTATCATGAGCCAATAAAACAGTGGTTTATTTTGGACCTGCTTCTAACAAAGTAGGGGCTTCTTATAGCTTTGATTTAAGCATCTTTGCCTTGACATTCCTGATGGTGTCAAAAATGTTAAGAGAAAGGATGGTCCCCAAATTTCCCACATCCTCCAAGAGTCAGTGTGCTATTTATTCATCTGTAACCTTCACTTCTGGGCACTAATAGCCCTAAAAGAAGACAGCAGCCATCATTTAAATAAATAGATCTGCCCCATCAGTATCATTATGAAATAATCAACAACAAAATGTTGGTAAGGAAGAGTGTGAATAAGTTAGGGTTTGACAAAACTGAGCATCGATATTTTTTGCTGCCTTTATAGAAAAAAATAAGATCACCAATCAAGAGCCTTGGTTACACAAGTTGACCTCTGAAAGGTCATCAGCTCCACTAATTAAAGACCAGGGAATTTCACTGAAATCCACTGATGACATGGATTGCTGACAGAACACACTTTCTAGGCTGTTAAATGAGCAAGACCTCAGTTAGCAGTCACCACCCGTTTGGAATGAATTACACACTTCTCTTCCACATTGCACCCTTAGGAAGTCTTAATGGGCAATGTGTTTTATTTTTCTAGATTTAGCAATCACACAAGATAATGATGCAGTGAGCTTCCCATTGTCTTACCTTGGAGACGCTTGCTTGCTCAATATGTTCAACAGTTATGTTTGGGAGGTCCCAGCCTCATCAAGAAATTCCAGCCGCAAACAAACCAATAAAACTATTATGTAATTTGTTGTTCTACCCTCAGAGCAAACTTTTTAAGCATTTGAAACATCCTCAGGAACCTCCCATTTTATTAATCAGCCTTGCTACAAATAATGAATAATGCACCATTTGAAACATACCTGTAACAACAAAGCATTTTCTATTTGCCACTAATATATATTCATTATTTCATTTTTCCTTTGTAATATTCCTGAGAGGTCACTATTATTATCCCTGTTTCATGATGAAATGGAGGCTTAGAAAGGATTAGGGGACTCACAATGGCATATAACAAGAAGGTGGGGCAATCTGGTTTAAAACCCAGCATATAAAATGCTTTACATACATTTATTCATTCACTAAGTGTTTGTGGAGCACTGTCCATAAATCAGGGGTTCCTCTAGCAGCTTGAAATATAGCATTGAACCAAACAAACAAAAATCCCTTCCACGAGAATTGACTATTGAACTTCACATTGTGGATATCATTGCTGACCTTGATAAGAGCAGTTTTAGTGGTCATGAGTAAGTGGAACACCTCAAAAGATAATAGGAGAAAAGGATTGGAGACAGGGTGTAGAGAAGACTTTTTAGGTGGTTTTGCAATAAAAGGAAGCAGAGGAAAAGGGTTTAAGGAGTCAAGAGATTTTTTTTTTTTTCTTCTCCTTCAATTGTTTTACCAAGCATATTTGTGTGGTGATAAGAACTACCTAGTAGAGAAGAAAAAGGAATGCTATTACAGAAAGGAAAAGAATGATTTTGAGTACGGTGTTCTCGAGTAGGTGAGGAAGGATGGGGCCTAGTGGACAAGTGGAAAAGTTGGCTTGAGATAGGATCATAGACAGCAGAGGAAACACTGGGGAATAATGTCAAGGTTTAAATATTAATTAAGGTGGGGGGGGTCAGAGAATACGGACACATGCTTGACAGGGAGGTGGGAGCTTATGGAAATTCTCTTCTAATTGCTGTCATTTTCTCAATGAAATAAGATGCAAAATCATTGGTAGAGACTGAGCATGGACTCGGAGAGCTTTGGAGGCTGGGACAGAAAAGGAAATGTAGAAAAAGTCATGTAGAAGAAGAGGAGGGCCCTGGGCCAGCATTAGTGATATCATGCCAGTCAACAGGAAGGCCGAACTTTAAGTCTGACTCTGCTTTTAACTATTGCACTATACTACCTCTTTTGATATGATTCTTCTCTCTTTCAGTTTCCTATTTCTTAATCTCTTTTGCCCAGAAGAGAAATATGAATTTGTAGCCACCTCCTGTGTCTAAACTTAGAAATACTAGACCTCAATAGGAGGTCAAATTAGTCATTTAATAGCATGATGACTTTTGTCTTATTAGACTTAAATTTCCTCTTTTATAAAATGTATAATATTGGTACATTTACTGTTGTAAAGTTCAAAGAATAACTTTATGAGAAAAAGCCTTGTTGACTCTCAAGTGCCATACTGACATGAGTCTTCTTATGCTTTCATCTGAAGCCTGTATAATAATGTATGTATAACTTTTTGTTTTATAATGTAATTTACATAGATTAATTTCTTAATTTATTTGTCTCTACCATAGTCATGTGTGTAAATCAGGGCAGTTAACATCATCCCCATTTGGGAAAGGAGGAGATGAGGGTTGAGATAGTTTGAGTGATTCACTAGAGTTCCCCAGTCTATTCTGGCTTCTACAAAAATTCAGGGCAGCTGATTTACACTGAAGATGACTTGGTCACAGAACAAGAACAGGTATATTAAAATAAGAAGAAAGCAAATTAACATTCAGAACCCTAACATTATTCCCCAGTGTTTCTATGACAATTTAACTCTAAGGACTTTTGAAGATGCTAGGATGCAGGGGCCTCTGCTTGGAGAACTGTCAGCAACAAGAGCTAAAGATAGAGATTTTTAGGGCGCTCAGAGGTCCCACATAGAGTAGCAAAGAGAAAGAAAGAATTGCACAAAGGGGAATCAACTCCAGGTAATATGAGTGTTCTGAACCACCTAAGTAATTGCAGACAAGCAGAGGAAGATATTGAGTCTTTCTTTACAAGACAAGATAGAGAAAAAGGGCTGGGATAATAGGCACTTTTTCAAACCTTGAATCTCATGTTTAAGTATGCACAACACATTTTAATTATCATCACTATTATACCATTCATCACCATGCTGCATTGTAATAAGAAGTAATGGAATGCATTGTCCCTTTCTTACATTAAACGTGTCAAGTACCATAAATAGGACAATTGACATAATTGCTGTAAATCCCAGGGTGTGTATGTGTGTGGGTGGTAGTGGGGAAAATGATCACCCAACCCTCACTCACAATATTCCAGGGTGAATTTGCATAATTGGATCTAAAAATGGTATGTCACCATTAAATGTACTCACAATTCTTGCCTCTAGCTCACAACCATTCTCATCCCTCTGTATGGAGAGGAGGGGCTGCTAGACTTTTCATTATGTTCTTATAAGGCCTCCCTTCTATTCTGTGGGCCTGTTGGAGATATAAAATAGGGCTGATGTTATTGGAAATGAGCTCATAGTTTGTTAAAATAAACCTTAGTTAATTATCTTTGGGTAACAAAGGGGCATAAAAGATTTTACATTTTCATAGAAATATACAAATTGAAATCAAACAATCTCATCTAAAATATTCATATTCCAGAACACATCTTGACATATTGGAGGAAGAAGGCCAGAATCAGCCATCTGACAGGGATTTCAGACAGAGTTTATCTAGAAAAAACATTGTGAACTTGTTATGCTATCTTAACTTCTTTTAGAAAATCACCCCAAAGCAACCATCAACGGGAGACGTAGGTGGTAGAAATACAACCTTTCCTTCCCTTTAAAAAAATAAGGTAGAAGATTATGAATTTTCATACTGGAGAAGGATAGCTGAAGCCGTTGAAGGATGAGAGCCCTGGTAAATTCCTGGAGTCAGTCCTTTATCCCAAGACAATGCAAGCAGACCAGTCCAATCTGTAAAATGGCAGAGACTAGTTACAGATATTCATATCCTGTGTTTTGCCTTTCACTGAAGGATTTCATCCTTCATCCTTTCCTTAATATTGGTTCCAGAACTGTCTTTCCATGAAGTGTGTTGATACCCCATTTGGCCAATCTTAAATTTTGTTTTCTCTTATAGGGGTCAGTGTTTCCCAAAGTGTACCATTTTAAACACATTTGGAACGCTGAGTCTTATTCTTGTGCTCCCTTTAATTCATTTTTCTGAACGCATTTAGAGTGATTCTTCAAAAAGTTTGGATGAATACTGTCATTCCTGCACTTAATAAACTTTAATGTCTCCCCTTGTCATTAGGATAAAATGTATCCTTGGTGTCATATTCTAAAAGGCTCTTTTTGAATTGGCTCCTGTCCAGTAGACTGCCCTCATTGTTCATCTCCCTCCCTACCCTTACCCCTACCCCCCGGATTCCTTCGGCCTCCCGCCTTTTTACTCAATGCCCTAGGGGCCACACTGAGCCCCCTTCACATTTTCTAAGTCACCATATTCTTCACAGTCAGACCAAGACACGGGCTCTTACAACTGTTTGGGGCACCCTGCCCAGACTCGTAAATTGTACCATCTGTTGGCTGGTCCCTACTCATTCTTCTGATATATCTTAAATATTACTTCTACTGAAAAGTCTCAACTAATATGCTCAACTAATAAGCAGGCAATCAGATAACCCAACTAAGGGCTTTCATAGCTTCTGTTTCTACTACCTTAGTCTTCTTTCCCATCTCTGTATGTGATATTCCCAGCTGTGCTCAAGGCAGAAGCCTGGGAATTAATCTCAATATTTCCTTTTCCCTCACTATCACACCCTGTTCCCCAGTACAATACTTCATCAAGTTATCTTGCCTTATTTAAAAATAGGTCCTGGGGTGCTTGGGTGGCACAGCGGTTAAGCGTCTGCCTTCGGCTCAGGGCGTGATCTCGGCGTTATGGGATCGAGCCCCACATCAGGCTCCTCCGCTATGAGCCTGCTTCTTCCTCTCCCATTCCCCCTGCTTGTGTTCCCTCTCTCGCTGGTTGTCTCTCTCTCTGTCAAATAAATAAAATCTTTAAAAATAAATAAATAAATAAAATAAAAATAGGTCCTGAATTCATCCACTTTTCTCCACTTCTACCAGGCCATCCTAACACAGGCAGTCATTTTCTTTTCATTGTTTTGCCTCTCGGTGTATCCTCTGCTTCATTCCTGGGCACCTGCAGTCCATTCTTCATCAGCAGGAATGATTATTTGAAAATGTGAGTCAGACTCTGTTATGCTCCCTGCTTAAATTATCTTAGCAGTTTCTTGTTGAACACCACGGAAAGCCCAAATTCCTTATCAAAATTTTCAAGATTATATAAACTGAACCCTGTCTGCCTCTGACCTCTCTGAACTCATGTTGGATATGGCTAGCTACTTCTCATCACTTAGGTATAGTTTAATTTTTACATTCTCATTAAGGTCTTTATGACTGTATCTCCCCTCCCCATTTACCTACTCCTTATCCTTTCTTTTTCTTTTCTTTTTTTTTTAAGATTTTATTTATTTATTTATTTGACAGAGATAGAGACAGCCAGCGACAGAGGGAACACAAGCAGGGGGAGTGGGAGAGGAAGAAGCAGGCTCCCAGCGGAGGAGCCTGATGTGGGGCTCGATCCCAGGGATCCAGGATCACGCCCTGAGCCAAAGGCAGACGCTTAACGACTGAGCCACCCAGGCGTCCCTATCCTTTCTTTTTCTGCTCTTTTCTTTTTTATCCCATATATATATATATATATACAGCACACATTATATATAATGATAATTACTTCTTTGATTGTTTTCCACCCACGTATACTCCTGGGGGCAGAATCAGAGTAAACTCAATGCAGTCTTGACACTATCCAGCGGATTGTGAATTTTACTATTGATTAAACTGACTCAATTGTTAATGATGAAAATCTTACCCATTTTTTCCCCAAGTTTAGATTACATAATAGCCATTTGATAAATATTTTTGGATGACTGAATAAATGAATAAACACAGGTGGCTGTAAACCTCTGTGGGGATTTTTTAAAAATAAGAAAAGAAAGAGGGCAAGTTGAAATATATGTTATGAGGTTATACTTTCTCTATTTCCATCTTGGAAACTCTCAATGCAGATTATCATAATTAAGGCTGTTTCACTTGCATTAACATAGTTTCTTAAACTTATTTTATCCAGCAACTCTTTCCATGTAAATTTTAAGTTAAGAGAAAGATGCTTTGGAAAAGCTGTTGAACAAAAAGGAAAAGGGAATTGGAGTAAGATGGTGGTCACTGAAATATTAGTTCTGCCACTTACTCTGTGTAAGACTTTAAACAGTTACTTAACCTTGGGGCACCTGGGTGGCTCAATCCATTAAGTGTCTGCCTTTGGCTCAGGTCAGGATCCCAGAACCAGAGTCCTGGGATCAAGTTCCTCATCAGTTTCCTTGCTCAGCGGGAGCCTGCTTCTCCCTCTGCCTGCTGCTCCCCCTGCTTGTACCCTCTTTCTCTCTGTCAAATAAATAAATAAAATCTTTAAAAAAATAATAAACAGTTACTTAACCTCTCTTTACCCTGCTGTTCTTATCTTTGAAATGGGCATAAGGATGCCTTGCTTTGGGGCTTATCATGATAATGTGGTGATATGTGTTAGTTCCTGGAAAATGGAAGGTACTCACCGAAGGTGTTTTCCTCTCATCCGTTCCCATCAAACTTTTTTCTCATTCAGGCTGTGAGTATGGTGTCATTCTGTTGTCATTTTTGGTGTTTTCTCTTGCTACAACAATGGAGGAGGTTTGGTTGTTATGTTAAGTTCCCTTGTTTGAGACAGTTGGAGTCTCACTCTGTGAAGTCAGAGATCATTTAATAGTTGATTTTGCCCATAGATGCACTAGCAGCAGTCCAGACACAACTCTTCAATTTTGTTTGGAACTGCAGATGGCCATAGAGCCATTCTGTGCCTTGGGGACTGAATCTTAGAGACAATGTGGAAGGAAATGGCCATTTGCTATCTAATACACACACTTTATGCTGATGGGAAATATTGGATTCTTTCCAGTATTTTTGTTCTTTATGGATATTTGTAGCATTGTTTTTCAACGTTGTAGAAAGGAGGCCACCTCGATGATGTTTTTCAGCGTGATAATAACTTACATTCGTATAGCACAGTATGCTGTTTCTACTGCAGACCTACTTCCATTTATTCTGTATGACATTTATGAACCACCAATTATCTACCAGTGTCTAGGGATGAGAGGGAGATTTTGATAAGGAATCTGCTCTCAAAGAAGTCATATAAAAGTATGTGGTCACATAAACAATGATTCAGACCAGCCCCTGTTCATTTCTGGGAGGTGGATTAGATATATACTATGCTCTCCATTGTGAAGCTGAGGTCACTGAGCTAAAGGAGTTAAGTAACTTCCTCAAAGTGATTCATAATTTGTCTGTCCTTCACAGGGGTTTCAGTAGTCAAATCTTACCCAGATGAATGGGAGAAAATTAAAGAAATGAAACATCTAAACTTTTAGTTCTAAGATGAATAAGGTCTGAGGACCTATTGTATGATGTGTTGGCTACAGTTCATAACACCGAGTTGTACAATTGAAATGTCTCTCTCTTGAGAGAGAGAGAGAGAGAACATTAAGTTCTACTCTCTTGGCACAATGTGTGTGAGAGAAAGAGATACATGAGGTGACGGATGTGTTAACTCGACGGGGTGGTCCTTTCACAAGGTATCATGCTGTACACATCATATCATGTTGTACACTTCAAATATCTTACACTTTTGTCAGTTATACCTCAATAAAACTGAGAAACATGTTAAAACAATAATAATTTTTTAAAAACCCACAAAATAGTAGTTACATGGACAACTCTCTTCTGTCTCAGTTAACAGGGTATAACATAACCCTCATCTCATATTGAAAAAAAAAAACAACAAAAAATAAATAAACTGATGAGTCTTTTCAAATAAATATGTTTGTTTTATGTCATATGGAGACTACAGCATAAATTCACTGCTAGCAGTGCTATCAAGGCTTAAAATATTTTTTAATAAGTAGACCAGATATATGATCATCACTGTTCACAGGTTTTAAAATTATTCTGTTAGGGTTTTTAAAAACATCTTCAACTGGGAGGGGGAAAAAAGTGTTTATTTTGTTAACGTATTCAGTAAGTTCTTCCTTTTGCGTATCTTTACAATTTTATCTTTATGATAATCCTTGTCTTCATGACACCAGATTGTTATATTTTCCAGAATGATGAGTATTCTTTTTTATGCCTTGAATCACTTTGTCTCCTTGCACATCAGAGCAAGAATACTCCTTCAACACTGTTCAGATAGCAACCCCTCTCCTGACTTCTTCGTATAGAATTAATTGGAAAACCATTTATGGTCTCATAACACTATGTAAATATTTCTACTACAGTATTTTACTCTATAATGCCATAATTATTCCCTTCTCTATTTTAGATACGTACTCTCTGACTTATTCATTATCATCATTATTGACAAGAATGATAAAAATGGGGGGCACCTGGGTGGCTCAGTCGTTAAGCGTCTGCCTTCGGCTCAGGGCGTAATCCCGGAGTTCTGGGATCGAGCCCCACGTCAGGCTCTTCTGTTGGGAGCCTGCTTCTTCGTCTCCCACTCCCCCTGCTTGCATTCCCTCTCTTGCTGGCTGTCTCTCTCTCTGTCAAATAAATAAATAAAATCTTAAAAAAAAAAAAAGAATGATAAAAATGGTATTTATGATATATTGAGTGCTCATGGCATATTTGTATTACAGCCCTGTAAGAATCATAACAACTCTATCATCATTGTATCTATTTTATTAATGAAAAAAAATTAGATTTAACCAAATTCACACAAATATAAACATGGCAGTTACAGGACTTAAATCCAGGTAAGCCTGACTTTGTAGCCTAGAGACCCATTAATTACTATGTTTGAGCCTAGCCTAGCTAGACAATCATGCTTTTACCAAATATTTTTGAATTGCATTAAAAATTAAACTCAGAGATCATTTGGGGGAGAACTTTTGTCTAACCATTGTCAAATAAGTACATATTGCATATTAGTAAGGTCCAGATTAATGAGGCCTAGGCAGAGTTCTAGTGGTGTTGTTAGCAAATGCTATTATGACCTATTATTATAGTTAATAATAATCATAATTACAGTCTGAACTATGTCTCTTGGTTACATAATTTTCCCTTTCTCAGCCCAGAGCACTAAAGTTAACAAAGAGATGGTATTATCTGTTCCTTATTGTTGCAGGTATTTTAGACCAATGGAAAAGCTGAGGGAAAACTAAAAATCCTACATCCAAGTCTAATTTTTGTGACAAAAATGGAGCAAAACCAATTAGGAAGAAGTCATTTTAGTAAAGGTTGAGCCATCCGTTAGGGTCATGCTATCTAGAGGAAGACAAATTTATATTTATTAAAACCTACTATGTGCTAAATAATTAATCTCATTAGTAAGGATATGATTTATCTCTTAATTCTCTAAGTGATTAGGAAGGCGAGACATCATTATTCTTAAGATATCAAATGAAGAAACTGGAATGTAAAAGTCAACAGATACAGGGTCACTCGGGAGACTACAGAAAATAGGTCTTGACAAGAATCTTGGCAGGAGAGCACTGCAGTGACCTGAACCAGAGTCTGTCCTTGCCCCTCTTTATGGGAGAGCAGAGTAACAGGATGGGGACAAATCTTTGGAGTGTGAATGATGGAGTCTTACTTACTAGTAAGCAGGATCACTAGCAGTCCAGGAGTGGACTGCTCTCTCTCACCTTTCTGTAGCCAAGCCCTGAGTATCTGATGTTTACAGTTTTCCATTTCCTTTTACTCACACACCAAGATGTTCTTCTCCTTGGGTGATTGCCAGTGCTAGAAAAAATTATACTTGGGGAGGGGGCAGATCTTATTTTGGACTTGAAACTGAGTGCTATGCTATCACTGTTTACAAGAGAGGTCTGCATTGAGGATTACTGTCAGCAAGCTGATATGTACATTTCTATTCAGCATCCTGTTTTACACACACACACACACACACACACACACACACACACACACATCTGTGCTTTGAGATTATTTTGGAGTAAGGTTACTGGTTCAAAACTAGATGTGCATGCTCCTGGACCAAACTACCTACTCTTTTCTTCAATAATAATAACAGCAGCAACTTATATGTGTTTAGTGTGCTACTCTCATGCACACTCATTCGGTTTTCAAAAGCCTGTTTAGACGAAGGATTGCTGCTTCCGTCTTAGGAATGATGGCGTTCTTTAGAAATGTGTTAGTTGGGATTATTTTGGTTACAGAGAGAGAAAGAAGCTCAAGTTGTGCTAACTTAGGCAAAATGGAGGATTTATTGGAAGGATCTCAAAGAATCAAACAAAAGGATAGACACACACACCACAAAAAGAAATAGATAAATCTGGGTGTCAGAGTCAACAAAACTCAGGGAATTCACTCCTGCTAGGTCTGTTTCCACCTGTTCCTGTGGCTTCTTTCTGCATATTATATTTATTCTCTGTCATTGCAGAACAACTACTTCAATATTGTAAAAACATGGATGCTGACAGCTCTCCACTTTTACATCTTGTAACTCACATCACAGAAAGAAGACTCTTTCCTTAATGTAATTGAAATATAAATTTCCTGGGAAGAACTCTGGTTAGCCCAGCTTGAGAAAGGTGCTCATTTCTGTACCAATGAATGTGACCAATGGTTGTAGGGTGAGATAAAACTTTTAAGAGTATGAGACTTCTAGGTAGATGGCAGGGCAGGAGGATCCTAAGCTCACTTTGTCCCACAGACACACCTGGATAACAGCCACATCAGTGCAGCTAACCCAGAAAATGACCTCAAGACTAATCAAACAGGCCTTCCACAGTTAATTGTAGGAAGGAGGCTGCATCCAAAAGGATAAGAAGGGCAGAGGCATGGTCAGGAACCAAACTCCCTGCAAGATTAACCAAAAACATGAGGGACAGCACAACATGGAGAAAGAGAGAGTAGACCCCACTGCAAGCAGCTAAGCAGCAGGTACGTGCACTGGGAAGACAAGTCCCCAAAATATTTGGCTTTGAAAACCAGTGGGGCTTAACTTCATGAGTTTTTACAGCCAGTGGGGCTTAACTCCAGATACTTTTAAAATTAATGGGCTTAGATCTGGGAGAGGTGGAAGACAATAGGAAACTGAGTTCCACCCCTTGGACAGCATAATAAACAGCCCTTCCATGATAGAGCATAAAAGCAGCAGTTTGAAAAGCACCTGGGGTATACATATATTTACTAATCTCAGAACACATGCTTGAGGAACAAGAATCTTTAGGAGACTTCTCAGAGAACAAAATTTCTTGTGGGTGCCATTTATCCCCTTCCCCCCACCATTCAACTTTGATAGCTGGACACTTTCAGGATTTAACATAAACACTCTCCAGCTACCTTGCTAACACCACTTGCATTCTCCTGCAGACTTTCCCCATCCAACCCATACTACACAGCAGGAGTCCCTACAAAAGGCCTTCTTCCACATCACATCCTACTTAGCCCAGCAGGGACCAGCACCACTCAAAGACACTCCAGCCTTGGGGAGAGGAGAAGATAACCACACACACCAATACACTTGCAGTCCCAGCGGCCAGACCTTAGAACTTCCAGTGCAGAGAGAGTTTCCTGCCAACCAGTGTATCTGCAGCCCTTGGGGGTAGGCATCTGGTCTAACTGCTGGCTCTGCCCATGAACAAAAAGCTTTCAAGGACCAAGATAGGTCGGTACTATTGAAGCCCCAGTAGGTGAACTAGGAGCAGGCGTCTGGTTTGTCACCAGACACAGCCCAACTACAAGCCCATGACAGCACCAGACTGGCCCCTTAACAACACAAGTACTAAACCCAGCCCACAATAGGCAGAAGGAGTCATTGCAGCTGACTGGACTGAAGGCAAAAGAGGTTTAGACACAATAGTAGATCACATGGAACCCACATAGGAGACATCCCTGAAGCACCTGGTTCTGATGAGCAGGGAACATTGCGCTACAGGATACCACAGGACCTCTTCTTCATAAGGCCACTACTTTCAAGATAAGGAGACATAATTGACTTTCCTAATACATAGAAAGAAACACAGAAAGTTATACAAACTGAGGAGATAGAGAAATATGTCCCAAATGAAAGAACAGGATAAAACCACAGTGAAAGAACTAAATGAATGGAAATAAGCAGTACGCTTAACAAAGAATTTAAAGTAATGGTCATAAAGATACTTACTGGGTGGCTCAGACAGTTAAGCATCTGCCTTCAGCTCAGGTCATGATCTCAGGGTCCTGGGATTGAGTCTCTAGTTAGGCTCCCTGGTCATCAGGGAATCTGCTTCTCCCTCTTCCTCTCCCTCTGCCCCTCACCGCCCCCACTCCTGCTCTCTCTATGTTTCTCATAAATAAATAAATAAATAAAATCTTTTAAAAAAAGATATTACTGAGGGGTGCCTGGGTGGCTCATTCAGTTAAGAGTCTGACTCTTGGTTTTAGCTCAGGTATGATCTTGGGATTCTGGGATCAAGCCCTGCATTGGGCTCTGTGCTCAGCACTGGGTCTACTTATCCCTCTCCCTCCTCCTCTACTTCACCCCCAACTCATGCTTGCACTCTTTCTCTCTCTCTCAAATAAATAATAAAAAAGAGACTAAATCTTTACCAAAAAAGATACTGAATTTGAGAAAAGAGTAGGGGATTTCAGTGAGACCTTCAGTAAAGAGCTTGAGAATATAAAGAAGAACCAATCAACTGATGAACTTAGTAACTGAAATTAAAAATGCACTAAGGAGAATCAAAAGTAGGTTAGAGTAGGCAGAAGAACGGATGCATAAGATGGAAGACAGGGTAACGGATAATAACAAAGCCAAACAGCAAAAAGAAAAAAAAAAGAATAAAAAATGAAAATAGGTTAAGGGAACTTAGCAACATCATCAAGTGTAATAACGTTTGCAGTATAGGGACTCCAGAAGGAAAATAAAGAGGCAAGGGGGCAGCAAATTTATTTAAAGAAATAATAACTGAAAACTTCCCTAATCCAGGGTCGGAAACATACATCCAGATCTAGGCGGCATAAAGAGCCCCCAGCAAAATCACCCCAGGGAGGTCCGCACCAAGACACATAACAATTAAAATAGCAAAAAAGTAGTGATAAAGAGGGAATTTTAAAAGAAGCATGAGGAAAGAAAGTAGCTACATGTAAGGGAAACTCCATAAGGCTATCAGCTGATTTTTTAGCAAAACTTTGCAGGCCAGAAAGAAGTGCCATTATGTATTCAATGTGCCGAAAGAAAAAAAAAAAACCTGCAATAAATAATACTCTACCCAGCAAGACTATCATTCAGAATAGAAGAAGAGATAGATAAAGAGGTTCCCAGACAAATAAAAATTAAAGAAGTTCATCATTGCTAAACCAGCCTTATGAGAAATGTTAGAAGGAATTCTTTGAGTGGAAAGAAAAGGTCATAATTAGAAGGGAGAAAATTAAGAAAGGAAAAAAAATGACAGGTAAATACAAACATAATAAAAGTAGTAGACTGATCACTCATAAAATCAATGTGGAGGGTAAAGCACAAAAGCAGTAAAACTAGTTATAAAAACTAGTCAAAGGATTCACAAAATAAGAGGACATAAAGTATAATATACATAAAAGTGGGGGAGGAAGAGTAAAAATTAAGTATTTTTAGAAGGGTACAAATTTAAGTGACCATCAACTTAACATGGACTGTTATAGACGTAAGATGTTATAGATGAGCCTAATGATAACCACAAATAAAAAACCTATAATAGATACACAAAATCTAAAGACAAAGTAATCCAAGTGTATCACCAAAGAAATTCATCAAACTGCAAGGGAAAAATGCAAGAGAAGAAAGGAACAGAGACGAAACTACAAAAACAACCATAAAATAAGTAACAAAATGGCAATGAATAAATACCTCTCAGTAATTACTTTGAATGTAAATAGACAAAGTGCTCCAATCAAAAGACATAGGGTAACCAAATGTATAAAAAAAGCAAGGCTCATCTATATGCTGCCTCCAAGAGACTCACTTCAGACCTAAAGACACATGCAGATTGAAAGTGAAGGGATGAAAACACTTTTGCAAATGGAAGCAAAAGTAAGCTGGGATAGCAATCCTTATACTGGACAAAACAGACTTTAAAACAAAGACTATAACAAGAGACAAAGAAGAACATTACATAATCAAGGGGCGCCTGGGTGGCACAGCGGTTGAGCGTCTGCCTTCGGCTCAGGGCGTGATCCCAGCGTTCTGGGATCGAGCCCCACATCAGGCTCCTCCGCTATGAGCCTGCTTCTTCCTCTCCCACTCCCCCTGCTTGTGTTCCCTCTCTCGCTGGCTGTCTCTCTGTCACATAAATAAATAAAATCTTTAAAAAAAAAAACCATTACATAATCATAAAGGGAACAATTCAATGAGAGGATATAACAATTGAAAGTATCTATGTATCCAACATGGGAGCACCTAAAAACATAAACTATTAACAGACATTTTTTTAAAAAATTGACAGTAATAAAATAATGTTAGGAGGTTTTAACTCCCCATTTACATCAATGGATAGACCATCTAGAGAGACAGAAAATCAAGAAGGAAACAGTGACTTTGAATGGCACATTGGATCAGATGGACCTAACAGACATTTTCAGAACATTCTATCCAAAAACAGTGGAATACACATTTTTTTTTTCAAGAGCACATGGAACTTTTTCCAGCATAGATCATGTTAGGCCACAGAACAAGTCTCAATAAATTAAAAAGATTAAAATTATATCATACCTCTCTTCCAACCACAATAGTATGAAACTGGAAATCAATCACCAGAAAAAAAATCTGGAAAGACCACAAGTACATGGAAGCTATATAACATGCTACTAAATAATGACTGGGACAGCCAAGAATCAAAGAAGAAATTTTAAAACTGCATGGAAACAAAGAAAAATGAAGAAAAAAACAATGTTCTAAAATCTTTGAGATGCGAAAATTCTTTCTGTTATAAGAAGGAAGACTATAGCAATAAATGCCTACCTCAAAAAAGAAGAAAAATCTCAAATAAGCAACCTAACCTTATATCTAAAGGACCTAGAAAAAAAGAAGAAACAAAGCCCAAAACCAGTAAAAGAAAGGAAATTTAAAGATTAGAAGAAGTGAAATAGGAGCCAAAGAAAAATAGAACAGATCAATGAAACCAGGAGCTGATTCTTTGAAAAAAATCAACAAAATTGATAAACCTGTAGCCCGACACATCAGAAAAAGAAGAGAGAGGACCCAAATAAATAAAACCAGAATTGAAAAAGGAGAAATAGGGGCGCCTGGGTGGCTCAGTCGTTAAGCGTCTGCCTTCGGCTCAGGGCGTGATCCCGGCGTGATCCCGGCGTGATCCCGGCGTGATCCCGGCGTTCTGGGATCGAGCCCCACATCAGGCTCCTCCGCTGGGAGCCTGCTTCTTCCTCTCCCACTCCCCCTGCTTGTGTTTCCTCTCTCACTGGCTATCTCTATCTCTGTCAAATTAAAAAAAAAAGAAGAGGAAGAAGAAGAAGAAGAAGAAGAAGAAGAAGAAGAAGAAGAAGAAGAAGAAGAAAGGAGGAGGGGGAGGAGGGGGAAGGGGAGGGGGAGGGGGAGGAGGGGGAGGGGGAGGGGGAGGGGGAGGATAAATAACAACTGGCACCAAAGAAATACAAAAGATTAAAAGGGAACATTATGAAAAATTATATGCCAACAAATTGTACAACTTAGAAGAAATGGATAAATTCCTAGAAACATATAACCTTCTAAAACTGAATCAGGAAGAAATAGGAAATCTGAACAGACCATTGACTAGCCATGAAATTGAGGCAGTAATCAAAAAACTCCCAACAAACAAAAGTGCAGGATCAGATGGCTTCCCAAGTGAATTCTCCCAAATATTTAAAGAAGATTTAATACCTATTCTTCTCAAACTATTCCAAAAAAATAGAAGAGGAAGGAGAGCTTCCAAATTCATTCTGTAAGAGCAGCATTATCCTGATCCTAAGACACTACCAAAAAAAAAAAAAAAACAAACCACAAAAAACAAACAAAAAAACCTACAAGCCAGTATCTCTGATGAACATAGATCCAAAAATCCTCAATGCAATATCAGCAAACTGAACCCAACAACACATTTTAAAAAATCATTCACCATGATCAAGTGGGATTTATTCCAGGGATGCAAGTATTGCTCAGGGTTCATGAATCAATCAATGTGATTTATCACATTGATAAGAGAAAGGACAAAAACCATATAATCATCTCAGTAGTTGCAGAATAAGTATTTGAAAAGTACAACATTCATTCATGATGAGAACTCTCAACAAAGTAGGTTGAAAGGGAACATATCTCAACATAATAAAGGACATATATGAAAAACTTACAGCTAACATCATCCTTAATGGGGAAAAAATAAGAACTTTTCCTCTAAGATCAGGAAAAAGACAAGGATGTCCACTCTCACTACTTTTATTCAACATAGAATTGGAAGTCCTAGCCAAAGCAGGTGGGCAAGAAGAAGGAATAAAACGCATCCAGCGCGCCATGGGAGAAGTAAAATTTTCACTATTTGCAGGAGATGTGAGTTTATATATATATATCCCCCAAAACTCCACCAAAAAACTATTAGAACTGTTAACTGAATTCAGTAACGTCTCAGGATATACAATTAACATACAGAAATCTGTTGCATTTCTATACACTAATAATGAAGTAGCTGAAAGAAAATTTAAGAAAACAATCCCATTTACAACTGCACCAAAAAGCATAAAATACCTAGGAATAAACTTAACCAAGGAGGTGAACGATCTTTACTGCAAAAGTATAAAGCATTGAAAGAAATTGAAGATGTCAGAAACAAATGAAAGATACCCCACACTCATGAAGTGGAAGAACCAATAGTGTTAAAACGTGCCTACTACCCAAAGCAATCTACAAATTTAATGCAGTGTTTATCAAAATAACAACAATATTTTTCACAGAACTAGAACAAATTATCTTAAAATTTGTATGGAACCACAAAAGACCCCAAATAGCCAGAGAAATCTTGAAAAATGCAAAGCTGAAGGTACTGCAATCCCAGATTTCAAGATTATACTACAGTAATCAAAACAATACAGTACTGGCACAAGAATAGACACATAGATCAACAGAACAGAGTCCAGAAAAAAAAAAAATTCCACCCTTTTATGGTCAGTTAATCTATGACAAAGGAGACAAGAATATACACTGGGGAAAAGACAGTCTCTTCCATAAATGATGTTGGGAAAATTGTAAAGCTACATGCAAAAGAATGAAGCTGGATCACTTTCTTACATTACACAAAAAATAAACTCAAAGTGGATTAATGACATAAATGTGAAACCAGGAACCATAGAATTCCTAGAAGAAAACATAGGTAATATTCTCTTTGACAACAGCCATCGAACTATACATCGGAAACCGGGGATGTACTGTATGGTGACTAACATAATATAATAAAAAATCATTAAAAAAAAAAGAAATATCTTTCTAGGTATGTCTCCTGAGGCAAGGGAAACAAAAGCAAAATTAAACTATTGGGACTAAACCAAAATTAAAAGCTTTTGGGCTACAAACGAAACAATCAACGAAACAAAAAGGCAACTTACTAAATGGGAGAAAATATTTGCAAATGATATATCTGATAATAGGTTAATATCTAAAATATGTAAAGAACACATATTCCCAATACCAAAAATCCCACAAATAATCTAATTAAAAATAAGCAGGGGATCTGACTTTTTTTTCCCCCAAAGAAGACATAAGGATGGCTGACAGACACATGAAAAGATGCTTAACATCATTAATCATCAGGGAAATGCAGATTAAAACTGCACGGTATATCACCTGACAAAATGGCTAAAATCAAAGTTGGGAGAAATAACAAGTGTTGGTGAAGATGTGGAGAAAAAGGAACTCTTATGCATTGGTGCACTATTGGTGGGAATGTAAATTGGTGCAGCTAGTATGGAAAATAGTATAGATGTTCCTCAAAAAATTAAAAAATAGAATTACCATATGATTCAGTAATTCCACTACTGGATGTTTACCCAAAGAGAATGAAAGCACTGATTAAAAAAGATAAATGTTTATTGCAGCATTATTTACAATAACCAAGACATGGAAGCAGCCCAGGTGTCTGTGGATAGATGGATGGATAAAGAAAATGCTACTACACACACACACACACACACACACACACACACACACGAATATTATTCAGCCATAAAAAAGAATGAAATCGTGCCATTTGCAGCAACATGGATGGATCTAGAGGGTATAATTCTAAGTGAAATAAGTCAATCAAACAAAGAGAAATACCATATGATTTTACTTCTATGTAGAATTTAAGAAACAAATTGCCAGGGGGAGGTTGGTTGAGGTACATGAAATAGAGAGGATTAAGTGTACACTTACGTTGATGAGCGCTAAGAAATATATAGAATTGTTGAATCATTATATTGTATACCTTCAACTAATATAACACTATATGTTAATTATACTTGAGTAAAAGAAAAAGAAATATATGAAAATATGAACGAAAACCCACCATATATGAGTATGGCAGTCTCTGTGCAAGCATCTAGTTTGAATGTGAGAAGAAGCAACCTTTCCAAGAAGGGGTGAGTTGCAAGGCAGATAAAGCAGTACCTATTCCAACAAGGGGTAGATAATTGGTCTCTAAGACACATAGTAAGTGGCAAATATGAAGCTCAAATCTAAAGGTTTTCCTTCCAAAGCAAGTGTATTCTCCTCTACTTTATGCTGATTAATCACATCCAAAGAATCACCTCACTATTTGATTAGGCTAATCCCTGCAAATTGTCCTTTCCATGGTAGACTCACCCAAGGCTGATACCTCATTCATTCTTATCCCTTACACCTATATAACCTTCTCCAACTCCTACTTGTTCTACCTGGTCTCCATACTTTTTAAGCTATCATCCATGGAAACTCAACCCATTAGGGGATCTCCCTCTCCTCCATTATTCTACAGCACATATGTTTTACCCCTACCATTTTTTTTTTATATTTGGATATTAATTTGGATTCTTTAGTTTTTTGTTGTAAGGTTGCAACTTTATTTTTCTCTAAGTAGAGAAAGCTTAAGCTTCTTAAAGTCAAGGAACATATCTTAAATGCCCATCACTGTAATAGGATTTTTAGTATGAGTCTGATATTATAAGATTTGCAGAGTTGACAAAATTCAATTTAACAAAATATTAATTACTTTGAGCAAGCCACTGTTCTCAGTACTGGATTAATTGCTTGTGTATCATTTCATTGATACATTCAAACATGTATCAATAGTTTATAGAAGGGTAGGTGATCAGTTATATCTACTCCTCTCTTCCTAATTCTCTCCCAATTCTGTTCTTACTCCCAACACGCACACTATGAACTAGTCACACCAAATTGCTTATTAGTTCATGAATATGCAGTACTTATTGAAGCTTTCAAGAAATGTGCATTCATTTTTCTTCTGTCTGAAATGTTTTTCATTTCATCTTAAAGCTAACATTAACCTTAATCAACCCCACCAGAATCAGATCAGAGATCTTTTCTCTAGGAAATTTTGCTGACCATCATTTTGGCATATAGTAGATTGCCATTACCAGATATATATATATATATTATATATATATATATTTATATACTTATATATATATATATATATATATATATCATCTCCCATACCATACCACTGTCTTACTATTACTGTTTGTAAAGAGTGGCTGTAGAAACAAGGGTTCATTTTCCTGGCATGTGTAAAAAATTGAGCAAGGAAATAGCAGCCAGCTGCAGATACGCCCAGAATGCTCTCTGCTACCGTCTCATAATTGAAAAGTGTCACTCTGAGGGGAAAATGGCCACTCAAGGCAGTGGCAGTAGCAGACTGGTGTTTGTCAAACTACATCTTGCTATTTTTTAGACTGGTTCCTGCTGAACTTTTCCCCTTCCTTCTGATTGCTTCTCTGCTGCTTACCAGCACCATGGGGATTTGGTGTGGCTACTTTGTTATTGAAATATGTTGGTTGGGTTTTCTTCCTTTTTGCCTTCTCTTTCTTGGGGGGAGAAAAAATGATCATGGAGTAGACACTGAAGAATTCAATCCAATGGAAGTATTCCCAAGATAGCAATAATTTGCTTTTTAACACAGAGCCCCAGGTATTTTATTTTTAATAACATCCTGTAATACAGATGTTTTCTGATTTTTTTTTTCGTTCGTTTGTTTATAGCTCTGGTGATAGAGGTTATTAAAACTATCTGGTTGAAGTGGGAGGGGGGAGTTGGGACCATCAGGCTAACAGCGAGCCCAGAAGTTTGTGACTTCAGTGCTTCAGAGCCCAGCCATGCCATACACATCTGTGCACATGCTTTTCAACCAGGAAAAACTATTGTCTAATTTGCTTGGAATCAACTTTGACCTTTCCCTTCTTGCATCCTACCCTGAAACATAATATCGGTCTTTTAGTTGCTCCTAGCTGAAGCCAGCTGACCTGGATTCAAGTCCTGCTTCTTCCTAGGTTGATGCTACTAAGTAAATCTTTTGATGTTTCTGATTTCTCATTTTCTCCTTCTTAAAATGATACCTAGATCATAGGGAAATCAACAATATTTATATCAAGGGATTACTGAAATTATCAGATTAAATGGTGAATATTAAAATGTTTAATAAGACCAAATATAAAGGAAAGAGTTTTCAGTTGTTTCTGCTCATTGTTGATCACTTTTCCATATAATTGTGGATGCTTCTTATTCCAAGTTGTATGTTTGCTTAAGACCAGGGAGAGAACTTCCAGCCAAACGCTCATTCCACACTCAGTTCCCATACTTCTTGTAGTGCTTCTCATTGGTCCTTCATAATAGAGATCTGATTATAGCTAAACTGGCCTCCTTACCAAAAACTGAAAATCTCCTGAATTCCTCTCTCTCTAATATTTTTTTTCACACCAGCTGTGCGTTCTGCTATGTTATCTTCATATTC
>NW_024424119.1:44431384-44534384 GCF_017311325.1 Ursus maritimus
TATATATATATATATATATATATATATAATCTCCCATACCATACCACTGTCTTACTATTACTGTTTGTAAAAGAGTGGCTGTAGAAACAAGGGTTCATTTTCCTGGCATGTGTAAAAAATTGAGCAAGGAAATAGCAGCCAGCTGCAGATACGCCCAGAATGCTCTCTGCTACCGTCTCATAATTGAAAAGTGTCACTCTGAGGGGAAAATGGCCACTCAAGGCAGTGGCAGTAGCAGACTGGTGTTTGTCAAACTACATCTTGCTATTTTTTAGACTGGTTCCTGCTGAACTTTTCCCCTTCCTTCTGATTGCTTCTCTGCTGCTTACCAGCACCATGGGGATTTGGTGTGGCTACTTTGTTATTGAAATATGTTGGTTGGGTTTTCTTCCTTTTTGCCTTCTCTTTCTTGGGGGGAGAAAAAATGATCATGGAGTAGACACTGAAGAATTCAATCCAATGGAAGTATTCCCAAGATAGCAATAATTTGCTTTTTAACACAGAGCCCCAGGTATTTTATTTTTAATAACATCCTGTAATACAGATGTTTTCTGATTTTTTTTTTCGTTCGTTTGTTTATAGCTCTGGTGATAGAGGTTATTAAAACTATCTGGTTGAAGTGGGAGGGGGGAGTTGGGACCATCAGGCTAACAGCGAGCCCAGAAGTTTGTGACTTCAGTGCTTCAGAGCCCAGCCATGCCATACACATCTGTGCACATGCTTTTCAACCAGGAAAAACTATTGTCTAATTTGCTTGGAATCAACTTTGACCTTTCCCTTCTTGCATCCTACCCTGAAACATAATATCGGTCTTTTAGTTGCTCCTAGCTGAAGCCAGCTGACCTGGATTCAAGTCCTGCTTCTTCCTAGGTTGATGCTACTAAGTAAATCTTTTGATGTTTCTGATTTCTCATTTTCTCCTTCTTAAAATGATACCTAGATCATAGGGAAATCAACAATATTTATATCAAGGGATTACTGAAATTATCAGATTAAATGGTGAATATTAAAATGTTTAATAAGACCAAATATAAAGGAAAGAGTTTTCAGTTGTTTCTGCTCATTGTTGATCACTTTTCCATATAATTGTGGATGCTTCTTATTCCAAGTTGTATGTTTGCTTAAGACCAGGGAGAGAACTTCCAGCCAAACGCTCATTCCACACTCAGTTCCCATACTTCTTGTAGTGCTTCTCATTGGTCCTTCATAATAGAGATCTGATTATAGCTAAACTGGCCTCCTTACCAAAAACTGAAAATCTCCTGAATTCCTCTCTCTCTAATATTTTTTTTCACACCAGCTGTGCGTTCTGCTATGTTATCTTCATATTCTCTTACTGAAATCATACCAAGCCCTGAACATACCAAGCCTTGCCTGTATTCACCCTCTTGATTTTCTCTCATAGTCCCTTCTGGTTATTCTCTTTGCGTAACTCCAACTTCACCCTTTCCTAAACATTTGTAGTATATACAGGTGGACTTATTTTGTGTCTTTTGTGTTGTTACTTATCTTTGCTTGTGTCTATGCTTTACATCTTCAGCTAAGCAGAACATTGCGAGCTGGGTCAGCATTAGTCATCCTTTTCTTTCTTAATATATACCACTTTTTGTAGTATTGGCATGGAAGGTATGGCAAATAGGTTTCTCTTGAGGGAGAGGTTGGACACTCTAGGGGTAAGTGGTTTGTTATCACAGCGTAAAGAGAGCACCAGCTACTTCCGGGAGTCTGGGCTGCTCTAGCACGAATGGGGCAGTTAGCAGCACAGAACCTGGTCAGCCCCATTTGAGCCCGTCTCGGCTCTACCATTTTCCAACTCCGCGAAACTGGACAAGTTTCCTAATTTCCCAGAGCCTCAGTTTTCTCACCTTAGAATAAAGATAACAATAGGATGTATCTCAAGAAGTAACCTGTAGGGACACCTGGGTGGCTCAGTGAGTTAAGCTTCTGACTCTTGATTTCAGCTCAGGTCATGATCTCAGGATTCTGGGATCAAGCCCCACATTGGGCTCCTCGCTTAGCTCAGAGTCTGCTTGGGATTCTCTCTCTCCCTCTGCTCTCCCCCCCCCAAAATAAATAAATAAAATATTTTATTTTTTTAAAAGATTTTATTTATTTATTTGACAGAGAGAAAGGGAGTGTGTCTGCAAGCAGGGGGAGCAGCAGAGGGAGAGGGCCAGGATCCTGGGATCATGACCTGAGCCAAAGGCAGATGCTTAACCAACTGAGCCACCCAGCGCCCCAATAAATAAAATCTTTTTTTTTTTTTTAAAGAAGTAACCTGTAAAATAGCAGACAGTGATGGAACTGATCTTCTAAACATACAATAATCTTTGTAAAGCACATTGTTAAAACAAAAGAATAAGCTGAATTAATGTAAACTATTATTTTAGGAATACTTAGCTTTATTCTCTAATCTGTTACATTTTCTTCCTGCCAACTGGGCTGCAAATGTGATTAGACAGTAAGCTCTTTTGAACAGGGGCCATGTCTAGATTGTTTGCTGATGAGTCTCCAACACCTAGGCAGGGCCTGGAAGGTAATAGGTGTTCAGTAAATATTTGATGAATTAATAAATGGATTGAATAACAAAGAAGAAGTTGAAGCAATATTCTAAAAAGGCTCAAATGCTGTCAGTATCATTAAGCCCTCATTATTTCAAGAATATTGGCTATAATGCAGTTGGTTGTCAGTGAGTGTAATTGGAAGAAAAATAATACATATTTCAAGGAGTAAGGAAGGATGGAATCCATATACCAGTTAGCTTTCAAAACTGGCTAAAAGGTAATTGGAATCTGAAAGTTGATTTATCTGGCCTTCCTCTTACCTGAATGCAATGCAGATCTTAATTGAAACATACACCTCCAGGAACAGAAGAATAATGAGCTGCTTGCTGAAATGTCACTTCCGTGAAAGAGAGCAAACATGGTCCCATGAGGGGTACCTTTCTTCTCTGGGCAGTGTGGGCTCAGCTGTATCGACCAGGAGAGGAGAACTAACAACATGATGGGGGGCATGGATAGGGAAGGAGTGATTCCATTGATGGGGATCTGAGCAGGCTTTGCAGGGAAGTTGGTGTCTGACCTGGGTTTTCACAGGGTTGAGAGAGGGACCCGACAGGTAGGCAAATACAAAGATTACAAATCAGACTTCTGCAATCCATTTTCTGGGTGCATGGTGTTATTTTTACTTTACTTTATATTTAACCTCCTTTTAAACTCCAGTTTCCTTATCTAACAGATGGGGAAAATAATACTATATCCTTCATGAGATCATTGTAGGCATTACATGAGAAAAATGCATAAAATCATTTGGCATGGTTCCTGGCACACAGTACGTACAAAATATAAGCAGCTGTTATTATTGATGTTATTATTATACTTGAGTTGGCATCCCAGAGGACGAAGCAGTGTAAACTAGGGGGGTAAAGAGCCTATAAAATGCAGATGTTAGAAGCCAGCTCTGTTTTTGAGAAAATGCAAAGGGAGATTGAGATGGAAAAGTAGGTATGAATCAGATTGATGAGGACGTGGAATGCGGTTCTAAAGATTTGGGCTTTAATGACAAGAGTGAGAAAACAGAGATATTTTTGTTTTCTGTCAGTCAGAGGGCTTTTTTAGGCATGAAGCCGCCTTTCAATGCCTGTAAATCAATTCATATAGGTGACTTGGCCCAAAATTCTCAGTCTGAGAAGGAACCGTGGCTTGCGGCAGGATTTATTCCCTAGCCAATCTTCTCCGTTTTCCTCCCAAAATGAGGACCTCTTTCATTGTGTGATGGAGAGAGAACGCCACATGTAATTAGAGGGAATGAGCAGAGAGGAAGAGAAAAGGCAGGGAGCGTGCCACCGTGCTGGCGGAAGTCTCCCAGGAACAGAAGGTGATGTGTTGTGACAGATGCCTTTGTTATGTTGTTTGTTAAACACTGCATGGCTAGATTTTACAACGTTTTCGAATATGCCCCTGCATTCCCTGGGCATTTTGGCAACAGGGAAAAGAAACTATTGGGTCTGGGGACAGGGAGAGGGAGGTGGAGGGCAGAGGGCAAGGAGGAGCTAGAAATGCCAATGGAGTGGAATTTGAGTTCAAAGTCACCTTCACCTAAATATACTACACTCACGCAATCATTGCCTGCACTGGGGTCTGAGAGCCCTTGCTTAAGAGGTATGTTCATTGTGTCCAATTAAATTCAGATCAAAAGGAGATTTGAGTACCAGCAATGTGCTTAATTGGAGATAGAAATAGGATAAAACACTATCCCTACTCTCAAGGAATTCACCCACACAGTGGAGGCAATTAGGCAAACACATATCTCACACACACACACACACACGCACATGTATGTGTATGTCTCTCTCTCTCTATATATACACACACACACATATATATATGTATATGTGTGTATGCAACACACAAAGTGAGGTGCAAAGAGATTGTAAAAGAACCAGAATGCATTCAAGTTTAAGGAAAGGATAGCATGGTTACCACAGGCCACATTCTCTGATAATAATCCAATTACATTAGAAATAATTTATTTTAAAATTAACTAAAATATCTTAACCACTTGAACATTAAGTTAAATTTATATACCTTTGTATCGAATAGGAAATCAAAAGTCAACTTACCAGCCATCTAGAAAGTAATATAAAGCATAGGAAGCAAAGTCCTAGTCGTAGATGACTTAACCATTCAAGAAGATAGTAAAAAACTGAAAAAGTACTCATTTGGAGCAATTAAGAAAAAAAAAAAAAAAGAAGAAGAAGGAGAAGAAAACAATAAAATCACAACCTCTATACAGGAAATTAATGAAGATAAAACCTGAAGTTAATGAAATACAACACAGAACAACACAAAAATTGTAGGAAAAAAATATATGGGCATGTAAACCAGTTCACTGAGAAGGCAAGTGAGGCAGATAAACTGCTTGTTGGATTAATTAAGAATTAAACAGAGAGATCAAAATGTATAAAAAATCAAGAAATTTTAAGGTGGTATAAACAAATATAAATGTGATCAAGAGATCACTGCATACATTTTATAGTAACATTTCAAAAACCTAGAGCAAAAAAGATGATTTCCTAGGAATCTATAAATCATTATAATTGACCTCAAAGAAATAGAAAATATGAATAAACCAAGTCCATTAAAAGAGACAGAACATATGATTAAGTAGCTACCATTAAAATAGGCACCAGAAAAAATAGATTCACAACTGAATCTAACCCTTAAAATAATTTCAATATTATTTAAAATACGCTACTCCCTAGAAAATACATCATCTAAATTTGTTTTATGAAGCTACAGAGCTTTAAAGCTAAAACCCAGTTCTAATGCTAATTAGAAAATTGTGGGCTAATTCATATACACACACAGAGAACCAAGCAATGAAACTAAAAACGGAATAACAAATTTATTTAGAAATCCATACGTGGTTCAAACTACTGGCCAATCTGCCATGCCACCGAATAAAAGAGTAAAAACCATATGATTATATCAACATATGCTGAAAAAGCTTTTGATAGTAATTAGAAATTTTACTAAATAAAGTTAGCATAAAGTAAAAGAACTTACTAGCATCAAAACTCTATAGAACATATGATCCTATGGGGAAAAATAAAAGACCATTTAATTTTCAGTAATATTTTAGGCAAGAATAACCAGTGTTTCATTATTCACATTTTTTAAATGCTCTGGTAGGTTCTGTATGAAAAGAAGTCAAGGTAATTGGATAACAGTAAGAGATTAGAGTAGCAAAAACAAAATTAATAAAATCACTAAAAAAATTGGATAAGGTGGTTGTATACAAGGAAAGGTATCCAATGGGCAGTATTCTTTCAGTATACTAACAATAAAAACAATTTTATTTTCTTTTATTGAAGTATTTATTTTTAAGAGGGAGAGCTTGCACGAGTACAGGGAGGGGCAGAGGGAGAGCGAGAGTATCTCAAGCAGACTCTGAACTCAGCATGCAGCTGGACACTGGGCTCAATCTCACAAACCGACATCAGACTCCAGCTGAAATCAAGGGTTGGATACTTAACTGACCGAGCTGCCCAGGCATCCTTAAAAACCATTTTTTTCTTTTTTTTTTTATTATTTTTTTAAGATTTACTTATTTATTTTAGAGAAAGAGAGAGAGCATGAGTGGGGTGGGGAGGGGCAGAGGAAAGAGAGAGGGAATCCCAAGGGCTTGATCTCATGGCGGGGAGAACAGGACACAAGCTGAAATCAAGAACAGGATGCTTAATTGATTGAGCCACTGAGGCGCCCCCCTAAAAACCCATTTTATTTTTAATTTTTTAAATTTTTTTTAAGATTTTTTATTCATTTATTTGACAGAGAGAGATACAGCCAACAAGAGAGGGAACTCAAACAGGGGGAGTGGGAGAGAAAGAAGTAGCCTCCCAGCAGAGCAGGGAGCCCGATGTGGGGCTTGATCCCAGGACTCTGGGATCACGCCCTGAGCCGAAGGCAGATGCTTAACGACTGAGCCACCCAGGCGTCCCCTAAAAACCATTTTAGAATGAAGAAATTTTCCATTAATATCAGGTACAAAAATCGTATAGAATTTAAAAATAATTTTAACCATAGAAATCACAGTTTCTACATAAAACTATAAAATCAACATATTAATAATTTAAATTTAATTTTAAGTAATATCTTAACTAATATTTTTTAAATTATGCGATTGTACTTGGACACCCAACAGGGATTGGAATAAAATTACACAATTTTAAAATTTATAAACTAGAAGAGATGGCAAAGGAGAGCCTAGGAGTTTGTCCAAAAGAATACCAGAGAGGGGGGCTTTATTTAATGGGTCTCAGAACATACTATAAAACCAGTGTCATCTAATAGATCTGGTGTCGTGTGAGAAGGGAAATGGAACGTGAGCCAGGATCATTTTGGGTTCATTTGTGTATTCGAAGCACATAGAAAAATGCCCAAGAAATATTGCCTGAATTCATTTATGAGAAAAATCACGGAATCTGTACCAAGTACCTAGAAGTGGATCCCAATATACATGATTTATGAGAATTAAAAGGCATTTAATTAAAATATGATACTAACGCAAGTCCTAAGTAATTTTTATACTAAAATCATTCATGTTGGCACTATATTTGTGTGTGTATTTGTATAGGAAGTGTATCTCTTTCTCCGTATCTATAATTAAATCACCCTAAAAGTTCCACTTGTTTGCCTTACTGAGATCAACCCCCACCTTCTTCTCTAAAAATAAGTTCTCCTGATTTTAAAACTGTAGATTTGCTTTCCCATAGGAATTCTTAAGATGTCATTAATCTTTATTTGAAATGATAATGATAATTATATACTAATATAATTAATAACAATAATGATAATAGTAATAATAAATATTATTTTACCTTCTCAACTCAAACAGTCCATAGGAATTTAGGCCAAATAGTCTTCCCAATAAGATTCATCGTCTTCAGGAAATAGATTTTGGGTATTTACTATGAGCTAAGGGCTTTATATTCATTTTCTTATTTTTTTTAAAGATTTTATTTTTTAGGGGTGCCTGGGTGGCTCAGTCGATTGAGCATCTGACTCTTGATTTCAGCTAAGGTCGTGATCTCAGGGTCATGCGGTCAAGCCCTGAATTGGGTTCTCTGGAGTCTGCTTGTCCCTCTCCCTCTGCTCCTACCCCCACTCTCTCTCTCAAATAAATAAATAAAATCTTAAAAAAAAAAAAGATTTTATTTTTTTAAGTCATCTCTACACACACCATGGGGCTCGAACCCACAACCCTGAGATCAGGATGCATGCTCTGCTGACTGAGCCAGCCAGTCACCTCTCATTTTCTTATTTGAGTCACACAAAGCCATATTGAATAAATACTGTTATTTTGTTTAAACATACATAATTTGAGGCTAATAGAGATGAAAGGGTTTCCCAAAGACACCCAACCAGGAGGTGTTCGAGCCATGACTCAAACCCATTTTTGTGTGATCATCCATAGCCTGATGTTTCTACACTACAAGTTGCTATTAGGATTAAATCAGATGATGATTACAAAGTATTTAACAGGCCACCTTCTCCAAAATAGGTGCTTCGTAAACATATAACCACAGTAGTAATGACAAAGTCATACACTCTTCACAATGATGTTGCCAAGTAAGTTTATTAATCTCAGGTTTGTAGATGGGGGGAAAAAATGAGGCTCAGGGAGGTTAAGTTACCTGCTGAGTTCACACAGCTTCGTGGTAAAGGCAGAGCCAGTCTCAGTCAGTTCTATCCAAAGCCTGTATCCTTAATCACCGTGTAGACGTGGGTTCACCCACAGCTACAGTGCAATGCGGCTCTAAGCAGCCCATCTTACCTCTCTGTGCCTTGGTTGAATAATCAGTATTTTTGAAAGCCATAATCTCTGCTCTATTTATTCAGGAGGAATGTGTAAGAAAGGTGAAGGAGCTCTAAAATAACTTCGTAATGCCGATGATTGCTTATGTTTCCCCCAGCAATCCACAAGGTGGCGGATCTAACAACCAGGTCACCATTACCTCCAACAAATAGTCATTTCAGACTTAAGAAGAGAATTGTGTGCTTTGACACATTCCCCTATAATGGTTTCATAAAATGTTTAATTTTCCTGAAAATGGGCTTTATCTGCCTGGTGAATGATTCTTGTTTCCTTATTTTCACAACATTAATGACAGAAAAGCAGAGCAAGCTATTTTTTGTCATTTTGGAAGATAGAGGTGGGGCGGATAACGGAGACATAGACAGAAAATGAATGTTTTCATGATTCCATTATAAGCAGTCACTTTAAAAGCCAGAATCTGTATCTACCAACTTCTGGGATGCCATGAGTCTTTGCATGGAGAAGGGGGAAAAGTCAATTCAGAAGATCCCAAGTCGGGGCGCCTGGGTGGCTCCATCCATTAAGCGTTTGCCTTTGGCTCAAGTCATGATCCCAGCTTCGTGGGACGGAGCCCTGCGTTGGGCTCAGGGCTCAGCTGGGAGTCTGCGTCTCCCTCCCCTGTTCTTGCACTCTTGCTGTCTCTCTCTCTCAAATAAATAAAACCTTAAAAAAAAAAAAAAAGATCCCAAGTCATCCCACACTACTATATCTGCCAAGGGGGAGTTTCTCTACCAACTACCACTTGGCCGCATGGCTCTCTAGTGGTCCCAGGGCCCCACTTTATTCCAAACTCCCTCTAAACGCTTCATGTCTACTTTTTCCTGCCTCCGTAATTCTGTTTCCCAATATCCCCCTCGATGTATCCTGTTTGACCTCTCCCCCTTGTGTGCTCGCTCCACTTACCAAGATCCACTCCAAAAACCACAGATCCCTCCAGACTCTCTTTATCCTCCTCAAGTGTGAGAGTCCTCATTTCTTCAACTGTACTTCATTTTCATTAAGGCATATTTTGTTTTCCATGGTAAAATCACCTTTTCTCATTTTTCAACTATAATAATAAAATATATCCATTTAAAATACGTAAGAAACATGTAAGTAGATGATAAATAAAAGTGCTATCAAAGCTCTTCTCATCCCACTTCTATCTGCCAAAGTACCCTTTTTTAACTTTTTTAGTTTATAGTTTTCCAAAACTTTTGTATGCATTTAAACATTCCCTGTACTCTGAAGGTACTTTGAAGTGAAAACCACTCTTCTGGCCATGGATATATATTTTGGGTAATAACAAGGGTTCTAAAGAAAAATAAAGCCAGGAAAGGGGATCAAGCTGATAAGAACAAACTCTGCCTGGGGAGGCAACACTCATGTAACGGAAGCAGGATTGTTCCTGGAAGTGAGTCATAAACGTTCAGAGAAAAACTGGGGGTCTTAAGGAGTCAAAACTACTTTATAGGACAGTCATCTGTCGAGATGAGCACTGCAGAAGGGGTAGACATGGAGATGGTAACCGTGGGCATACAGATGGGGATAGATAATAAGCCGGGGACTTGGGTGGTTCAGTCAGTTAAGCATCCTAATCTTGATTTTGGTTCAGGTCCTGATCTTAGGGTCGGGTCGTGAGATTGAGCCCCAAGTCAGGTTCCAGCTGGGTGTGGAGCCTGCTTAAGATTCTCTCTCTCCCTCTCCCTCTGCCCCTACCCCCTCACATCCATGCATGCATGCACACATTGTCTCTCTGTCTCACAGAAAAGAAAAAGAAAAAAAGAAAGAAGGGGGGAAGAAGGGAGGGAGGAAGAAAGAAGGGAAGAAAGGAAAAGAAATACATAACAAGCAAAGACGCAGGAGTAGAGATGAACGCAGTGGTGGGGGGGCATAAGGAGGAGACTCTCCATCTCTCCCCCATCTCATTGGCTGCAGACCCTGACTACTCTCACTCAATTGTACTTCTTGTTCCCTTTGTTCTCTCAATCACATCATACTCCAGGCCCAGTGTATTCACCTCTTGGTGGCTGTTTCCTGGCTCCATCTGTATTTTTTAAAAAATCAATATCCATCTGTGTGTCATTCCACTAATTACTCCTGAGAACTGCCCCAGACATAGCACTTTCTTAAGACATGCGCACACACACACACACACACACACACACACACGTGTACACACTGACACATAACGACATACATTTGTACAGACCTATGAAATGAATGTATATGTATATACGTATTTCAACTTTCTTTGGATATTTACAGTAATTCAAAAATAATATGCTCTTGGGGCACTTTACTATTTTTTTCTTTTTCTTTTTGGTAAAACTACTGATGTAATTGAGGAGATTGAAGACTTTATTATCACACTCCCAAAACCCACCTCCCTACTCTCCTGAATAAACATACCTTAGATTCATTACTGCACATAGCTGCCTTACAATGTGGAGATGTGTTATATTATTTGACTATATTCTCAGCTGTGTCATATATTTACTATGATTATATTTTCTTTCTTTTCTAACTTTTCCCCTCTGTAATTGAGAATTGCTTTTTATTTTCATTTACTTAGTTTTCAGGTATCATTTTATTCTGAAATTTCCCAGCAAAACTAACCATAGACCTCTTACTATAGTCAAACACCACAATGTGGAGGTATGTATTTAGAAATGTCTCCCTCTGGAATTCTTTGACCTGCTCAATTCTAGACTTTGTTCTTCTCTAGCAGGAATTCAGAGAATTGTCTGGGAATCTCGTTTGTAATTTCATAATTGCTTTATTCTCGTTTCTGAATTGAATCTCCTATTCAAGATTCCAGTACTTCTCTTTCTTGGCTGATGCTCTTGTATTGTTGGAGACGATCTTCAATATCTTCTTGCATGGGAGGCATATTTTTGAGCTTGTGCCTGTCTAAAAATGTCTTTACTCTGATCCATGATGATGGATTATCTGTATTTAAAATCTTTTGTGTTGCTGGAAATTATTTCCCCTCAGAATTTTGATGGGACGCTCCTGTAGTCCCCTCATTTCTGTGGTGCCAATGCCGTTCAGATACTTGATCATTATGTATGGTGATGCAGATACGCTGGGCAGAAGAATGATGCTTCTCTTTATGAAAGATGTTAGGGGCTCTTATTTTTCCCTGCATCCTTGAAAATTTACTCAAAAGTGCCTTGGGGTGGGTATTTTTTCTTTTGTTGTTTCAGATGAGAACTTGCTGGAATCCTTCAATTTTCTGTATATTTCTTCAAATTTATATTCTTTTTTTTGAAACTATAGACCTTTATTATGTTATGTTAGTTACCATACAGTATATCACTAGGTTTTGACGTAGTGTTCCATGATTCATTGTTTGCATATAGCACCCAGCGCTCATTACAACATGTGCCCTCCTAATACTGATCACTGGGCTCACCCATCCCCCCCACCCCCTTCCCCTCTGAAACCCTCAGGTTGCTTCCCAGAGTCCATAGTCTCTCGTGGTTCATCTCCCCCTCTGATTCCCCCCCCTTCAGTTTTCCCTTCCTTCCCCTAATGTCCTCTGTGCTATTCTTTATGTTCCACATATAAGTGAAACCATATGATAATTGTCTTTCTCTGCTTGACTTATTTCACTTAGAATAATCCCCTCCAGTTCCATCCATGCCAATGCAAATGGTGGGTCTTCATCCTTTCTAATGACTGAGTAATACTCCATTGTATATATAAACCACATCTTCTTTATCCACCCATCTATTGAAGGGCATCTTGGCTCCTTTCACGGTTTGGCTACTGTGGACATTACTGCTATGAACATTGGGGTGCATGTGCCCCTTCTTTTCACTACATCTGTATCTTTGGGGCAGATACCCAGTAGTGCAATTGCTGAGTCATAAGGTAGCTCCGTACTGTTTTCTAAAGTAGCTGTACCAACTTGCATTCCCACCAACAGTGTAAATATTCTAACCCAGCTATTTTTTTTAATTTACACTGAAAAAAATATACTCAAAGCTGATTATTTTTGAATTCTCTGATTTTTTTTTAGCAGAGCACACTCCAATTCCAGTAAGGATACTGTTTAAATGTGCATGTGTGTGTGTCCCATTATCTCCATTTCCTCTGTAAGTCTCCTATCTAGTCTCTCTGCATCAACCCTTACCCATGTAGAGTCAGTTCTCAATGTAGCAGTCAGAAGGATCCTTTAAAAAGTAAAAAATGATTTGTGTCTGTAGAAAAATGATCTCTTCAGCAATCAAATCATCACTACCAAAAAGGCAAGCAATGCAAAAATGTGTAGAGTAGAAAGTGAGAAATAACCTAAAATTCTACCACTAGCAACAACTGTCATTACTATTTGGTGGCTATTGCTCCAGATATCTCTCTAAGGATGACACAGATGTATATATTCCTATCCAGGGACTATATAGAAATATATAGATTAGTAGGAAAGCAAATAAATAAAAATGTGATGCTGTTATGGAAGGTATTTTAAAATAAAGTGACAAATTTAGTTTTACTTGAATTTAACATTAAGAAAAACATACTGAAATAAACATGAAAAAATGACAAATGTCAAATACATATTTTTTTCACCTCAAGGAGATATTAGCCTCAAAAATATCTCTAGAGTTAAGGGGAAAAGTAAGAAGACATTTTAAGTCGTTAAAATCTTTAAAAAAAATAAAGTGATACATGTCCATTTTAGACTTATCTATTGACTGCCTGCTATGAGGAGGCTAGCGCCCCCTTTTCTGTCTCCAGTCCTTGCTCTCTCATATGCTATTATTAGTAAGGTTTACAACAGTTACATATTCTGGCCTGAAACCACAATTTTCACTGTTGTTTCGTTTTAATTGTATATTGAGTAGGAATCTGAGTTCACCCCTGATCCTGTTCCCATGGCTTCCTCATTTTCTATTACTTTGTCATCATTTATCATTTTGTTTACCTGATTTCATCTTCTAGAAGCCTTTTGTTTTTAAAAACTTTGATAATATATTTTCTTTAACCCAATCTATTCAAGATATCGTTATCACAATATATAATCAATACAAAATTATTAGTGTCATTTTTTTACCGTCTGTTTTTCCTACTAAGTCTCTGAAGTCGGGTGTGTGTTTTATCTTTAGAGCACATTCCAGAACCACTGGCCATCGTTTGAGTGCTCATGAGGTCCAGGTGGTTAGCGGCTACAGCATTGGGAAAGCACAGCCTTAGACCTTCTCCTTTCCTTTGTCTCTCCTGTCCATTTCCTGTCCAGTTGTGATTCCACCCCAGGGGTTTATCCCAATGGAGAGGTTCTGTCCTCGATGGGATGCCTGGGGTGTCAGCCTGTTTATCCATTTCTTTCTATTTGTTTTCAGTTTTTACTCTGAGATAATTGTAGATTCATGTGCAGTTGTGAGAAGTAATGCAGAAATTTTTCAAGGAAGAGATTAACGGATCCTCTGTGCCCTGAGTCTGTGCATGCTTCAGAATGTCTGTATCCTGCTTTTATATTTTTTGAACATAAGAGACGTCATGTCACTCTTCTATTTAAAACTTTGCCTTAGCTCCCAGTTTACTCAGGAAAATCAGTGTCCTTATCAAGGCTAACAAGCCATGCATGTTCTGACCATTGGACACCACTGCTTTCTTCACCTCCTCTACCTTCAGCTCATTCTGTTCTGGCCACACCAGAACCGTTCTCATCCCTACTTTTAAGACCTATGACGTTTCCCTCTACTCTCTATCATCTGTCCATCCCCTTCTACAAGATATGCATGTGGCCTACTTCCTTACCTTCTTCAAGGTTTTGCTCAAACATTACCTTCTCAATGAAGCCTGTCCTGACTATTTAAAATTAGTTACCCCTCCCTACCTAATCAACATTCCCACTCCCTTGTCATGATGCTCACTTTATTTTCTTCTTTTCCAAGATACTTTGGACTTTCTAACAGGCTATATAAGTTACTTATTTATGTTTTTGTTTGTGTGTTTACTCCTGATAAGCAGAAAAAAATTCTACCAATAACTTCTTCAATTTTTCACTACACCCATTTTAACAGTTGCTTATGCAATTATCCCTACTTTACAGGTGAGGAAACTGAGCTTCCTAGAGTTGAAAAGACTTGATCGTAAGATTGGTATTAGTGAAATGGATTTAACTTCAGGTTCCTCTGGCTCAAAACCCATGTTCTTTTGATTCTTCTAAAAGGGATTCAAAGTTTGTTGGCTCAAAGAGCAAATGGAGCTAATATATAACTCTTATTTTCTCCTACTAAACATCAAATCTCTTTTTCACTACTTCTTAACACAAATGACTTGTTCTGGATATAATCCTAGTGAATTTAGGCAGTGAGGAATCAACACCATTTCAATAAACCAGACATTGACATTTTTTGAATTGCTGTCTACTTTACTCCACTTTACTGGGTAATCACCACTCTATCCCATAATGCTGTGAGGCTTCCCACTGTCATCAATCATTCTTTCTCTGTTCATTGTATTGCAGGCTTCACTTGGGGGCCCAGCTGCCAATAAAAGGTCGTTTAATGGGTCCTTACTCTTTTGAGCACCATCCAAAGCTTCCTCTTCAATCAACTTCTCAGGGAGAGATCCATGTGGGGGCAAAGAGGCAGGTCACTTCAGCTACGTTTCCATGGCAACCCATACATGAATGTGATCTTAGCCCACGACCTTGGACATAATGACCCTAATCACATCCTGTATGCCCCTCAGGACTCAGTGACTCATATGGCCATTTCCTGTGACCTGCTTTAATGGCACAACTTTCAAAAAGGTAGACTTCCTATCTCAAGCAGTCAGGGCCAATCAGCAATTACTTCAGGGCAGAAACTTAGAACAGAAAGGGTCTTTGCAGGCAGGCTACAACAGCAGTAGATAAAATATGTTACTAGAACCCTAGGTGCCAAATAGACCACACTTGTTGGAATATTTCAGCTCTTAATTAATCTTGACTGATTTCAGACTGACCTAGGTCATTTCTCAATCCCATACAAAGATAATGGGGATGAGACTATGGCTAAGAAGCAACCTTTGGAGGAACAAAGAATGTTAGGATAAGTATAAAGAGGGCACATTATAAGGTCAAATATGACAGCTGTTGAAATGAGAAGGGAATTTAGAATTGGACTGCTGTCTAGAAGTGTAATCCCCAGGAAAATAGAGAAAGGCATCTTCTCTTTGGGAGACTCCTTGTTGAGCCAAGACAGAATTTGGATAACAGTGCTGCCTTTTACTGTGTGACTGTGTTTGCAAATGTTGGTTTTCCTGTACTTATATTTCCTTCCTTGTAAAATAGTGGTAATACTGGTATTCCTTCACTCAACATTTACTAAAACTCTATTGTGTATCTTCATAGGGATAGTATATGAATTAAATACATAAGTGCATTGAAAGCACTTACCTCCGTGCCTTGCACATGGCGTGTACCCTAAAAATGATCGTCGCTGTTGCTATCATTATTGTTATTGTCCATTCCATTACAAAAAATAAATTCCTAACAGCCGGAGTGCTAATGAAGGTTGCTTTAGATGGTATTAAGCTCTCTGTCACCGGCCAAATCCTCATAGGCCATGCGAATGGGATAAGGGAGTTAGTCATAGTCAGTAGCAGAGGTTCAGGTGTTAAAATTGTAGATCAAGTGTTAAATTGTAGATTCTGAAGACTGCTTCCAATTGGAAGGTGCCATTATTCTGTGACATTTAGATTTTCCTCACTATTAACAATGGTGAAAGTGGGAGTCCACTCCCTTTTTCTCATTGTCAGTAAATATGGAATAGCACCGTAAGGTGTCACCAAAACAAACTGATAGGAAAATCCCAGGCCTTGTCTTTATGTTATCCTTAAGCCTTTACCATCTGAGATCCATAAATTCTATCTAGCTCAATTTTTCATTTGTCTGTCTTATAGATGTCACTATCCACTATATCCCCACATAGGCCCTTAATTTCCTTCCTTCCTGGTTTACTTTATCCTATATCCAAGTCTCAAAAGACCAAAATATATATATATATAGTGAATGTCAAAGCCTGAATGCTGTCTTCTCTCCCCACAGTTTCCACATGGAATGAATTTCTTTTTTTTTTTTTTAAAGATTTTATTTATTTATTTGAGAGAAAGAGAGCATGAGCATGAGCAGGGGGAGGGGAAGAGGGAGAGGGAGAAGCAGACTCCCCACCAAGAAGCAGACTCCCCACTGAGCAGGAACCCGGATGTGGTGCTTGATCTCAGGACCCTGGGACAATGACCTGAGCTGAAGGCAGACACCCAACCGACTGAGCCACCCAGGCTTCCTGGAATGAATTTCTTGTTCCCTCATGGACATGTTCATTCATTTGGCATATAGTCCCCAACCTCTACTCTGTCAGGTGCTGTACAGGGCACTGAGAATACAGAGAGGAAGACCACCTACCTTAAAACTACTGTGGAGCTTTGGCTCTACTGGGAAAGGCAAATATACAAAAAAAAAAAAAAAAAAAAAAAAAAAAAAAAAATTACGTAAGCAACTGGCTTTGCCCACTGCTACCATGCAGCAGTAAAAAAAACAAATGGACTAAATTTATACCTGCCCACATCACTACATCTCAACTACTTAGGTGAGTGGGAAGAGGATATGTGATGTTAGTATACCTTGTTATCTATGGATTTGTAAATACAGCAAGGAATACTAGAAACCAAATTTAGGAGACTGCTTACCTCAGTGTGGGATTGGAAATGAGAGTAAGAAATGGAATCTAGCAGAAGCACATGAGAGCTTCAACATTTTTAGGGAAATTTTATTTCTTACTTTGGAAGGTGAATATATGAAAAAAATATATATATATACATATATATTCCTACAAAAAGATATTACAGGTTGTAAAAAGTGTTTTAAAGGGCACTATGATATTAAATCAAAGTCAGGAGTACCTGACTTGAAAGATGCCATATAACAGGAGTGGCTTTTCTGTGTCTCTGCGGAAACACCCATCAGAAGGAATTAACCAGGTCAAGTGTGGAAGTGAGGAGTGGAAAGGAAAAGTTCTCTGCTAAATGTATCTATTTCTTATTAACCGCTTCATTTGCATTTTTATGTAAATTTCCAACCTGAAACCTATTCCATCTCCTCAATTGAAACAGGAAGCCCATTAAACAATTGAGTCTTATTTGCTTTTGTATTTATTAGGGCACTGAGCAAGATTTCTGTGAAGTTGAATTGAACATTAATAAAAATAGAGGTCTAGGACCTCATGTAACTTGAGGGTCATGGATATGTTAAATATTAAATATATATATAATTTTTATTTATACTTCATTGACAACTAGTCCAAGCTTATGAGATTTTATTTTATTTATTATTATTATTATTATTATTATTATTATTATTATTATTGCTAACAGAACATAACAAGCTTATGAGATTTTAAAACCGGTCCTTATTTGGCAGTTCTCCTCCCTGTCTATAACACCCAATACTTTATCTGGGTTTCCAACAAAGTGATGAAGAATATCTTTGGATCATGCCCTTGCCTCTGTGTGAAATATCTTTTC
This sequence comes from Ursus maritimus, assembly GCF_017311325.1. Lineage (NCBI taxonomy): Eukaryota > Metazoa > Chordata > Mammalia > Carnivora > Ursidae > Ursus > Ursus maritimus. The sequence continues at coordinate 44,449,259 of NW_024424119.1, forward strand.
TTCCTCATCTTTCACCTAGCAGATTCACTCTGTTCCTTAAGATTCCACTCATATGCTTCTGTTTCTATGAAGTCTTTACTAATCAGTTCAGTAGAAGACGGAGCTCCCTTTCATAAATTCCTTTGCAACTCTGTGACATCCCTTGCCATAAGCTTCCTGGATACAGATTGGTTAGCATAGTTCTTGGAACATTATAGACAACCGATACATTATAGCCATTATCATTGTTAAAGGATGTTCCCTGCCCTCAAAAATTGTACACCCATCAGGGGAAGTAGCAAAGACCCAGGTGCTACACAATACAGTTTAATCCAATTCTACATATATCCCACAGACTAACACATCAGTGTTTGGCACATAGCAGCTGCTCAAATATGAAAGAGGGAAGGAAATTAATAAATAAATCTATGAATCACCAACATATGAATTGTGTTTGTCTGGCCCATTGGAGATCTCAGCCTTACAAGCATCCACCTTGTACCCCAAGGGGTGGAGTTATTTATTGTTTACATAGGCTAGCTCTTTGACAAACAAACAAAAGTCTGAGCTGGCTTCATTAAGAAGGATGGATATAAAGCAACAACATGTCTGTGCTGAGCCATTGAAAGTGAAATGGGATAATTGCTGTGGTTACAATGAGGCTGATCAAGCTGAGAGAAACAAGTTTCAAATTGTTCCAATCAGTCCTAATCCAGCAGAGTTATTAACAGTGCTCTACCCTGGTGCGACTGCATCTGCTAACTCGAGATAATGATTTATATCTCAGTTTATGAAAGTTCCAATTTGTCCTAATTCAATAAGTGAAACCCAGCAAAGCAGGCAGGAGACGTATACTGCACCATGACTGGAATCCCCATTTCATTCTCCTCTCCCCACCACCCCCAGACTCTGATGGCTGGCTGTGCATCTGCCNNCCGAGCTCTTTCCCTCATGGACCTAACCTGAGGGAGATAGAGTGACACGCTGGAGTAGAAGTTTTTGATCACACCCTCGGGCTGTGAAAGTTACAGCAGGAAAGAATGTTCTGAACAAAATCGACAAGGTAAAAGTATACAGTTAGAAGTGTCTTGGAGGGGCGCCTGGGTGGCACAGCGATTAAATGTCTGCCTTTGGCTCAGGGCGTGATCCCGGCGTTACGAGATCGAGCCCCACATCAGGCTCCTCCGCTATGAGCCTGCTTCTTCCTCTCCCACTCCCCCTGCTTGTGTTCCCTCCCTCACTGGCTGTCTCTATCTCTGTCAAATAAATAAATAAAATCTTAAAAAAAAAAAGAAGTGTCTTGGAGACCCCCGAGTCTAGGAGTACTTAATCTAGAAAATATGTGCCCTAGGTTAGAAAACAGTGATTCCATGAATGCTGTCTCTGTGCATGTGTTTGCACAAGCATGTGTTTGTGTGTGTGTGTGTGTATGTGTGTGCACGTGTGTGTGTGTGTTGCATGTATCCAGTTTTCCCTTTTGTCGAGAAAGTCCAGAACTTTCATCAGATTCCAAATTGTTCTTGTGACCTAACAAAGTTATGAACCATTGACTCGTCTTTTTTTTTTTTTTTTTTTAAGATTTTTATTTATTTATTTGACAGAGATAGACAGCCAGAGAAAGAGGGAATACAAGCAGAGGGAGTGGGAGAGGAAGAAGCAGGCTCATAGCGGAGGAGCCTGATGTGGGGCTCGATCCCATAATGCCGGGATCACGCCCCGAGCGGAAGGCAGATGCTTAACCGCTGTGCCACCTAGGCGCCCCATCGTCTTTTTACTCACTGTAAAAAGCAAAGCAGAAAGTGGGATGTTAAGATAATTTCCCTGTGTCAAGCAAGCAAGACGGAACTGGGAATAGAATACAGGAATCCCTAAGAGAGCCAGAAACTAATGTACATGTTTGACCTTAGAACAAAATGTGACTTCAGCCAGGTACGATTTCTTGGACACCATTTCTTCTCACCTAATCCTCCCATTCTTTGGCAATGCTGCCCCCATTCAGGCAGCCATGTGTCTTCTTCATATCCAAACGTATCCTCTGTGAAAGGTCTATTGATAGGCATAGAAACAATATGGTACCCATGGAAAGAATCCCATACTTGCTTTATTTTCTAGTACAGTCACACATGGAGTGATACAAAGTACACATTTCTCGAATGAAAGAATAAGCTGAACATCATAAAACATTGCCAGTGGACCTCACTGAGATCCATTTCAACTATCAGAAAAATGAAGAGATTGGTCTTTGTTTATGTTTCAGATCCCTTTGTTTTAATATTTGATGATGATGACAGCCATTTGCTTGATCTCTCATTTCCCACTATTAAAGGGAAGATATGCATGCCCTTTTTCAAGGAATTCCTTAAATGTCCTCTGAAACAGGCCAGATTTTAGGCTCTTAAGGTAGAAAGGTAAATTAAAAATGGATTTTCTTCAAAGGATCTACAGTCTATGGAAAAACACCACTATGTAGACAAAAGTCAAGGAGTCTACTTACAACTAGTGAGGTCAAGGATTGAGTGCAGCGTTAAGATAGTACAGAGAAAGGAGTGATGAGTAATTCTGGGGGCAATAGTAGAGTTGGGAGATCAGCATTAACTCAGTCATGAGAGTAAGTTAAGTATGTATTTACCAGACAGAATAGTGGGAAGAATAATCCATACAACTAAAATGACTCAAGCAAAGGAATGTAGAAGATCATGACACATCAGCAGAATGGTGAATAACAGAGCATCATCCTAAGATATTGCTTGGCATTTAGTGAAAGCTCAATAAATATGTTGAATTAATGAGGGAAGAAATGGATAAATATAATTATTAATAGTAATAGCTAACATTTATTGAATTATTCTCAGTGTCAGACTCAATACTAAATATTTTCCAAGTGTTACATCACTTAGTTTACCACAACAGCCATATGAGATAAACATTGTTATGATTCTCATTTATAAGTGAATTTATGGAAGTTCAGAGAGGCAGAGGAATTTATCCAAGGTCGCATTGCCAGTATCAAGTCCAGAATTTGGTTATGGTATGGCTTCCTGACTTTAAATTGTAGGCACTTAATTTATTCACTCTAAAGTATAGGATGGTTGGAAAAGGAGAGTGGAATGAGGAATACCTGGGAAGATGTGTTATGGTCATATTGTGAAGGAATTTGAATGCCATACTTTGGAATTTGGATTTCATTCTCTTCGCAAAGGAGATGCATTTAGAGTTTTCGAGCATGGGCAAGGCAGGATCCAAGCTGTGTTTTGGAAAGACAGATGGAGGGTTGCGAGACACAGGCTGAAAAGTCATGAGTCTATATGCTGCAGAACATTAGGGAGACACATAAATAAATCATCTTCTACATATTATTCTGCACCCTGCTTTTATTTTAGCAAAAACAGGGCATGCATATAGTTCCACATCAGCACATCTACATCTGCCTCAATCATCAATGTTTTTGGATAAAAGTATTTTTATTAAAAACAATTTTAAATGTTAAGAGGTCTAAAGAATACAATCCTAACCCCACAGGCTCATCATGCACTTTGCAGTCATCAAGTCATGATCAACCTATTTTCACTCCGACCCCCCACTTCCCACTGTATTTTGAAGAAAATTCTATTCCCGACTTTATATAATTTACTCAACCAGCATTTCTGTATATATTTCTATAAAACAAGATCTCATTATCAAAAAGAATATACTATTATCACAATTGGTAAACATAACTTTAGTCTTTTAGTATAATACAATATCCAGTTTAGTGTTCTAATGTCCCTGCCTCCATCACTTTGAATGACTAGGGATGATTATACACTATGTCATGTAACCACCCTCTGTTAATGGATTTGTATCGTATTTACAACATCCCAATTCTCAAAAGAGACAACTTGGAAACATCATGGCTATGAAAGTCCTATTTTCTTTAGCAACACGAGTCTGGCAGTTTATTAGTATTCTTGGGACATTTTGATATTGACTAATGGGTTTCACATTGTCTGCGTCTGTCCTCATCTTCCCTCACCTAATATGGATTCTTGAAAGTAGAATTCCTTAAACTACAGCACAGGCCAAATTCCACCTGCCTATTATTTTTTATTTATTTATTTATTTTTGTGCTATTAGACCCAGCAATGGCTTTGGTATTTTAAAATTTTGACATAAATCAAAAGAAGAATAGTTTTTTTGTAATGAGTGAAAATCACATGAAATTCAAATTTCAGTGTCCATTAGCAGTTTTATTTTAAATCAGCACAATCACACTGTTTTACATGTTGTTTAGGGCTGCTTTTGTGCTAAGACAGCTGAGTTGAGTGGTTGCCACAGAGACCTTATAGTGTACAAGACCCTACACAATATCTTTGATTTTCTCTAGACCCATAGGGCTCAGTATCTTTAGTGGTGATAAGATTCATCTAGAAAACTCCTATAAACACAGATCTGGGGGACCCACCTTGAAGATTCAGATTTAGTAGGTCTGGTCTAGAGCCATGAATTTGAATTTTTTACAGGTTCCTGGATGATGCTGATACTACGGGTCAGGGGCCACACTTTCTCTTACCCAGTAAGAAAATGAGCAGAGATTCAAGGCAAGGGAAGGGGTGAGACTGTCCTCATCGATCCCTCACTGAATCCCCTTCATAGTACCTTGCCCAAGGGTCTTATCGTCACCCCATATCTACCCAGCGGTTGCAGTCTGACCCTAATACTTGACCTGTCATTGCTTCTTAGAAAGAATGAGGAAGGCAACCTGACACAAGCAGGTCGCATTCACCAGGCAGGTATTTATTCATTAGATGCATATCACACCTTTACTCCGAGTCTGGATCCTAAGCTTAAAATATAGATAATTATCCAGTCACAAAAATAACCACACTGCATTGAGCCTTTAAACAAAATGAGGGAGGAGGGCCTGATGCACTTTGAAGGTACGAGAGAAAAAGACCAAAAAAAGTTAATAATGAAAGCCTCTATTTTAGAAAACTTGAATGTCAGTTTTCCAAAATAGAACATTTTACCCCCATCTCCTCTCTGATCTGAATGCGATGCACTTTTCCTTCTGCGTTGCTGTTCTGGGTAACACTGCCGTGTTTAACCTTGAGAATCAGTGTGACTTGGGGAGAAAAGTATGGGCTTTGCAGAGACAGCATGAATCTCTGCTCCTCCTAGACATGTGAATTTGGAAAAGCGATCTAAACAGTGTGAGGTGAGGTGCTAAGGTGATCAGCTTGCCCCCATTTGCCCAGGACATCCCCCATTTTAGCACTGAAGCTCATGTCTTAGGAATCCCTTAGTCCTTAGAGGGTTTGGTCACTCTGGTTGCCACATCTGTTAAGAAACAAAAACAAAACAAAGAAGCAAGGAGTCATATTGGCTAGTTTATAGGGTTAGTGTGAGGGTAAAGGAACATAGCACCAGTCACTGGGTAAGGCCATTACTGAAGGTAGGTCTACTTCCTCTGTCCCCAGAAAACAACTACAAATTCTTCTGTCCTACTTGCGTCCTCCCCCTCTGATACAACCCACACCCCTCAACCTCTAATCTCTGCAGTTTTTTGTTTTTTATGTGTGTTTTTTTAGCTCCTACCCTTCTGGGTTCCTGCCTCCCCTGCCTCAGTCAAGAGTCTCACACTGTTTTAGGCGAGGTCCTTACCTGAGGTGTTTAGCTGCTCTTCTCTACCTACATTCTCTACCTTTCCACTACATCTTAAAGAGAGCTCCTTCTGAACTGTCAGTCAAACTACATTATTTGAGAGTTCCACCTCCTTCTATGACTCTCTTTTGTCCACCTGCCCCAAACTGAAGTCCCAACTCCTTCACAGGCCACTCAGAATTAGAAGTTACCCCCTTTAAAGTCTTAAAACTCCTGCCAGCACCTACACTCCAGTCTTAGTAATACATTCACTATTTCCCAAATAGCCTCAGAACTTAAATAAATGTGTGTGTGTGTATGTGTGTGTGTGTGCATGTGCATATTATTAAAGTTGCAAAGCTTGGGTTTACTAGGATCTCCTTAAGGCCAGATAGATTGAGTAAATAAAAACATAGCAGTCTTCTCCAATCCTCCTTTATATTCTATCTTTGTTTGTTTTCCCTTGACCTTGCTTATTCAAGCCTGGTCCTATTTCACCTGAATCCTCAACCTTTGCTTAGCTTGCAAGGCTGTATTGCTGTGTTAGCCAGCTACACAGTCACATTTGCTTTTCTTTCTATCTTGTCTCTTCTAATCAGCTGCTCCACTAGCTGGAGGTTGGCATAAAGAAGGCGTGCTAAGTGCACATCTGTTCACATCTGGCGCATAAAGGGCTGCGGGTCACATTTATACAGGCAGCACAGCTGACTTCACAGCAGTCTAGGGAAAGAAAAAAACAAAACTCTGGCCTAAAAGTTCTCTGTATTTGATCAACCGCAGTAATTGGGGCATGTCCAGCTGGCATTCCTCTTGGCACGGGGAATAAAGAATGAGGTGGGTTAGGATTAGGAACTGGCCACTGCCAAGACTTTATCTCCTTTTGGTTCCTTCTGGACTTGAGCATAAGCTAGTGAGAGACTTGTCTATCTCATCATCTTAAAGTGTGCCCTCTCTCAGTTTGCTGAGACCAGTGAATGTCAGACCACTGTTTCTAAACAGCAATCCTAACTGTCCCCAGCTTGCAAGCATTAACAAAAGCAGGCCAGTGTTATTAGAAAAATAGGCATTTTGATTGGCTTTCCTCACTCTGGTCCCAGGTCTGAAATAACAGATTGGAGAATGGAAGCCAAGGTTTTGGGTCCTGTTGGGAAGGTCACAGCTCCCTCTGATTTATTGGGGGCTGGCTGCTAGGACCAAGCAGCAAGGTGACACGTTGGAAAGTAACCAGAAAAATACAGGCTGGTGTAGATGGAGTCCAAAATAGATGATAGATTCTCATGATATGTGATTATTGCATACAGAAATGGAAATTTCAGTTGTCTGTAAATGCTTTTCTTGGACAAATTTTGAAGGGACCTAATAAGAATCTATTGGATCAATTAAGAATCTATAAGAATAGGTATTTTCTAAGGCACATTTTAATCTTGACAATTCTATAATTTTAGGGTTTTTTTCTATCAATGTATCTCTCCTCCCCAAATTCAACTGTACTTTAATTTTTATGTAGTAGCACTTTCTATCCCTTCTTCCATCTGCTGCTCTCCCAGTTGGACTTTTCAACAGACAGAAGGCAGCCAAACTCCATAGAATATGATTTGAACAATAAAGACAGGCCACATATACCTTCCTCAGGTACTCCTAGTGTCTGACTTTTCACCATCAAGGATTTTTTTTTCCTTTTACTTGGAAAGTTTGGTCCTTGAATGTTCCCATAATTTAGTAGGCATCAGACATCAAATCCAGTGGGCTCTTTCAGCATTTCATCTTCCAACTATACCAAAAAATTGATTACTCAAGATAATTCAGAGCCAGTAAATCCAGATCAGGAGGTTGATGACCTCAACAGACAAGGATGCCACACTCCACCTTCTTGTTTGATTAGATTGGTGATCAATGTTATTTGAACTACAGCCAAAGAGAAAATGAATCTATGAGAGACATGACTTCTGTCCTCTGTCCTTTGTTACCTGGGAAGACAGAGTGTACATTCACTAAAAACTAACCAATAATTCAAGCCAAGGAACAACATAAGTAAATGGTTATATAGAATTCCAGAGGAGAGTGGGGAGAGGTCAGAAAATACTTATTGGAGAAGGTAGATTATGAAGTGAGACTTAATCACATTTAAATGGAGAGAAGCTTCAGAGAGGTTATCATATGCCCAGGAATTCACCAAGGAACACATAAGGAGATCACCTACTTTATGACACCAAAAACACAAGTGACAAAAATAGACAAGTGGGAATACATTAAATTAAAAGTGTCTGTATAGCAAAGAAAACAAGAGAATAAAAAAACAACCTAAGGAATGGGAGACAATATTTACAAACCATATACCTAATAAGGGATTAATGTCCAAAATATATAAGGAACTCCAACATACAATAGAAAAAAATTCCAAATAACTTAATTTAAAAATGGGCAAAAGACTTCATTAGACATTTCTCCAAAGAAGACATACAAATGGCAACAGGTGTATGAAAAAGTACTCAACATCACTAATCATCAGGGAAATGCAAATCAAAACCACGAGATCTATCACTTCACACTTATGAGCGTGACTATATAAAAACAAAAACAAGTGCTGGAGAAGATTTGGAAGAACAAGAACCCTTGTACATTGTTGGTAGGAATGTGAAATAGTGCAACTACCATGGAAAACAGTATGGAGATTCCTTAAACATTTAAATGAGAAGTGTCGCATGATCCAGTAATCCCTGTATATATCCAAAAGAATTGACATCAAGATCTCAAACAGATATTAGCACTTTTACATTCATTTCAACATTATTCACAATAACTAAGATATGAAAACAACCTAATGTCTGCCAACAGATGAATAGATAAAGAGAATGTGTTATATACATACAATAGAAGATTATTCAGCTTTAAGACATAAGGAAATCCCTCTGTATGCAACAACGGAAATGAACCCAGAGAACAAAATATGCTATATGAAATTAGCCAGTCACGGAAAGACAAATGCTATATCATTCCACTTACATGATGAATTTAAGGTAAACTCATAGAAACAGAGTAAAATGGTAGTTGCCAGCGGCTGGAAGCAGGGGGTGGATGGAGATTTTTTAAATAGGTATAAAGTTTCAGTTACACAAGAAGGAAAAGGTCTAGAGATCTTTGTGCCCAAAGTTGACAATACTGTGCTGTGCACTTAAAGTGTAAGAGGATGGATCTCATGTTGTGTTCCTACCACAATTAAAAATAAATGTCAGTGTTGCTATGAGAGTAGATCTTAAAAGTTTCCAACACAAGAAAAAAAATGTAACTATGTGAGGTGATTTTTGTAACATATGCATATATCAAATCATGATGCTATGCACCTTAGATTAACTACAATAGTATACGTCAATTACAGTTCAGTACAGCTAGGAAACATGCCCATGGGATGTAAATACACAAGTTGGAGGATAGGGTTTGTAGGACCAATGTCACCACTTTACTGTTTCTGAAAACTTACCTTACTGCGTTGTAACTTTTTTTATCTTGAAAATGGAAATAAGGATGCAATATCTTTGCAAATATTTTAGGGAGACATTAAATAGAACACAGTTAAAATGTAAGTAATAAAAGTAGAGCACTCTGGAAATGTGAACTTAGTGGCTAAATATATAATCCCTGGAATCAAATTGTTTTATGTACTAAATTATTTTTCTTTACTGAAATATAACTGACACCTAGAAAAATGCACAGTGCACAATATTACATGTACAAATAGATGAATGAAGATCCTTTACGTATTAAGAAGAAAAGTACAGAGAAATCATCGGGTGTATGGCGGAAAAAGACTTTAGACATTTCAAAATAGCGGATGTGTTCTAGCTCATTCGCTATTAAGGAAATACATATTAAAACCACAGAGTGATACCACTACACAGGTACCACTCTAACTAATATAAGAAGAATATACAATAGTGATCTTAGTAAAGATGAAGAGAAATTGGAACTTGTGTCCATAGCTGATGAAGGTATACGTTGTTAACAATGACTTTGAAAAACTGTTTAACGGTGTTTACTAAAGCTGACCATATACGTAGCATACCCTATGATCCAGCAATTCCACTCCTAGGAAATGCATACATTTATGTATTCCCAAAAGACACATAAAAATAATATGTATGGCAGCAGAAATATTTTAAACCTCAATGCATCAAAAATACCCAACAGCAGTAGAATGGATAAGGTGTGGTGTAGTCATATAATAGTATATTACGTAATCAACAAAGTATTGCTAAATGCAACAGGGAAGAATCTCTAAAATAATAATAATAATAGTAATAATAAATCAACGCAGAGGAAAAAAGCCAAGTATAAGGGATAGCTTACTCTATAGTTACCATTAATGTAAATTTAAAAAATAACTGAGGTGCTGGTTATGTTCAATTTTCTGATCTTGGAATTGGTTTTAGTTTTTCTACATGTTAGTTTAATTATGAAAATTCAAACTGGCTTTTAAATCTCAACTTTAACTCCTATTAGTTGTGTATATTTGGGCATATTTTTAACTGGGCTCGGTTTTCTAAATTTCACTGGAGTGTTGAAGTATTAGATGGTATTTGTAAGGCATGTATACTACATTGTTTCCAATGATACAGTAAGTGCTCAATAGCCATTAGCCTCATAATCAATATTATTACATATGAAGTGTGTTAAAGAAAGCACTTCCTCCACAGGGTTGTTATGAATAGTCTATGGAATGGTCAAAACACAATTACTAGTACATAATAAATTCTCAAAAATTGTAAATTTTTGTTATTGTTATTAATAAGACTTGAATTTGCACCATTCCTGAGCATTTCCATCCACAGAAGTTGAAGGCATGCAGCAAACCTTGGCATGTTGAGGAACACCCACAAAGTTAAGCCTGTCTGAGACATTGGGGAGGTACCGGGCTTGGTGACACCACCGCCAGCATGGTACAGCCCCCTCGCCCCTGGCTCTTCCCCTCTCACTCTGCTGGTGAGCTTGTCTACAGCCCCTTCCAACTCTGCTTGTGAGGTGCTGCCCAATGTGAAACATTCAGTCTCTAACCATAAGGGAGCTGTGAAAGCAGAGGACATTAAATATTTATCAGGATCATCTACTTTGGCGTTTATTTTTCTTAAAACTTATTTGCAGGCCAGCCAGGGAATGCAGAGGGTGATGTTATGTGAGTAGCGGCAGAACAGCATGCTAACTTTGGAGTCAGGCAGAACTGGCCTCCTTCCCTGCCACAACCACTCACCAAATTACACTGGTCAAGTCCTTTAAACCCTCCAAGCCTTGTCCTGTTTGTCTGTAAAATGAGGGTAATAATAGGGTGGCCTGTGTGGCTCAGTCGGTTAAGCATCTGCTTTTGGCTCGGGTTGTGATCCCAGGGTCCTGGGACCAAGAACCCATCAGGCTCCTTGACTGGTGGGGAGCCTGCTTCTTCCTCCCCCTCTGCCTGCCGCTCCCCCTGCTTGTGCACTCATTCTCTCTCTGTGTCAAATAAATAAATAAATAAAATCTTTTAAAAAATGAGGTAATAATAACAATACCTACTTAGGATTGTCATGAGGATTAGATGAAATCATATATTTAAAGCTTTTCACAGTTCCAGGTGTGTATATTTAATAAATGGTAATTCTTATTTTTGTTTCCTTTTTCCCCCCATTATTCACTATATAAATTTTTTCTTTTAAAAAAAATTTAGGTTTATTTTTTTAAAGTAATCTCTACACCCAATACGGGCCTGATCTCATGACCCCAAGAGCAAGAGTTGCAAGCTCTACTGACTGAGCTGACCAGGTGCCCCTATATTCTTTTTTCTTAGAGCAATATATAATTCATGTTCCAAAAAGTGTGTTATTTTAAAGTGATTCAGTGTTTTCCAGTGTGGTCACAGTTGGTAAATCATCATTCCTGTGTAATTCCACAACATTTCATTATCTACCCCTAAAAGAAACCTCATACCTATAAGCAGACCCTCCTTTAGTCCTCCTCCCTTTAGCCTTTAGTCACCATGAATCTACTTTCTGTCGTTATGAATTTGCCTGTTCTGAATATGAATTTCATAGAAACGAAATTCTATAATATGCGTCCTTTCATTTCTGGCTTCTGTCACATAGCATAATGTTTTTAAGGTTCATTCATATTGTAGCACGTATCAGTACCTTGTTTCTTGTGAGCACCTAAATACTACTCCATTGTATGGATATACCACGTTTTTCATATTCTTGACTATATTCTTTTTTTTTAAGATTTTATTTATTTATTTGAGAGAGAGAGAGCACGAGTTGGGGGGGCAGAGGCAGAGGGAGAAGCAGGCTCCCCACTGATCAGGGAGCCTGATAAAGGGCTCAAGCCCAGGACCCCGAGATCATGCCCGTAGCTGAAGGCAGATGCTTAACTGACTGAGCCACCCAGGCACCCCCTTCTCATATTTTAAATGGAGAGAATAATACCTCTTACGTAGGTTTATTACGAGAACAAAATTAGACTTCTCCTACTGCAAGGGTATGTTAGCTTTTTCTCATTCTTCTCTGTGTGAGACATGGTGGGCTGTTCAGATTTTCTGGGAATTATTCCCTCCTACGTCAATTGAAAATTAACCCCAATCATCAGTCTTCACCATTTGACTATAGATACGTATCAGTGCCAGGTACCATCTGTTACACCGTGAGCACAGCAGCGAGAGAAAATAGTTCTTTTTTGAGGATGATTATATACCTAAGACCATGCTGACCGATTTAGAGAGACTGGGATTTTAAATATTATCAGACATGCCTTCATTGGTCTAATTTTGACCTCAAGCAATTAAAAAAGTAAAGCTATTTTTTAAGTAGTCCAAGAGCACAGCCATCAAATGATGTAAAAATAGGGTAATGACTGAATATATTTATATTGACACCTACATCTACATCCGTATCTCTCCATCTACCTATTTTTCTGCCACCACAGCTTAAATTGGAATCAGTTGTCAGAATCTGCTGAAATCAATTGAAAAAGTCATTATGCAGGAGTGCAAGAGTTGTGTAGAACCCTTGTGCATGATGGATTTTAAAGTGGGCCTCATCCATCCCCTTTCTTTTCAGCAGGTTGTTCTATTGGTCCGGATCACCAGAATGGGAGTAGGTATCCTGAAGATCCATTGACTGCAATCAGCCATGGAGAAAGCAGTCACCTGTTAAATTTAGATTTCTTGAATCTGCCAGGATTCTGACACAGTGATAAACAGCCACCATTTCTAGTAAAGGTTGGGAAAGCTCACTCATTCACTGTTAATTGCTTTGTGGTACTGAACCATAAAAATGGCAGCAAATCAGTCCACAGCAACACCCAATCATGTAGAGATGGCCACCCATCTTGATGACATTAAGGTCATTTCATCCATCTCTAGAGTGTTGGCTGATTGGCTACTACCAGTTTTAGGATACAGCTTTTTGAGTGACTGAGGACCTGTAGGAACTTCTTAGAAAATCAGTTACAAGGAGAAATTATTTTATTTGTCACTATGGCTAGAGTCCTATAGGGGAGGGAGACACTCAGGTTCTTTATTTTCATCTTTGATTCTTTATTTTCACCCTATCTGTGCTCTTCCCAGAGAGAAGAAATAGCAATATAATTGATCAGATTTCAGGTCATTGATTGGGTTATGCTGACTAGTGGACATGAAGACTCAGTGTCATTAAAATATCCAAAAATATTCATTTTCTTTCTGTCTCTGATCCCCTCCTCATCTTTGCAAGGCTTGGAATCAAACTGGGAAGATGAAACACCTGAGATTGAATTGGGATGGCAAGATAGAGGAATCGTAAGCTTTGGCCTGAAAACAGTGTTCCACGTGTTTAAGTTTTGCTTATTGGAATGTTGTGGTCAGAGCTCTAGCTAAAAATAAAGTGTTATATTGCTTACCATTTGAAAATATTTTATCCATAGATATTTCCTTTAAGAACTTTATTATAGGGCACCTGGGTGGCTCAGGTAGTTAAGCGCCTGCCTTCAGCTCAGGTCATGATCCCAGGGTCCTGGGATCAAGCCCCACTTCAGCCTCCCTGCTCAGCAGGGAGTCTGCTTCTCCTTCTCCCTCTGCCCCTCCCCCTGCTTGTGCTCTCTCTCTCTCTCTCAAATACATAAATACAATATTTTTAAAAAAGAATTAGGATTTCTGTGGTATCATAAAATACTGAATTATTTTTAAGTTTTTTGGCATAATACCACGAAATGTTACCACCACCACCTCACATCCCCACCACTTTATCCTTAATTCTAAAACTAGCCTCTTGGGAGGTAGCACTAGAACATTCAACAGTGAGTGACACTGTAATTTTCTTTCATGTGGATTGTAAAACCTTGTGGCAGAAGAAAATGTGAATGTCGTAAAAAGTGGTTAAATAATGATAGAATGGAGAGAAAAGACTGAGTACCTCCTCTGTGTTAATCATGATTCTAGCACCTGGCGTCATAGTAGTGAGAAAAACTAATAATCTCTGCTCTCGTGGAGCTTGAGTTTTGGTGGGATGGATAGATAAGTAGCTGAATGAGTAGAATAGTTAGCAGGTTATACAATAAGGGCTATGGAGAAAAATGAAGTGGACAAAGGGGCTAGGATATTTTGAGTGGAGGGAATTGGACATTTTCAATATGATTTTTGAGGAAAGCCTCTGTCACAAGGTAACATTTGAATAAAGGTCTAAAGGAAGTGATTAGAGAGCCACATCCCTCTGGCCAAGGTAATGGCAAATAAAAAGTCTTTAAGGGGAAAAAAAAAGTCCTCAAGGCAGGAGTCTTCCTGGCATGATTGAGAAATTTAAATTGGTGTAGCCAGAACTGAGTCTGGAGAAGAGCAGAGGATGGGGTTCGAGGGGAAATGGGAGATAGATCGTAAAGGGAGCACAGGCACGATCTAGTTCTGATGTCATTCATTGAACTTCATTGAATCCTATTTTACATGCAACAAAATGTGCCTGTTTTAAAGTCACAATTCTATGAGTTTTGACAAATGTATGCATTCATGTAACCTTCAGCATAACCATGACATGAAACATTTCCATCATCCCCAAAATGTCCCTTGTGTCCCCTCTCCCAGTGGAAGCACATCCGATCTGCTTTCTGTCAGGAGAGTTTTGCCTTTTCCGGAATAGATACTATAGTACGTACTCTTGTGTCAGGCTCTTTTTTTGACTTAGCAGTAAAAAGCAATGAGCACACAACAATGTGGATTAATCTCTAATGTGTCCTGCTGAGTGGTATTTTATGGGAAGAAAATGCTGAAATTTGTGTATCTGTTTATCTGTTGGTGGATCTTTGGATTGTTCCCACTGTGAGGCTATTAGAAGTAAAGATGTTGTGGATATTTGCATAAATGTTTTGTGAAGACATGTATTTTAATTTTTTTTTTTCAGGTGAATACCTAGAAGTTGCTGGGTTATGTCTGTTGTGTAGGTGTTTAGCTATATAGGAGATTGTGAAGCTGTTTTCCAAAATGGATGTGCCCTTTTTCATTCCTGCTAGCAACATATGAAACTTCCAGTTCCTCCACGTCCTTAAAACCTTTGGTTCTGTCAGTATCTTACAATTTAGCCATATTAGTGAGTGTCTGGTGGTGTCTCATTGTGTTTTCAATGTGCATTTCTACGATGACTAATGATGTTAAAAATCTTTTCATATGATCCTTGATAATTTGTCTATTTACTTTTGTGAAGAGTATGTTCATATTCAGTTTTTAGTTTTTAATGGGTCGGGTTTTATATCATAAAATGTAAGAGTTCTACATATCTTTTGGATAGTTTTTGTGTGTGTGTGTACCACTTTTTTATTTTCTTAATCGTGTCTGCAAGAAGATACATTTTAAATTTTGATAAAGTCTGATTTATCAGTGTTTTTATGGTTTGCGTATTTTTGTTTTATCTATGGAACTATTTTACTGCTGTAAGTTTGGAAAGGTTTTCTTCTAGCAGTTTATAATTTTAACTTTTTTTTTTAGATCTATGATCCACTTCAAGGTTTTGTTTTGTTTCGTTTGTGATAGATGATGTGACGTAAAGGTCTAAGATTTATTTTTTTTCATATGAATATCCAGTCGTTTAAGTATACATACAATAATATATTTTCTTTACCTAAATGCTTCTTCAATTTTCTGAAAATCGCTCAATCACATATATGTGTGTCTCTGTTTTGTTCCATCTCTGTATCTGCTGGTGGACTTGTCATACCATTTTACTTACTGTAATTTAAGGATAAGTCTTGAAATCAGGTAGTATTAAGTTTTGAAATTTTGTTTTTAATTTTCGGGATGATTTTAGTCCTCTTTGTCTTTTAATTTCCAACATAAATTTTAAAATTGGTTTGTCAATTTCTGCAAAAAGGCCTGCTGAGATTTTAATCAAGTTTGCATGAAGACAAAAGCTAAATTTGAGATTGTTAATATCTCAACGGTATTATGTCTTCCCTCCCATTAATACTGTATATCTCTCCATTCATTTAGGTCCTTTTTAGATTCTCTCAGAAATCCTTTATCATTTTTTATTGTATGTTTAATTAGATGGATCTCAATTTTTTCAAATTTTATATGGTATTGCAATATGGTATATTTTTCAGTTTCATTTTTTTATTAGTATGTAGAGATACTTTTGGAGTTAAATGGTGATTTTATATCCTGTTGTTTTCTAAAGTCCTTTAGTTCTAGTAGCTTTTTTAAAAAAGATTTCATTTATTTATTTTAGAGAGAGTGAGCATGGGAATGTGCAGTCGAGTGGAGGGAGGGGCAAAAGGGGAAAAGGGGAGGAAGAGAGAGAATCTCAAGTAAACTCTCCACTGAGCATGGAGCCCAATGTGGGGTTCAATCCTATGACCCTGAGATCATGACTTAAGCTGAAACCAAGAGTTGGATGCTTAACTGACTGACCCATCCAGGTACCCTAGTTCTGGTAGTTTTAAAAAATGGGTTTCTTCTTCTGCAGTGGTTAATCACTGACACAATGTTACAGAGAAGTGGTGAGAACACAGAGTTTATATATGTTCTAAACCTCATACTACATTATTATTTTTGCTTTAAAATTAATTGTACTTAAGATTAACACTGAATATCTTTGTTATTTACCATTTCTGTTCTATTTACTCCTTTTTATTTGTCCATTTTCCTAACTTTAACAATTCTTTTGGAGCGTGTTTGTAGGTGGCAAATTTTCTCAGCTTTTGCTAAAAGAAGTCTTTGTTTTCCATAATGTATAAAATTCATGGTGAATTTTTGTTTTCTTTCAGGGCTTTAAAGATACCATCGTGCTGTCCTCTGCCTTCCGTAATGTTGGAAGTCTTTCTCACTTTTGTTCTATAAGTAATGTGTCCTTTTGCCTTTGTTGTTTTAAATATTTTTCTCTTCACGGCTTTTCAACAATTTTAATACTATATGCTTTGGTGTGGTTCTCTTTGTTTTTCTCCTTCGAGATGTTTGTTGAGATTTCTGGATCTCTGTATTTATTATTTTCACCAAATTAAAAAACAACAACAACAACAGCAAACTAGGTATTCCCTCCGTCACTTTCTCCTCCTTACTTTCCTTCTCCTTACTGAATTTTAATTACCATGCTTGTTACTGTTCTGTGGGATACTGATGCTCTGTTTAATTTTAATTTTTTTTCAGGCTCTTTGGTTTAGATATTTTTTCTTGCTATATCTTTTAATTCACTGATTTATCTTCTGGTATTAAGCCAAATTGATGAATATTTCATTTCAGGTAATGATTCTCTGTATGTTCTTTTAATTCCTTGACCCCATTTATAAAATTTATACTAGCTAAGTAAGAATTCTTATCTTTTTGTTTCATCATCTCTTGCCATTTTGAGTCTTTTGTTGTTGTTGTTGACCATTTTCTTCTGGCTACATGTCACTTTTTCCTACTCATTTTTGTATCTAAGTTTTGACTTTTCTGAAAAATATTAGGAATTTTACGTTGCCAAGGGTTGAATTCTGTTATTTCCCTTAAAGAATGTTGAACATAGTTTGGTCCAGAAGTTTATTTGTGGATCAACTCAATAATTTTGAAGCCCATTTAACCCCCCCCCCAAATCTAGAGTAGTCTTTACTTCAGAGTCAAGGGTCTTTTTGGGGTCCTTTACTGAATGACTTTTGTATTCACTGAAGTCCTTCTTTTTTAAGCTGGTGAGATATTAAATGATCCCTAGCCTTGTATGAGTGTAGATAATTTTTAAGCTTATAGCTCTCAGGTTCTTTTTTTTTTTTTTTTTTGGCAGTTGCTCTTGTCATAAGGCTTTTTGAAATTTCATCCTGTACATGTACAGATCAATATTCAGCCCAGACTCCACGAGTCTTCTCTGTGGATTTTTTTTTGGAGTTTTTGCTTTGCTTAGCTTTCTCCTCTTAAAATTCTTCCCTGAAAATTCTAGTCATCTCAGTCCCCCTGAATTCTATCCCCTCAACTGGGTAAATCCACTAGACTTAGTCTACATATTGGTCTGAAAATTTCCTCTAGGTAGAAATTCTGGATGATCATAGATCACCCATTGTTGGTTTCTTTTCTCAGGTGTCATAATCAATACTGCTTGTTGGTCTAATATCTGAAAAAAAATTGCTTCATATATTATATCCAGTTTTCTGGTAGTTTAGAGTGGGAGGGAATATCCTATAGCAGTTACTCCCTCTGAGGTGAAAGTAGGAATCCCTCAGTTTCATTCAGATTTTACCACAGGGAAAATCATTTGAACACATTAGGATTTAGCATTGACATTTGCAGGGTATGACTGATGGCTTTAATGGTCTCGTCCTGTCCTGACATGCTGCCTTTATAACTCCCTCCCATGGCTCAATGCACAAATAGAACAGAAATGTGATGAGCACTGTAGTAGAATTGCTACCAGCGTGACTGGTTTTAGGGTAGTGATAGTCCACCTTCGAGGGGGAGGGATGCTGGTGAGAAAGCCAGAGACCACCAGATAGTTGGTCCATGATATGAATAAGTAAGTCAGTACTGAAGTTTTTGACAATAAGGAGAAGGAAGAATCCATTATGACTTGCAGGTATAAGCTGAATGACCTACAAATGCCTGGTTATGTTTGTCAAACACGTTGCGCTAAGACTTCCTAAAGGATATTGAGGAAATTTGGTAGACTGTGCTTTGGTTATGTTCCATCCTCAAATGGATAGCCAACATCACTTCACGTTACGCGTCAATACCACCTTGGCGTATACAATAGTGATCAGAATATGGACAAAGTATGAGGAAGTGTGGAACCTACTCTTGCCCGAAACGATTACCATAGAAAGCCAATTCAGTTCCTAACCCTCAGTTTCTCCATCAATGTAAGAAACATAAAATTGCTTTCCTTAACTAACTTCTCAATTGTTTAATTTAAAAAAAATGACAAGAATATGTAATTCTTATAAGCTATAAAGGAATGTGCAAGACATAGTATTAGAAATAAGGTAACACAAGTACATGGTGCTTTAATATATACATTTGTTTCATCTGCTAATAAATTTATTCTCTTTTGGAGTATTTTCCTGCTCTCTAAACGTTTCTACAAACTCAGGGTAGCTAACGATGGTTTCTGAAGATGTCATATTGAGATGTTGAGTCTAAAACTTGACAATGTAACTGAAACACGTATGTGTATGTGCATGAGTGTGTGTTTGTATTTCTTGACTCAGACTACCTGAACTTCCATTAAAAGAAATATCCATAACAATCAGCAGATTCTCTAAAAATAGTAAAATCATTAGGTGAAAAACAGAGTCAAAATATATTTACAGCTAATCTTAAATTAGAGGTAGTTGCTTAGAAAGAGATCTATACCAACAGAAATCTCCTGGAGGAATGAGTTGATGATTTTTAACTATCTTGATTCCCCATGTGTTTTGTAGGAAAAAAAAAAATGAAACTGAGTATCAGTGTTCACTTCTTTTGGATTCAGGGCACAAATGTGGTTATTTTTCCAGTACATTAATATATTATAATAAAGAGAAGGAAGAATCCCTCCTTGGGAACTTTTCTGTGTGTATGGCCACTGGACTATGAAGAGTCAGCACCACGTGACAGGGAAAGGATATTCTGAGGTTAGTAGAGCTGAGTCAGATGCCAGTTCTTCCACTTGCTTATCCTGTGACTGTGGTCAGTATAGCCTCTGCTTCTTGTTTGTCTAGAAACTGGAAGGAATGTTCTAGATGGTTCAAGCTTGCTTCCTATCCCGAAGACAACCTTATCAGGGGAGTCCCTGCAAAACACTCACTCCAAAGAATCTATCCCAGGACACCCAACGTACAGAGATTTTGGAAGTATCTGCATTTCACATGGATGATACAGACATCTTTGAAGTTTAAATATACCAGGAATGCTCCAATACCACCCACACCTTAGTGTGTGTTTGTTAATCAGTCCCCTTCACTGTATAACAAAGAATGCAGAATGGCGCAAATACTGGGTGAACTTAAGTTTATCCTCTAGCACCTCTAGTACAGATAAACCATAAAACCCTAGGGTTCTATATCCCATATCCCTGGAATCTCATTGCAGAGTTGGTTCTGATTCATCACCATGCAATTCCTGAGTGGATGTCCTCATTGAGTAAAATGAGATGGGAAACAGGTCCCTGATCAAAGAGCTGTCAGGGAACAAGGAAGCTAGGGCAACAGTCAAGATGATAGAAGGTGAAGCTGCTTCTGGGATCATATAAATTAGGGCTCTGCATGGCTTCCGGTGACACTAACGCTGCCGACATAATGCTTTAGTAAGTGGTGAGGAAAAAAACCAACATCACCTGGGTCCCGAGCAGTTAAGGTTAGGTATCAGTTCACATATAATATTTCATTATATTAACTTACTTTGTAAGTTTCTTACCATTAGCTGTAACTCTGATTCACATGTCTGAACTATGGTTTGGTTGTTAAAAATATAGCTGTTGGGGTGCCCGCGAGGCACGGTCGGTTGAGTGTCTGACTCTTGGTTTCAGCTCAGGTCCTGATCTCAGAGTCCTGGGATCAAGCCCCGTGTCAGGCTCTGTGCTCTGCATGGAGTCTGCCTGAGATTCTCTCTCTGTCTCCCTGTCCTTCTGCCTCTCCCGCTCTTGCTGTCTCTTTTTTTCTCTCTCTCTCTCAAATAAATAAATAAAATCTTTTTTTTTTTTTAAGATTTTATTTATTTATTCGACAGAGACAGAGACAGCCAGCGAGAGAGGGAACACAAGCAGGGGGAGTGGGAGAGGAAGAAGCAGGCTCACAGCGGAGGAGCCTGATGTGGGGCTCGATCCCATAACGCCGGGATCACGCCCTGAGCCGAAGGCAGACGCTTAACCGCTATGCCACCCAGGCGCCCCAATAAATAAAATCTTTTTAAAAAAATAAAGCTGTTGAATGAAAGAAAACATAGCAGTTCTGCTGGAAGGCTCAAAGCTATAATCTGAAGGTTGATCTTGCCTAAGGGAAAGGGAATTTCCTGTTATTTTCATACCTTGAGTACTTAGTTGTTTGTAACATGTAGGAGAGCTGAGTGACTCTGAAGGAAGTCAAGCTCTGTAGTTAACATCAGGTAAAAATACAATCTTCACTGTATATTTAAAATCTGACCATCTCACCCTCACAGCGGCCACCCTTGTCTGTGTCATCAGCACAGCGAGTGTGAATAATGGCAAAATATTGTAACAGCCACCCGTGTCTCTGCCCTTTTCACAGCAGCCAGAGTGATCCTATTAAAATAAAAATCAAACCATGCGACACCCCTTCCTAAAGCTTTCCGGCGGCTTTGTCTTCTGCTCCAAGAAGCTGACTGCCTACAAAGCCACGTATAATCTGGCTGCTGATTTCTCTTCTGACCTCATCTGCAACTTCTCTCCTCTCGCTCACACTGTTCCAACAGCAGGTTGGCCATGCTCGCTGTCCCTCCAGCACACCAGACACTTCCACAGCTTACACCTGTGCTCGTCTTTACCTGGAATGCTCTTCCCCTAAATTACCCCATCTCTCACGCACCTCTGTGGGGTCTTCATTCACCCCAGTGAGGCCTTCCCAGACCCTTTTGTTTAGAATCACTATGTTCCCGACACCCCTGATTCCCCTTTTCTGCTTGAGTTTTCCCCTTAGCACCTGTTGCGTTCTAAAACACACATTTTAATCATGTTTTGTCTTCCCCCACGAGACTATAACGTACATTAAGAACATGGATTTTTGTCTACTTTTACTCAGTTAAGGCCCTGGTGTCTAGAAAAATGACTAACCCATGAATGATATATGATAAATATGTTTTGAATAAACAGATCAATGGATGGCGATAGGGAAAGAGCAGAAGGAGGGAAAAATGAAGAATAGCTGGTGTCTGGAATGAGCACTTTGAATTACTCTTAAGAAGAGGAAGCTTTGCCTGGACACATAAATTGACATTCTCATTGGGCCAGCACCCTGGGAGGGCATGGCCAGTTCCTCAAGTGCGGGGTGAAGTGACTTCTGGGAGACCCCTCGGTGATTTAGTGGCCGAGCTGGGCCTAGAGCCTGCGTGCATGTTCCTTTCCACCATGCCGCCCGTCTACCCTTCAGGCCACAGACTTAATAATGGACAGTCATTTGCCAGCTTCAGGATTTTTTTTTCCTGAGTCATGAGTTTGCATTTTAGAGGAAAAAATGGTAGAAGCTCAGGCCACAGAGGTCTATTGTTACAACATAATAATGAAAAAAAAATTTTCTATGCACACATTTCACCCTTCATTCCTTATAATCACAAGGGCCTTTTATGTCCTTTCCTTATTAGTATCCACATTCTATAGTGAAATGAAAGAACAATTAGGCTACTACAGATTATGTGCCCACAACTCTAAAGCACTTAGAAGGATACAAAGGAACTTTGTGGCATGTTTCTTGGTCTTATTATCTCACCTATGAGGTGAAAATAATATAAAATTAAAAACTTGGAAAAATATCATATATCTTCATTGCTTACATCCCTCCTGCAAAAGACCACTATCATATAATATCTTCTCCAAGAAAACTTTTTAGGATGAGTACTATTCTGAGGGTTGGGGTGACAAGAAGAACTCTATTTTCAAGTTATCTAGAAAGGGAGTGGGGTTGGGTGAAGGAAGTGGAAATAAATTTTATTTTAGAATCATCAATTATTAATTATGAAAGGGACCGTGGAGTCCCCCTCTCTTCCCACCAACACTTCATTCTAGAAATGCAGAAATAGAAATGTGGAACATTGACTCATTTACTGACTCACATATTATGACCAAATTGGGGTAGGAACCCAAATCACATGATTCTCCATTTGGAGCCATTCCCCTAGTTTGTGCTATTTCCATAGACTAAGTTGCATGTATCAAAAAAATCAAAATTCAGTATTACAGTCAAATAAAATCTGGCAGTGCCACAGAGAAGAGCCAGACGTGTATGTCAGTGATATAATGATATAATCCCAACCTAAAGAGGTCAAGCTGTAAAAGAGGGCACTTTCATCAACAGAACATATCCAGGTTGAGCCCAGAAATTATTTTTCCATTAACTGTATTGCCTCCAGACCTAGAATTTACAATAATCATGGGTGTTGATATTTTATTAGGGATAACTGGATTGAAAAACCTTAATTAAGACAGGGTTGAATGGGTATGGAATCAGTTGGAGGCATTTGGTCCTTTCAAGAGGTAATACTGCATCACTGACATTTTACAGGTGAGGAAATTGAATCTCCCAATATTACAGAACTTTAAGGGGGTGAATCCAGATCTGTCTGACTTCAAAACCCATCCCCTGTGAAGAAGGGCACTGGCTACTTTAGAAAGAATATCCTAAGGAGCGAGAAAATGTGTATATGGGGCATGGAGGTTGAAATCGCCAGAACGCACTTAACAATTTGGCTGAGATCCTACTTTATACCCCCTAAGTCTTAATGGAGGCATCGCCTTCCATAGGCAGGCAAGTAACGGGAGTATCCAGCATATATTAAATTCTCAATGAATATTTGTTAAATTGAATTATAATAATGGTATAATTCTACAACAATCATCATAATAATTATAATATCATTATAATACATTATAATATTAAATAACTCTCACATGATCTCAGAATATCACCTCCAGAACTTTAAGTGGGTTATTAATGTTATTTATTTCCATATTTCTGTTACTAAACTTGAAGACTCTCGAGGGGAGACAGAATGTCTTATTTTTCTCTAGCTCTGGGACCAGAGTAATCACTCACGTAGCAAACATTTGAGGGACAAATGAGTTCATGTCTCCAACAGATATGCAGGGAAAATATTATATTTAGAAACCCGAGGCTTGGAGTGCCTGGTGGGCTCAGTTGGTTAAGCGTCCAACTCTTGGTTTCAGTTTGGGTCATAATCTCAGGGTTGTGGGATCAAGCCCCGCATTGGCCTCCCCACTTAGTGTGGAGCTTGCTTGGGATTTTCTCTCTCCTTCTCCCTCTGCCCTGTCCCCACTCGAGTTTCTCTCTCTCTCTAAAAAGAAAGAAAGAAAGAAAGAAAGAAAGAAAGAAAGAAAGAAAGAAAGAAAGAAAGAAAGAAAAGAAAAGAAAACTGAGACTCTGAGTGATTAGTTTTCTGCCAAGTTAGCAAGTGGTGAAGTTGGTATTTGAGTTAGAATTGTCATTAATTAATTCAGTCTTGCATTATTTATATTCCATATTTTAGTGTATCTTATATTACCTCTCCAATAGAAGTAAGAGCATTCCTCTCCCTTTTTCTCACCTGGCCATCCCAACTTCCAGTCAAGTGGATAATTTTTAAAATATGCCTGGACACCATATAGCATTTAATTCCTTCTCTGTCCCCTTTCCAAGTCTTGCAGGTCAAAGATTTTGCAAAGCCCCTATAATTGCCAGATAAATAAAATCACATTGCTCATAATTACCAGGGACAATTCTGTGTAATTAGATGTTAACTGTAGTGTCCCCTCTCCTTTATGACTTCAAATAAATACCTGTTCCTGTCTCAGTCTGGGAGAAAGCTTGGTTGGAAATGTAACTGCTTTGTTGCTCTCTATGTAATTAACTACCATTAAAAGCCACTAATTAGATCGTAAGTTTTAAGTAAGTTGCCCTAATTACCTTTGGTACATGGTGCATTGAGTCGGGAGGGCAAGTCCTTCAGAGCCAAGAAAACTTGGCTCTGTCACTAAGAGAATTAACAGGGCTATTGGGCTTCCTTTTTTTTCCCATTCATAAATGGGAAAACGAGAACATAGGGAATGGGATGGATAGGGGCAGGGGTAAGGACTGTGGGTGAAAAATGTGTACCTGGGCAAAGCCAACCAGGGGAGATCTCATCCTGTCTCTCTGAAAAGCATTCACTTGTGTGCAAGACAGCCTGACACATACAAAGTGCTTATGACGTGTTGAAAGAACAAATGGCTGAATAAATGAGTGGACAGAAAATAGATTAAAGGCAACATGGCATGATAGTGGAGAACCTCAATTTTGAAATGAAAACAATTCATAGGTTTTAATTCTAGCTCGGATAATTACTGGTTTATTTAGGGAAACTCTCTGGTATTGTGCTTTCTTATTTGAAATAGGGGAATAATGTTTCCTAACACCCAAGTTGTGATGAATTAATAATGATAATGTGAGTCTAGTATTTCCACCTACTAAGTTCTCCATAAGTCCTTGCAGTGACGACGACGACGACGACAGTGATGGTAATGATGATATAAAATGTGCAGTTTGGAAGGTCTCAAATGAGCCCTATATTGCAGCTATCATGTGCTCCTTTTTTATTTTTACGTTTTGTCCCAACACACCATTGGGCTGATCCTAACACAATCACAATGTCAGAGTCCATTCACAAACCTATTTTAGAACATTTGTTAAGCTCCTGATTAGTGCCAGCGTAATCAGAGAAGAGAATACAGTCCTTACTCTAAGGAGCATATAATCTGATGAAGCTGCAGGTGTGTAAAAACACCACTGACCCTATAACAAAGGTCTTTACAAAGTATTATGTGGGAGGAAGCCCAGGAGAACTTCACAGACTAGGTAATATCAATGAGCCATTTACGGAATCATTTCTGTCTTAATCGGGGTATTTAATACATGGCCAAGGTCACAAAGAGCTATAACAACAATAATGATGATAATAGTAAGAACAATAGCTAACATTAATTGAGCAGGTGTTATGTGCCAGCATCTAAAGGCTTTATGTATATTAACTGATTAATCATTATAAAAAACTTGAAAATAGAGACAAGAGAATGGAGGTTCATAGAGATTTCACAGGGTGGCCATGTCTACATTCAAAAGTTTGCAAATGGCACAGTCAGCCCGTGCTCAAAGGTGGTGTCCTGCTTACAAAACTGGAGTCCTTAAACCCTACCTAACACTGCCATGGTTAGTGAGGAAAGAAGAGGGGTTTCTTTTGGAGAGCCTGATGTTCTTATGGGGATTTCCCCCCAGTTTCTCTTTCTGGGCATCTGCTTCTTTGTCCCATGAAAGTTGTTTGAAGGACACGTTGACCTCTCAGCAGTCTTTCAAGCACACATTTTTCTACTTGATTTTTCCTACTGCACTAAAAATTGTGTGAGTATGCCAAGCCTTCCCGTGCACCCTTAGGTTTTCCTGAAGCCAAGGCAAGTCTTCTTACACCTTCCAAAACACCTAGCATAGAGCCAAATGGAAAAGCGTGTCTCTGTCTCTTTATATATATATATATATATATATATATACACATACATATGTATATATACATATGTATGTGCATGCATATACATATGCACACATTACATACATATAAGTACACATGCATGTACGTGCTTAAAGCAGTTTTAATATATAACGTAGGTAGACAACATATTTTAAAAACTGTATCAATATCAAAATCAATCATAGCACACAACAAATAAGATTTTCCTCCCTAAACTCTAAAACTAAATGTTACCTTCCTCTGAGCATTCAGGATATCATCAGCTTATTATACATGTATCTTTTTTTATAAATGCCATGTAATTGTTTTGTGTTTACTCATGTAGGCAAGGGAAGATCTTTTGAGCCTCAGTTCTTTTTCAAGATGTGTGTACATTGCCCTTGATGCTGTTCTCTGCCCTCTTGGGTTTCGGATATATCATATCTCAGACCTATAGTTGAAGGTCAGTTTTATGTGAGCAACTCCTAGGTCCTTGCCTGGGGTCACATAGGTTTGCATCTACTTTGTCTATAGATAGATGAAAGAGGGATTTCTCCACCTCCACTGCCTGGCACTCTAAAATTCTAAACAGATGGAGAGCATTGAAAAGCTGCAATCATCAAAATTGGCTGTTCGTAGAAGTCCTGCCCACTGGTCTTCCCGAAGAGGACTATTGCCCTGTTCCATTTATATGTGATGTGACAAGGACTGCCTCAGCTTGGACTCCATATGACTGCTCAATTCAAATATTTGACGGAGAGGAGATAGGATCTCTGAGACTGTCTTTGCATTTCCCGTGGGACATATGTAATTGCCTCAGATGGGATCAGATATTCATGCTCAGCCCAGCGGTATTCATGCACTTGTGTATTTCCCTCCTCTTGAGTGTAAGCTAAACCTAGTTCCTTGCTTCTAATAAGTAGCTCGAAGGCCAAGTATTATAATGCACCTGTGCATTGTCAGTTTGGCAGGTATTGGCTTTTTGTAAAGGAATTTCAGGAAAGACCAGGGAACTTTCTGGCATAGCTGCTTTAAAACCTAGTTGTATATCTAATTTCTGTGTACTCCTTTATTCAGCAAATAAGTAATGAGCACATATTATGCATAAGGCAATAAGCTACATGCCAATAATTTACAGATAAAAGGCACACCTTCTATTTTCAGTATATAATTAGAGTGCCCAGTGGTAAGTTCTGATTGATCTATGCCCAGTCTTCCAGTAAAGAAGGTTCAGGAAACTCAGTTTGATCAAGAGTGGGGTATGGGCAAAAAAGGTTCTATGAAAGAAATTAATACTAAGCTAATCCCTAAATGAGAAAATAATAGCTATCCAGGCAGAGAAAGCTGTAGGGAAGACACTTCAGATGGTGGGAGATGCATTTGCAAAAGATGTCAGCTGATGTTTGGTTTTGAAAATATTGGCATAAACTAGTATCTAGGAAGTTTTGAGATAGAGTCCAGCATCAGCCTTTATGATACAGATGTCTATTAAATTCTTAGTGTTTACTTAAAGTTGTGAATGGGAGGGAAAATTAGCTTTGTCCTTGGCATGTAGTCATCTGATGATCGCGGAGGGACTCTGAAACAGCATGGAGCTTTAGGATTGCTCTCATCCTTTTTGGTTTGGGGTAAACATACAGAATGGCTTAAAACCTTAAATATCAGAAGATGTAGATGACTTACCATAATGCAGTGTTAGAATAACTAAAAGCTACTTTGTTGAAAAAATAATGAGACTGTTGTTGGGGAACTAGCCATTCCTGTCCAACGATTATTCTTTCTGTCCAGTGTGAAGCAGGGCGGTGGTTTCTATTTCCCAATTTTTCCCTTCCCTTAGGGACTTGGAGCCAAACCATGGGGATATTTGCAATGGTCTATCTGTCTCTCTATTCTTTTCAAGGTCTGAATGACAAGTGAAGCGGAGAAATTGAATTTTTCACTTCTCTAAACACTTTTGGCCCCTAGGAGCACTGGAAAAGGTCAAGAATTTTGAAGCACGTTCTTCCGCAGGCTACAGGATCAAAACTTCTTTTTTAAAAGGTTGTTCCAGGCGCAATGAGACAGTCAGTCATGACAAAGAATATAAACAGCAGTTTGTGTCCTCTGTGGCGGTGTGTGCACCTCTTGGGAAGTTTACCCTGAAGACAGTTTCTCTAGAGAGATCTGTTTCTCTCATTAGGGCAACAGCATGTGGAAAAAAAAAAAAGGCTTGACATAAACTGGAAAGTGTGGGTAAAGACTCCTGCTTTTCCCTATCCCCTTCCCCACATACTCTATTTCAAAGACAACTTTGCTGTCTTTGTTTTCTTCTTGTTGTTTCTCTCCACTATCTCTTTTGTGTTTTTCTTAATTTTTCTAACCAGTCTAATAATTAGCTTTTCCATTTTCCTTTGTTGACTCATGAGGTCGGCATTCTCTAAAATAGCTCACAATGGTCCTCACCTCTGCCACTCTTGCCCTTGTGTATCTCCCTCCCCTTGAATGTAAGCTGACCCTGGTGACTCACTTGTAATAAGTAGATTATGATAAAAGTTATGGGTTGTTGGGGCGCCTGGGTGGCTCAGTCGGTTGAGCATCCAACTCTTGATTTAGGCTCAGGTCATGACCTCTGGGTCGTGAGATCGAGCCCCACGTCAGGCTCCGTGCGCTCAAAGCAGGGTCTGCTTGGGGTTCTTTCTCTCCCTCTCCCTCTGCCTTTCCACTGGCTTGTGCTCTAAATAAATAAATAAATAACTGACCTTCAAAAAAGTTATGGGATGCACTTTCAAGACGAGGTTATGAAAAGAGTAGGATTTCCATCTTGCTTGTCCTTCTTTGCTCTCTCTTGGAGCCTATGGAGAAGCCCATGTGGCAAGGAATTGATGTCTCTGGCTCTTCCAGACCTGAGACCTTCCAACAACCATGACTGAGCTTGAAGGAGATCCTTTCCCACTTGAGTCTTGAGAAAACTGAAGGCTTGTTTTTGCATTTTTGTTTGCAGTCCCATGAGAAGCCTTGCTGCAGAGGACCTGGCTAAGCCCACCTGGATTCCCGACCCCCCGAAACTGTGAGATATGGTTTATTATCTTAAGCCTTTAAGTTTGGGGGTAACTTGTTATGCAGCAATAGATAATTAATGTGACATATATCATTATATGTTCTTCCTCTTCACTGACTCCTTTTATCAAACCTCTTTCTGTTTTTTCTTCTTTTTTCTCTTAATTCTTAAGTATACAGACTTCCAATTTGTATGTGACATTGAATGCTATATGAGTCCGAATGCTTTACCTTCAGTAACCATCAAACCCAATCATGTATCTGCAAACACAATCTGCATAATGGAAAGGTCATATCCCTGGCCTCCCTTTAATTGTAGTCTTTGGTAAATACTCTCTCATCTGTTGTTTCAGTAAAACTGTTTAATGGGTAGCTACTGTCTTTAAAACATGGTATCAGCTGTCATGTGGAACAGAAAAATGAATGAGATATGCCCCCTGACGTCAAAGGTAAAATAAAAATGTCCAAAATAGAGCATCTCACAAAAGGGACCTCCTCAGGAGTGTTGGGAGCAGGGAGAGGTGCCTTCCTGCTTGGAAGATCAGGAAGGGATCTGTAAAGGGGGCATTCTGGATGGAATGCTGGAGGAGAAACTAGCATTTTCTGAAGCTTCTGTGAGCCGCACCGCTACTCAAGAGTCTGTCTCTCTTACGCTGCTCGTAGGATCAACACCCACTTAACACACACAAACCAATCTGGATTCTAAGCTGTATAGGCCACCCTCCACAGTTCTAAGTAGTTGATTGTTTACCTTTCTGATGCTTCCCCAGCCTCACTAATCTTGTCTACTCCAGCATTTCTCAAATCATTATTTACTTGGTTCTTGCGTTAATCAAGAGAAAAAGTATAGAGTTCAAGAAGAAAGAGACAGTGTGTGGTGTTTCCAGGCTAAGATGTCAGAGGTCAGAATGGGGTAGGAAGACTTAGGATATCATAATGTCAGAATATCAAAAAATTATTTGTTACAAGGAAAGAGGGAAAAAAAGAGGATCATTGTTGACAAAAAGTGATTTTTGGCCATAAACCACTCCATTATTTATTTCTAACTTGGAGCAGCGGGGTGAGTACTATTTCTCATTTTTTTTTTTCCTTCCATGGGACTTGGTGTAAAACAATGGAAATGTTTGAAATGTCTCATGCATTACTGTGCTCAGTCCTGATTCTTCACTAAACTTTGTAATATATATATATATATAGGTTTCTTTGGGAAATTATGGCGGTGGGCATGAGAACTTGAAGTTACCTTCTGTTTTTGTCTGGGGAATGAACATATTTCTAGAGATTAGAAAAAGTAAATCATCAGTGCTCCTTGGCTTTGTTCTTTCAAATTGTATTTTTAACGAGAAGCTTGAGAGTTAAATAATTGAATTTGAGTCATGCTGTGGTCAGGTACGTTTGTCCCCCTTCCCCCTTCCACAGGATACCTAGAAATTTTTATTTTTAATATTTTTTCCAGCTTTATTAAGAAATAATTGACATATAACATTGGATAAGTTAAAGGTGTACAAAATGCTCATTTGATACATTTAATATTTGTAAAATACTTTCACGTGACTGTGGTCAAGTCACTTAAAAGATATCCAGCTTTCAATATTAACCATGAAAAATCTTTGGAAAATGGAAGGCTTAAAAATACTCTTATTGTTGACCCAGTAATTTGCATCCCCGAAAATTTGTCATAACAAATCATTTACAATAAGGGGACATGTTGGAAACAGGCTAAATGAATAACCAACAACAGGAGAACGGTATTGCATATTTTGGTACGTCAGCTCAATGGATTATTAAACAGCCATTAAAATGGTAATTAGAAAGACAAACATAAACGTGAAGTGTTTTTAATGTGATATTAATAAAAAGAATGCTAACTTATATGTAAACCATGATTATAATAACTATATAGTTCATATTTTGTTATGAAGAAAAACAAGAATTTTTAAAAATCAGCTACTGTGCTACAATATATGTGTGTGTGTGTGTGTGTGTGTGTGTGTGTATTTTTTTTAATTATAATGTGAGGTTTTCCACCTCTGAATTTGGGGCCCAATAATTCCTTGGGTGGGGAGAGGTATCTTCCATATTGTAGAATGTTTAACAGCATCCCTGACTTCTACTCCTATTTCCAAGTAGCGTTTCCCCAGCTATGACAACCAAAAATGTCTCCAGACATTGCCCAGTGTCCCCTGGCAGGGGGTGGGAGACGCAAAATCACTTGTAGTTGAGAACCACAGTATTAATAAAATGTCTTATTATTTTTCTAATATTTTGAAAAGAAATAATAAATTTAAAAATTGAAAATAATTGATGCCCTTGACCTACCGTTCCCTTCAGCAACTTTCCCAGAGAACAGTTGAAATCAGCAATGTTCTGGTTATATCAGACAAGAGAGTAAAGCATTAATGCGTGATGACCTGTTTGGGGATGTCAGCAAACCCCACCATTTCTCAGAGTTCTTGCAAAATGGGGGAAAGAAATCAGTGTGTGTTATATAAGAATATCTTCCACTGACAGCGCAGAGTATTTTTATCCTGGTGGAAGTTGCCTCTGGGCTCTGAAACCTTCTGTCAGGGAGTAAAGAAAACTAATTGCAGTGAAATATCTTTTCAGGCAACCTGCCCATCACCAAATTCTATATGTAGGGAAAATGCACTTCCTTTAGAAGATGTTTCAACGGAACTCAAGCCCCATAGGAATTCTTTTTAGGGCCAGGGAAACTTCTACACAGTGTAGGAACTTTAGTTCAATTCAGAAAATGTTAAAATTTCAAGGCACTATTAAGGAGTCCTCAAACCTCTGGCTTGAACCCTTATTTTTTATTCAGGATAACTGAAAACCAAAGAAGTTAAGTCACTTGCCAGTTCAGCACACCTAATTACTTGCACAGCATTAAAATTAAATGTGAGTGGGCCTGAAGTTTCTTATCCTTCAGGCAAACTTTGTCTTTAAAAGAACATTTCCCACCTCTGCAATTGTACATCATTGGAAAAGAATTTATTTCTGGGTGATGAAGTCTTCCATGGTATTTGACATATGGGGTGGTCTTCAAAAAGCGTGTAAAATTCAAACATGGAGGGAATAAACATTTATTGGGTACTGTCTCTGTGCCCAGTTCTGTGCCACACAGTGGGTCTGGAAGATTAGAATAAATATGCTGTATACTTTTTCTGCTCTTGTCGCAGTCCTACACATTCTGCTGTACAAATAAAAAGCATTCTGTCAATGCTGATGAAGGAAGGATCTAGAATAGAGTTAATGTAGTCCTAGATTCTGGAGGCTCTCCATCTATACTCCCTCAAACATTACCTCCATTCCTCCCCTTCAGATGACCTTCCCAGCTTCCTACCTTGTCATGCTAAATATGGATGTTAATATATATGCAATAATCCTGTTACCAAAAAACAATACTAAGAACATCTTAATGCAGACAAAGGAGACTCCGGCAGCCTATCTAAGAATTGTAACCAAATGACAACAATCCCAGCTGTGCAAAGCAGAAAAGTGCAGCCCAAACAGTGGCTAACTCCTGGAAATTCTTGACTCTTCTTGGAGTTTCTGATGGATTCAGCTTGCGTTACAGGATCTTCATAGGAATTTATGTTTTCCTAATTCCAGGGACTGTTTGCACTGTGATAACTACTCCTAGATAGCAGGCTTTTGAAACTGTCCAAACGCTTGGATTTCTCCGTAATGCCTCTGGGTAGAAAGACCAAAAGTGTCTGATTTGCTAATATAACCAAATAGGGATCAAAATTCCTTCTCATTGGAAAGACATGGTCACACAAAAAATGAAAACAAACCAGCAGGTGATATGCACAGACACTAGGCATCTTCCTCTCTACTGGAGTAATGGAAAGTATATGGGGCTGAGGATCGGGAAACTCTGATTCAAATTCTGATTCCATGACTCTGTGTTGGAAGACTCAGTTTCTAAGTACTCCCAGGTTCCTCATCTGTTAGGGACTGTGCCCAGTATTTAGTGTGAAAGAGGAGAGGTGCTCATAGTAAGTTGATATGATGTGCTGTTTTTTGGAATGTGTGACCATAAGAACTTTGCAAATTATTAATATCAAAATATTTTAAAGGGAAATTATATATATATATATATATATATATATATATATATTCTTTAAGTTGGATGCATAAGTCAAATAATTGTGTCTGCATGATGAGGAGGCTATGATATATGCATTTAAGTCATGGAGTCTCAGGTGAGTAGTTCCTTACTGCAGCCAGGACACATTAATTTTTAGGGCTGGGGGAAATAACTAGATTTTAGAAAGGAAACATTAACGTATGGGTTACATTCGAATTGAGTTTCTCAGAGGCAGAGCCTGAATTGAGAATGAATGTACAAGTGACCCAATGGAGAAGACCATATTGGAGAAACCTGCAAGGGAGTAGAGGAAGCAGTCAAGGGCATGGGAGCAAAAGTGTGCTTTCAGCTGTAATCTAACTTCAACCTGAGCCCAGAGAATCTCTAGAATATTGACTGCATCACAAAGCTACTTTCACCCTGTGGCAAGAGTTCTGGCCTTTTTATCCAAATATCTGTCAATCATTCCTCTTGCGGAGGAGGTGTAATTTCCTAGTTTTCTTTAGGCAACGTAACTCCCATTGGCTGAGGAAAGTAAAGCAGTGTGTCATTGGTAGTCAATACTTACACTGTCTGGGAAACAGGCGCACCTGCCAGGTAACAGGCATCTGGATTTGACACCAATAGCACTTACTACCTATAATAAAGCAATCTTCCTAGGGCTATTAACTGCATTAAAACTAACTCTGACTCCTTACATCGGAAACCGGGGATGTACTGTATGGTGACTAACATAATATAATAAAAAATCATTAAAAAAAAAAAAAAACTAACTCTGACTCTTCAAAATTTAATATACGTTTCTGAAGGCCACAGAACTTTTCTGTCTTGCTCCCTGTTTTTTTTTCCCCCAGTACTTAGAAAATTAACAGGCTCATAGGATATGCTCAGTAACTGTGTATTGAATGAACGAAGGAATCCCTGACAAATGTCCTCCTCCATTCCAGGCTCTCTATTTTGGTGCGGTTTCCCCCTGCTTTTTCTACTGACTGCAGTGTTCTACTTTCTGCTCTCAGTCTTAATTATGTTCTTCAAAGTTTATCTGATAATCAGAGTTGATCTACGAAGCATTCTTTGTACCCACAGGAAGCCGTGTGTGTGTGTGTGTGTGTGTGTGTGTGTGTGTGTGTGTGTGTGTGTGAAAGAGAGAGAGAGAGACTGAGGAGAGATGCTGCTTTTGTGTGGGTGTTTATCTCCCTGCGTCCTGGCTATTTAACACTGTAACTAAACATGCCTTTTCCTGGATTGACAATAACCAACTAATCCCCATCTTCTGAAGTTTCTCTTTAATTATGCATCTGTTTCTCAGATTACCAGTCAATATCATTTTCACTAACACCTACACATAATAATAACACTAAGTTTATTGAATGCTTACAACGTGCGGGGCACGACACCCAATATGTGGCATACCTTGTCTCATTTGGTTTGATGATGATCTCATAATGTAGGCACTTGTAGTGCCCCTATTTTCTGGATGAACTTAGCAAGTTTAAGTGCCTTGTCCGTAGTCACTCAGCTAATAAGAGAAACAACTAAGATTTAAACACCATCAGTGGATCCTAGAACCTTGCTCTTAGCCTTAAAGCTATACTGTCTTGCCACCTAAAACATTTCAACAGCTTGCTAAAGAATCTCTCTTCTTCAATCCGTTCTGTACATTACATCCAAGATGATCTTTACAAAGCATCCATCTGGTGATGTCACTCCTCTGCTGAACACTTATCAGTGGCTCTCCATTAATCTCAAGATAAAGCCCAACCCTCTTAATATGGTTTTATAAAACCCATTCTGATTTGTCTCCTGATTACTTCTCCATCCTCATCCCTTTTCCTCTCTCACTTTTCCCAGATATTGAACTTCCTTCAGATTCTTAAAGACACTAGACACTCTCTCTCTCCCTTTTGGATCACAATGTGGGCTGAGTGGGAAATGGTCCTCTTCTGTTTCTGTGCTGCTCAATTAAATATATACCCTCAAAAGAAATACTTCTTGACCTCCCAAAGCTCTTAGAGCTGCCCTTCCTCTTTGACACCAGTGCTTGAATATATTCATTATTTTATCTCCACGGACTAGAAGAGGGCTTGGAATATAGCTGCCAGTAAATATCATTTGCCCTCAGATGGAAAGAAAGGATGGATAGTTGAATTATGTAGAAATACTCTCCTCCTCGACCCCCACCATTATAAGCTCTGAAGACAGTGACTATACTTAATGCAACTCTCCATCTTCCGTCGTGCCTGGGACATTGTGTACTACGTAGCAGGTTCTTAGCAACTATTTGTTGATTAATTATTGCTATTATTTTTACCTTGACTTCAGCCCCAGTCTTTATATTTTTCAGCTGGGAAAGCTGATGTTTGATTAATGGCTCTTAATTTAACCCAGAATGTAAAACGACAGAGTTGTTGGGTGGAAGGTCATCAAAACAGGCCTTCTCCTTAATGAACAAATCCCCACTACACTTTATTTTGAGTGTACTTGTACAATGTATTTGTACCCCTCTAGCTTTGGAGAACTCACTACCTCTTAGGAGAGGTTCTCTGCACTGAAAAGTCATGGATTTTAGCCTAGTGTTTCTCACATTGAATCAACATTTTTTCCCTATCATATGGGGCTTTTGGGACATGGCATCCAGTGTACTGTTAGTAAGTCAGTGGAGGGCAAGCTGGCTTTTTCCTTCTTTTACCAGCCTGTGCCCTCCTCCCTAGAATTTTCAGTGAGGGACCATTGGAAAAACCCTGAACTAGGGAGTTGGGTGGAGGTGCATGGAGAGAATCTTAATGCCCGGACTTGAAATTGTCCCTCAGAGCAGTCACTGCCCACTGTTCTTGGCTTTAGCCCAACATGCCTACGTGACAGTCCATTCTCCCTGACTCAGCCTTCTGTGTCCAGACAAATGATTCACTCCCAGTGCATTTTTCTGCTCTTACTAAATAGGCCCTCTAACCACCACTGTATCTTTCAATTTCAGCTAACAGCTTGGACAGCAGTTTTTAAAAATGTTACTAAGCAAGCATGCTCAGCCAGAGAAATCATGCAGAATCCTCTGTAAATGCTTCTCACATCATTCAGGCTCACAGGGATTGCTCCCTTCTCCAAACTCAGGGCAAATTCCACTCCACATTTCATATTCATTTATCCATTGACAGATTGTTTACTAGTTTCTGCCTATTCTTGAATCTTAGCTAAACCTTATCAAGCACTAATAATAAGCCAAACACTGCTAATTTCTTTGCACAAATGATCTCATTTAATTTTCCTGGTCACATTACTGAATTCTTTGAGCCTCAGTTCCCCAATATGTTAAAAAGAGAGAGAGAGTCTCCAAACTCAGGGCAAATTCCACTCCACATTTCATATTCATTTATCCATTGACAGATTGTTTACTAGTTTCTGCCTATTCTTGAATCTTAGCTAAACCTTATCAAGCACTAATAATAAGCCAAACACTGCTAATTTCTTTGCACAAATGATCTCATTTAATTTTCCTGGTCACATTACTGAATTCTTTGAGCCTCAGTTCCCCAATATGTTAAAAAGAGAGAGAGAGTCAAAACGTATCTCAAATGAGGTTTGTTAGAAGACCTGTTGATTGTTTCCAACAAAAGTTTGTGTTTTGTGGGTTTTTTTTTTTTTTTTTGAAACAGAGCACATTTTTAACTTCCCAGGTAACTGATACATGAGTTAGTTAGGCGTGGCATTGATTAATCTTTTTGACCTGACCCAAGGCCACTTTCTATAGACTTTTTGCCCTCCATTACTGTACCCATTGTAAAATGTTTATCTAGTTAACTTTCTCTACTTCTCCCCTCCATAGTAACCTTATAGGTTAGATTTGGATGTGCATTGTATCAAAAGCCTACTAGAAGTACAAGTGAATTACATCTATGGTGACCATCACCTTCTTTGAAAAGTTAATCAGCTTTGTTAAGGAAGAGCTCCTTTTGGACATCTGTTGTTACAGGTCTCCACAAATGGAGAGAAAGAGGAAGCAGAGTGCTATTTTGAAAAGACTTCTGGCCTGAGAATCCAAATTTCTATATTCTGGTTTCAAGCGGTGCTGAGATCGTGCACTCCCTGCTCATGGTCTCAGTGAGGGTAAAGAATAGACTGTAGTCATTAAGAATGATTGTCTTAAAATCACAAAGAACATGAACCATCCACTAGATGTGAAGCTTTGAACAGGCTATTTAATTTGTTGAAAACTTAGGATTCCCATCAGAAAAAATGAGGATGATAGTAATAACCGTCTGTATTACTTGTAGGGTACTGCTACATTTCTCTGAAAAAAAACTCCTAAAATCCCATGATTTAAGTTTTGTATATTTTTATGTACACCTCTTTGCATTTTTTAGTAGTTATTTGTTATGTATTGAATCGTGTTCTTCAAAAAGATGTTGATGTCCTTACCCCAAATATCTATAAATGTGACCTTCTTTTGTAAGATGATCAAGTTTAGATGAGGTCATTAGGGTGAGCCCATGTCCTTATACAAAAAGGAAATTAGAGCATAGAGAAAGACATTTACAGGGGGCAGATGGTGTGAAGACACAGGGAGAATGCCATCTCTAAGCAAGGAGTGCCAGAGGCTGCCAGAAGCTGAAGAAGCAACGGAGGATCATTTCCCTACCTTGATTTCTGACTTCTAGCCTCCAAAACTGCGACACTAAGTTTCTGTTGTTTTAAGCCAACCAGTTTTAAAACTTTGTTGCAGTAGTCCTAGGAAACTAATGAATTTTGCTAGAGATTATAATATGGCGCCTTAAATTCTCACTTAGTTTTCACTTTTAAAAGTGTTAACTTTTGGGGAGCCTGGCTGGCTCAGTCAGTTAAGCATCTAACTCTTGATTTCAGCTCAGGTCATGGTCTCGGGGCAAGAGATCAAGCCCCACATCGGGCTCCCCACTCAGCGCAGAGTCTGCTTGGGATTCTCTCTCTTCCTCTGCTCCTCCCCCTTCTCTCTCTCTCAAATACATAAATCTTTAAAAAAAGTTAAAAATAAAAGCATTAACTTTTAAAGTTATCATGGTACTACTACCAACAGCATATAAGAAACTTGAAACAGTGTAAGTCCATTTAACCCACTCCCATTTTTTACGATGTAGTTCTTATACGTATATATATATATACAAATTATAATTCACTCATTACAGTGTTGCCATTTTTGCTTTATTTAAAAAAATTTTTTTTAAAGATTGTATTTATTTGAGACAGAGAGAGAGAGAGAGCAAGAGCGGGGTTGTGGGGAGGAGCGGCAGAGGGAGAAGGAGAAGCAGACTCCCGGCTGAGCAGGGAGCCCAACACCGGGCTTGATCCCAGGACTCAGGATCATGACCTGAGCCAAAGGCAAATGCTTAACCAACCCAGGCACCCCCATTTTTGCTTTAAATAGACATATTTTAAACAAATTAAGATAAAAAGTGGCATTTTGTAATCTCCTCTATAATTTCCATTCCCACACCATTTCTGCTGCTCTTCCTTCCTCCTGAAGATTCGCATTTCCATCTGCTATTTTCCTCTTAGCCTGAAGAACTTCCTTTCAGATTCCTTGTAGTGCACATTTTCTGGCATCACATTCTCTTAGCTTTTCTCTAGCTTGAAAAGTATTCGTTTCACCTTTATTTTAACTGACAGTTTTATTGGATATAGAGTTCTAGATTTTAGGGTTGTTCCCCCCCCCCCAACTACTTTAAAAATAGCATTTCATTGTTTCTGGTGAGAAGTCAGTCATCATTAAAATTGTGTTTATATTATGTGTTTTCTTGTTGTTGCTATTGTTTGGCTGCTCTAAAGACTTTCTGGGTTTTTTTTTTAGGGTTTAATCACAATAACTATGTTGTGCTTGGTTATGGTTTTCTTTCTGTTTTTCCAGCTTGGCATTCACTGGACTTCTTAACCCTATAAACGTATGTCCTCAATTAATTTGGGGAAAATTTTTAAACTATCATTTTGTTCAGGTATTTCTGCTGCCCCAATTTCCCTCCTTTTCTTGTGGGACTCCAATTATATGCATGTTGGACCACTAGAAATTCCCCAGGAGGACCCAGAGATTCTGTTTTTTTAATCCTTTTTCTAATCAGATCATTTCTATTATTTTTTTTTATTTCATTGACTCCTTCTGCTATCTCAAATCTGTTCTTATGCCTATTCTTTTGTTTTAAATTTTATTTTAGATCTTGCCATTTTTAGTTGTGCAGTTCCTACCTGGAACTTTTTATAGTTTCTATTTCTCTGTTGAAATGTCCTACTTTTCATTCATTATAAGAATATTTTCCCTTATGCCCTTGAGCGGAGTTATAGCGACTGTTCAAGGTCAGTCTCCATTAATTGTCTTTTTTCTTTAATATGGGTCACATTTTCCTGTTTTTTCATATGACTGGTGATTTTTGGTGGGATCCTAAACATTTTCAATATGTGTAAAGCAGTGGATTATCTTATATTTATTTAAAAGGTATTGGTTTAAGTTATTGGCATTCTTGTGTTTTAGCAGGCAGTTGATTTATCTGAACTCATACTCCAGGCCCCCATCACATTGTATATTTTTTTATCTTTAATTGGGCTGCTAGAGTTCTGCTCGGTGTATTCATAGTTCAGGGGTCAGCTAGCTATTTTGGAAGATTCCCTGCACAAAATCTGTAGCTCCCATTCTCTACTTCTTTCCTATCTAGGGCTTCCCTCCTTATTTTCCAACTGTATGGTTGCTCCGAACTCTGTTCCCTGGTTCTTCAGTCCTGTATATCCGTGGATTTCTATGCAAGGGGTAGACCCACCATGGGGTGATATCTGAGAATAGTTTGTAAGCTAAAAGCCATCTTAATAGGAAACTCACCTACTCACTGAACATTACCTTCTCCCAAGTTTCAACACCCCCCCTAATATTATCAGCACTGTCTTCATGTAGTTTATTTTTATGAATTTTCTAGAGTTTATAGTTGTCATCTGTGGGAGGATTGGTCTGATAGAAATGACATAGTGTTTACCAGAATCTAACTCCTGTATTTTCCCAGTGGTTTAATTCAGGTAAAATTTATTTCTCTCTGAGTTAACAGTCCAGAGATTATCAGGTAGTTCTTCTCTATGAAGTTATTCAGGAACTAGACTGGTTTATTGAGTTTGGTTTTCTCAAATTATGAATTTAATCTTTGGGTCCAAGGATCAAATCATTGCCATTTTCAACCAGCAGAAAGGGAAGTCGGGGCAGACAGCTTCATTTTTAAGGAGGCGAAGTGGAAATTGTATTGATCCCTTCCATGGGCATTTCATGAGTCCAGACTTATTCACATGACAACCCATAGCTCTAAGTGAGTTTAGGAAATAAACTTTCTTGAAGGACAGCCATGTATCCAGCTAAACCATGGCAAAGAGAGCATATCTAGCATTAGCAGTAAGAAAATTAAATGTATTTTAAGGGAAAGTGTGTATTCTGTGCCACAGTCCACTGCTCTAGCCACTCCAATTTCCATATTTACTGTATACAACAACTGAGAGAACTTCTTCAAGTCACATCCAGCTGAAAGCCCAGAAGTCCTTCAATCCTATGTTGGTGGCTCTGGAAGTCTAAGAACCTATAAAGTAAGTACACTGTATCTACCATACTGTTTCTACTTTCTATGTTCCTTGTAGAATGAGGGAGTAGGAACTGGGTACTACTGCTACTAGAATTAAAGCCAAATTGTGAAAATGGAAAAAAAAAATGTAAAATATACAGAGGTCATTATTCTATAGCAATAATGAAATAATGATTGTTAGAAATTGTAAATATGCTCTCCTGTAGCAGTGAAGTAACTTTTTTTTGGGGGGGGGTGGTTTTGCTTTCTCAGAAGCACTAATTTGTCCAGTGTACACCATACCCCATTTCACTTTCTGGATAATTTTTCCTTTCTGATATGTCTTGTTGTCATATATGCAAATAAAATTGGAGAGCATATCCTTGGGTCCTAGCATTGTTTCTTCTTCTGGGTACTAGTGTAGAGCCTCAGAGGTTGATTTATAGGTTGAACGATTATTGTCTTTAGCATGCCATCCTTTGATTCCTTTGGTAATAAAATCCAAAAAAGGGTGGGGGTACCCATCAGCCATAAAGTAGCTGTCCAATCTATGCTTCATAATGAGTTTCATGTTCGTATTTCCACAAGCAAGTAGTACTGAAGTTCATGTTTCTTAATCCTGTGCATGGTCTTCTATTATTTACTAGATTCTATGATTATGTTATGCCTATCTCCCTCAATTTAATGGACTCCTGTCTTAAAGTCAGTGAGACAGGTTGAGTGTAGGGGAATGGAAGGGCATCACCTTTAGTCTGATTTTTTGCTAATAGAAATGTTCTTACTGTCAATCTTGTCATAGGTTATTTAGGATATAGATATACTTCACTTTCCTGACACCGAGGTCTCCCAAGTTTCTAGACTGTCAATTTAGATTGCAGATTGTAGATAATATAGGTAGACCTTATTCAATCAGTTGAAAAGCCTTAAGAGCAGAGGTGAGGATTTTCTGAGGAAAAAAATCCTTCTATGGACACCAGCTGATTCCCAAGGGTTCCAGCCTGCCCTTCCTGATAGCTTTGACCTTTCTAATGATCTGGCCTACACAGTTTGGACTTTCCTAACTAGACCCACAACTGGGTAATCTGACTCCTTGCAATGGATCTCTTAGTAGATATCTCCCACTGGTTTCCTTTCTCTGGTTGAGCATTGACTAACACACCCCTTAAGATTATAAATAAAGCAAGGCAACAAAACATTAATGCACAAAATAAAAGGAAGCTTAAGTTAATGGAGAAACATATTGTGTTCATGAATTAGAATGCTAAATGTTAAGATTTTCTTGAAATTGATATTTAGTTTCAATATAAACCCAATATAAATTACAGCAAGATTTTTGGTAGAAACTGACATGCTGTACCTAATTCTGTATAGATAAACAATGGACACAGAATTTTTTTTTTTGAAAGAACATAGTTTGTAGACTTGCAGTAGCTGATGTTTAGACTTAATACTTAAGCTTTAACTGTATTAATCGGGAGTATGGCATTGGGGAAGAGGTAGACACATGGGCCAATAGAACACAATTGGGAAGTCCAGAAACAGACCTAAATATATAAATTTATTTTCTGCAAATTTGCAAAGGCAGTTTAAGAGAGAAAGAATAGTATTTTCTCTAATTGGTGCTATTAAAACTGGATATCCATATGCAAAACAAAAATTTAACCTAAATCCATACCTCATATCAGACTAAAAATAACTCAAAATTGATCATAGAACTAGATGTAAAATCTAAAACTAAAAAGCTTCAGAATAAATAAAAGAGGAACTCTTTGTAATCTTGGGTCAAGGGGAAAAAATTAATAGGATACAAAAAATATGAACCATAACAGAAAAAAAATAATAAAGAAAAACTGGATTTCAGCAAAATTTAAAACTTTAGCTCTCCTAAGGACACTATCAAGGAAATGGAAGTCCAAGGCAAAACAACAACAACAACAACAACAAAAACCCATCTTTTAATATGCATATCCACTAAAGGTCCATTTTCCAAATATGCAAAGAACTTTTTCAACTCAATGATAATAAAATAAACTACCCAATTCACAAAAATCAAGAAAGGATTTGAATAATTACTTCACCAGAGATGAAACACAAATGATAAGAAAATACTTCAAAAGATGCTACATATCTTAGGATAATTAGGAAAATTCAATTCAGAGCCCAATAAGCTACTACTACACAGATATTAAAATGGCTAAAGTAAATACAAATTGATAGTTGCAGGCAGTGAGAAGATGAAGAATAATGGAACTTTCATACATTGCTGATGGGAATGAAAAATGGTACACCTGCCTTGAAAGACAGTTGGCAAACTGTAAAATTAAATATTCATTCACAATATGAGTTAGCAGTGTGTCTATCCCAGACAATTAAATATGTCCATAGAAAAATTCATATGCAGATATTTATAGCAGTTTTATTCATTATTATCAAAAACTGGAAACAACCTAAATGTCCATTAGCAGAAAGATTCCATATCTTTGGTTGTGATGGTGGTTATATGAAAAAACATATAAATTTGTCAAAGTCCATTCAACTATACCTACATATACTGTATTCTATATACACTTTATTATAGTAAATTATACTTTAATAGACCTGACTTTAGAAAATCAATCCCAGATGAATCAAAGCTTTATATATGAAAGACAAAACTTTAATTCTTCTAGAAAAAAGCCATGCTTGAGGATCTCTATGACTTTATATATTGAACAAGACCTAATCAGCATTCCTTAAAAGAAAAGACTGATTATTTGATCACATTAAAATTGAGAGCTCCTGTTTTTTAGAGAGACCATAAAGCTAAGAGACAAACCACAACTTTGAAGAAAACATCTGCTGAAGGAAATATCTCGAACACATAAAGTATCTCATAAATCATTAAGAAAAAAATACAACTCTGTGGAGTAATTGGCAAAAATTTGAGCAGGCATTTCACAAAGGAGTAAGAAAATAATGTGAAGCTTATGTAAAGATATTCATCCTGGGTAATCTGCAGTTGCAAACTATAACTTCAATGAAGCAATTTTATACCCATCATTTTAGTATTAGAATGTACATCAATGGCAATACTTACACACTTTGGGTGGGAATGCAAATTAATGTAAGCTTTTTGAGAAACAATTAAGCAGCGCCATGTAAAATTGAACCTACAAGAATTCACTTGTTCAGACACTGCTATCCCAGATCTATATCTAAGATTAACCATTGTTAATACACTATTCAAAGGAACATAGTATTAGAAATATGATGTTGAATGGGAACAAAGTTGCAGAAAAT
Organism: Ursus maritimus; assembly: GCF_017311325.1. Lineage (NCBI taxonomy): Eukaryota > Metazoa > Chordata > Mammalia > Carnivora > Ursidae > Ursus > Ursus maritimus. The sequence continues at coordinate 44,493,429 of NW_024424119.1, forward strand.
GACAGAGGATAATACCACTTCTAATATATGCATATCTAGCAAAAGTGTAAAAAAAAAAGCAACAAATGATATACATATAATTCAGGGTAATGGTTAATTTAGGGTGGAGGAGAGGAGGGAAGGAGATGAATTGAAGATGGAAATGTTTTATTTTCTAGATGGAATGTTCCCGGATTATGTTTCATAAGGTTTCATAAATTTATGTATTACACATATTCTTTTTTAGTTACCAAGTACTACGTTATTTAAAAAATTAAATGATATGGTAGGGGCACCTGGGTGGCTCAGCCATTAAGCGTCTGCCTTAGGCTCAGGTCATGATCCCAGGTTCCTGGGATTGAGCCCTGCATCAGGCTCCCTCCTCAGCAGGAAGCCTGCTTCTCCCTCTCACACTCCCCTTGCTTGTGCTCCCTCTCTTGTGTCTCTCTGTCAAATAAATAAATAAAGTCTTTTAAAAAAATTAAAAGATATGGTGAATGACTGGATGTCTTGATGAGGTCTAAGAATTACTGGAGTGGGAGCAATGAGAACAAATGGGCGGGGCTGATAGAGGTGAGAGCCCAGAAGTGTGATGCTTACCATCTTGATATCAAAGCTGGAGTGGTTTCTTTTGGTGATAAGGTCTAGGGTGCATTCTTGTTGCCAGGTCATTCAAGGGCGAAAGAGAAGAATGTAGGAACTGGGGAAGTTGAAGAACCGAGAGGTTAAGATACTGAATAGGATCTATATAGATATTGAAGTTACCCAAATTTATGGCAGTAAGAACAAATTGGGGGGAGCAGTGAGCTAAGTGCTAAGAAATCAAGGATAAGGTAGAGTGACAGTATATGACAGCAACAGTAGGACCAGTTACATAATTTTCAAGGCCTAGTAAAAGACAAAAATGTGGGACCTCTTCTTCAAAATGGATTTAAAAATTCAAGAAAGTAGCGAGCAGAGCATTAAACCAAACACTGGGATCTTCTAAGCACAAAGCCCGGTGTAAATGCAACAAGGAATAATAGTAGGTAGTGAGGTGTCTCATAATACGCTTTAAAAGAACCATTTTGGAAAGAAGAAGGAAACGGGGCTGAGAATTAGAGTGAGAAGACAGTAGGGTGTTTGTCCACATCCAAGCACTCCCTGAAATACTCACGGAAGGAAGAAGTGACTGTACTAGAAGGGAAGAAATTGTGCCAAGGATCAGTTAGAGAAGAGGTAAAATGAATATTCAAGGGGAATTTGGGGATGAAAGGTAATCTGCTGATGACACATGAAGTCTAGAGAGCATCTTGAAAGGATTTGGAAAGTTGGGGAGCAATGGAAAATAGATGAAATTAGTGGTGCATAGAGCATAGAATATCCATGTGATGACAGGTACGTGCTTGCACTTCTGAAGGTAAGCAAATATAGCAGAGTGTGCGAAGAGATTGAACCTTGAGGCCCTTAGAAGAAAGGTTGACATTATGGACTGAACCCCTCCCACCCCAAATTCATTTGTTGGTGCCCTAATCCCCAGTGTTAGGTCACAAGGGTGGACCCTGACCCTCTAGAGTAGTGTCCTTATAAGAGACACTATAGCTCTCGCTCCCCCTACCCCCACCCCAGTACACACACGTAACAAGAAAATTGCAAGAAGGTGGCCATCTGCAAGCCAGGAAGAAAGCCAAGTCTTCTCCAGAAAGCAAATCAGTAAGCACTTTGATGTTGGACCCCTGGCCAACACCCAGCCTGTGGCATGTTGTCATGGCAGCCTGAGCTAAGACAGTCAGTATCATCTGAAGTTAAATTCCGTATTACTTCCCATAGATTCTGGGAAAATCATCAGTGTTGAAGGTGAAGATGGTGTGGCGACCTGGGGTTGTGCTGGGGATGTCTCTTCAAATCTGACTTTTGTAAGCGGCTTCGTAAGCTGTGACGGCTTTGGGAGGATAACTTGAGATGTTTGCTGCCTCCCTCAGCTGGAGGTGCCGGGTTATCTTGGACATGCAGAGAAGAGAAGACTTCTGGCCTCCCCCTGTTCACTCTTGATGGAAGGAGCTGCTTTCTTCACTAGCAGGATGAAAACATAGGGCATCTGTTTGCGCCTCTGGTTAGATATGGTTGTGCAGCCATGGGGCTGGGGAAAACCTGGGATGTCTGTTGCTTTTGCACAGAGTTGTTACGGTAGCTGGCAACAGTGACAAACACAGGAAGGCCACTAGAGGGTCCAGATGGTGACCTGCGGGAATCATTACTTAGCTCACCAGAAAGTTTATTGTTAGACTGAGCTTTCCTTTGATTTCTGTCCAGTGGTCCTAATAGTGCTTCTTGGGTCGAGCAGAAATATCCCCATCTCTTAGCCAGAGACAGCATTACAGATATTGAAAGAGAGCCTTCCAGACCTTTTGAGATTTACACTTCTCCAGGTCAAAGTTCCCTAATCCTCTCAGGGAGACATCTTTGGAATAGCATCACATACCCTTTACCTCTAGCCAGAGACCTTTGATCATCTAAGCCAGCGTTGCTCTGCAACAGATCCTCTACCCTCCTCTATCTGTAGCCACATGTGACATCCTTCTCTCTACAGCTCTCAATGGGCTCTTATTGCCCTCAGAATGAAGCAGTGTCTGCTTGCTGTGGCCTGCTCTGAATCCTGCCTACTTCTTTAGCTTCATTTCTGGACTCGACCCCGCCTGACCCATTCAAAGCATACCATGCTCGGCCTTACTGCACACTGTAAAAATGATCTTGGCACTTTTCGCTCCTTCCTACTCTTTCACTTCCAAGCCTTTGCCCATGTTTGTTTTTTTTTTTCTATCTCAATCATATATATCCTTATTCCCCCACATCCTACCCACACCCAGATATACACACACCTAGTATTTACTTTATCTGGTTATCTTTTATTTATCCTTCAGGTCTCGGTTGACTTTCAAGTAATATTCAAGTGCTTTTTCATGAGCAGCATGTAGCATCACATATATTGTAATTTCCCGCTTAACTGTCCATTGCCCCTAGTAGACCATAAGCTCAGTAAAGGCAGCATTCATAACTTTCTAGTGGGTCATTTAATTAAGTCATTAAAGACTTAATCCATACAGTGTTTGATACAGGTTAGGTGTTTAAGAAACAACTGGGGAAGGAAGGGAAGGATGAAGGAACAATGGAAGAAAGGAAATAAATTACTCGGAATTGCACAGTTTTTGCTAGACTAATGGGAAAAGCAATCCTGTGACCTATAAATCGCACCATATGAGTGTGAATGGGCGATTGAGGATAATGCCTATGGTTAGGGCTGCAATTGTTTGATTTCCTACTATTGTCTAAAGTCCTGGGGTGGGGCCAGAAACACCCCCCCCTTTTTTTTAACCTTGGGTGCCTGTTTTTATTCTTTCTCCTTTCCTGGATTGAGCATCAGGAGCACTGGGCCAGTCCAATCTCATTAAGCTGCTATTCTCTGGCAGGAGAAAAAATGTGGCTGCTGTTGTTTAGATGGTTTAAAATTAATAATTTGCATATTTTCATTATGCTAATGGAGCCTTATGGAGAAGGGCATGTTTAATAATATTTTTAATTCATTAAACTCATAATCATTTAAAACGACACAGCCAAAAACCTAGAGAGGGAGGCTGTGAGGTATGAGGGTGAGATGGGTTCATGTCTGAGGTCCACCCCTGAGACGGGGTTCCTGATCAAGTGGCTTGACCATGCTGAATGTCATGCTCCTCACTTCTGAATGTAGAAGCGTCTACTTAACAGGGAGTATATAAAATAACTAAGAATAATAAACGCTTAGATCATAACAGACAACCAATAAAAGATACGAGGATGATGCTTACATTAATTAAGTTCTTCTTTGACGTTAGTTACTCTGTCTACAGCCAGAAAATATTGCCGTATGTAATCAAATTATCGAATCCAGTCAGTATTTGGTGAACTTATGGCAGAAATCTATGTGAAGTGGGCTCATCTTTCATATTCTTATCCTTTTTCATTATTGCTAGTCTTATCCATCTATTGGGACCCAATTCAAATATGAGATTCTGTAGATTCTTTTTTAATCACCTTATCCAAGAGCTTTTTGTGTTCTGCTCTGCCTTCCGATAGAGCTTTGAGTTTATACCTACTATCCTGACATTCTCTTATTGAGGATGATGTTTGCCTTTTCTAGCCTATAAATTCTGGTCACATGCATGTTATTGGCATCTTAGAGTTGAAAATATTATTAAAATATCACTTAGCCCTGCTATTTGGAGAAAGGTCAGTTTTATTATTCTAATTTAATAAAGGAGGCAAACTGAGTTCCCACACTGTTAAGTCAGTTTTTCAAAACGGTGAGAGAAAAGGAAGGAAATGTTCTCTGAGGACCTACTATGTATGGAACGCTATGCCTATTACACATACATTACAAGGAGAGCTAGTGTTTATTTAGATCTTTGTATGCAGTAGGCATTGTTCTATAAGATTTGCATTTAGGAAACCATGTAGAACGACAGGCCCATTATGGAGGTATGATATGCAAATTTCTATAGAAGGAGTCTGAGATAGAGAGACATGAAAAAACCTTCCACGTGTCCTGCAGGTCGGAGCTGGCATCTGAACCTGGGCCTTGCTGCTCTAGAGGCTACGTTTTAACCACAGTTCTATACTGCTTCATGGAAGTTTTAGATTACAGAGTGAAGTTACTACAGAGGAAGACACTGAGAACAAGAAAAGTCCATCACTTTGTTCCAGGTCATACGACTGCAGATTGTCAGGGTCTAGATATTGGCAAGGACCTCGAACTCCACATTCAGGACTTGTTCTAAAACACCACTCTTTACTCTCGTAACAGCACTCTCTTTTCACTTACTGATGCTGGTCTCTCCCAACCGTGTTGCCTGCAAGTTAAGAAAACCCTAGGTTCACTCAAACTGAATGCTTTGGGATTTGTTTATTGAGTCAACCAGTCAACAAATACAGAGCCCCGCCTATGTACCAGGCACGACTCTAGGCACCAGTGAAACGCTAAACCAGACAACCTTCTGCCTCTTCTGTACTGATTTGTATCCTTGAACATCGCCTTGAATTCAGGTTCCTCAGCTGTACCTTTGGGTAGCAATGGTGGTCTAGTGTCCAGTGAAAAACATGTAAATATATGATATTTTGACACAGGCCTGACATATGATCAGGGTTTAATAAACAGTAGCTAGTGGAATAATAGGAGTACTGCTGATAATTAACATTATAGGTGTTCTGAGAAAGGGTGAGGGATCTGTCTCGCAAAGCCAGGGGAGGCTTCACTCAGTGTGACATATCCCTTGGAAGAAGATTTCAGATAGGCAGGAGAGAAGTGGGGGGAAGGGGCTGCTTTCCAAGAATGAAACAACATGAAACCAGAATTCTGTGACTTTGTGCTTATGAAACAATTTTTCCCTGATCTACTCAAAAACAAACAAACAAAGAAAACCAAAAAAAGCATAGTAGAGGTGCCTGGATGGCTCAGTGGATTAAGAATCCAACTCTTGATTTCAGTTCAGGTCACGATCATGGGGTGAAGAGATAGAGCCCTGCGTGGGACTCCACTGTTCAGCATGGAGTCTGCTTGAGATTCTGTCTCTGCTTCTCTCTCTGCTCCTCCCCACCCCACTTGTGCATGCTCTCTCTCTAAATAAATAAATAAATAAATAATCTTAAAAAACAGAAACGTGGTAACTGATGGCTTGGCAAGCATCTGAGACTGCTGCCACTCTGGGGTAGGGTGCAGGTGTCTTGACTCATTCATAAATTAATGTTACAATGCTGACAAGTTACAGGTAATTTGGAGAGAACTATTTGGAAGCAAGTTGATGTAGGACCTGAACAAATTAAAAAAATTCCCCCCCCCAATACACGTGTCTCTCCTCTCTAAATGGATGTGCATTTTTTTAGGTTCTAATGTCACTTTTGCAAAGTTGCTTGTGGCCTCCCTGGTTTCGTTGTCAGATGACTTAGTTCCAATTGAGCTCCTCCGCTTAAGGCGTTAAACAAATGAAAAGCAGAATTGTCACTTTTAAATAGAGTCCGCACATAATCACATTTTGAAATGGTCCTCCTCTGGCTGAGGAGAAGTTGTGTGCATTATAATATTGAATTTTAAATAATATATTACACAAAATAGCTTCCAATTTGATTTGGGGGGATATATTTTCATGAATTATTGAATATCTGATTATTGTAGAAAGCTTTAGCCATTATGCACTGAAACTGTCATTCGCTCAGCTCTGTGATATATGAGCTTGGTTATCAATATTTAAAGTTACAGTGAGCTCAGTGTGGAGCAGCTGAAAGCTGAGACGTGGATTAATCGGTAGTGACGCAGGCAGAACTTGATCCACACGCCCAACAGGATGGAAAGGAAGATGCTCTGGGCGGATTTTCTAGCCAGTCTTCTGCAACACATTTCAAGGTTCACCGCATCTCACAGAATCCCACTCAGTAGAGAGTGGTTCTTACTTATCAGTGAGGATTCAGTATAAAGAAAAATCTGCATGTATTTTAGCTTTTCTTCATCTTCAGGAAACTTAATGCTTTTGTAGCAGATAACAGTGACTTGCAACTCAACTAAATGATGGTGTGTGAAATATACTTTAGCTTGGTTCATTTGTTTTTGCAACTATGATGCAAGTTCCCTTCTGGGCTGTTGCTTGCCTTCTTCACTGTTGTATTCCAGACCTACGTAAGTATTCTGTATAGAATGGGTGCTTAATACATGTTTTAGTGTATTTTATTGACCCTCTAAATGAATGAATGAATGAAGAATGAAAATTTAGTGGTTGGTGATCACAGTAGAACACTGTTCTTTTGCATAACTCAAAATACATGGTTTAATGTATGTCTGTGCAAGGACATAGTGTACCATGAGTACATTTCCCCCTAAATAAATACTAACGTTCCTCACGTGCATTCTGGAATATAGCACACACTGTTCTTGCCCTCGTGGAGGAGTTGTCCCTTTCTTAGAGAACAGAGAGAAAGAACAATTATTGATGAAGCACGCAATCAAAAAGAACACAGTATGATCTGAAAAAGTCTAAAGGAAAAAGTGTATCTCTTTATGGAAAAGATCTTCCTAGAGGAGTAATATCAAACATGATACCTGGAAAGGCAAGAGTCAACCAGATAAAGCAGAATGGGGACAGGGAAGAGAATGAAGAGTGCACCAGGTCCAGGGAATAGCATTTCTTTGAATGCATAGCTAGAAGTGATTGACCTTGGGCATGTTTGAGGAGCCCAAAACATTATAATAGGTGAGAAGCACAAGAACATCTCTGTCTCCTGTATTGAGGAAACTAGTATCTTATTTTGCACCAGAACTGCCTCTGAGTCTCAACCGAAAGCATATAATTAAGGCAAGAAAAGGTTTTTGTCCTTTAGAATTTCACAAGACCCTCTTTCTGCTTCTCTCTCTTCCACTCACACATACACAGACATGGATAACCATACATGTATTTTCAGGGAGCAGGAGTCTGTTCAGTTGAATCTCAAGTTGATTTCACTCTTCTTACTTGAAGCCCTGAGTTCTAAAACATTTTCCCCTGGATACCTATTATAATGGTCTATTTGAAAAAAAAAAATCAGTATATATCAAGGCATATATGGCTAGCATCTCGTTTGTAACAAATCTGCATTTTTTTTAAAGATTTTATTTATTCATTTGACAGAGGTAGAGACAGCCAGAGAGAGGGAACACAAGCAGGGGGAGTGGGAGAGGAAGAAGCAGGCTCCCAGCAGAGGAGCCTGATGTGGGGCTTGATCCCAGAACGCTGGGATCACACCCTGAGCCAAAGGCACATGCTTAACGACTGAGCCACCCAGGTGCCCCATAAATTTGCATTTTCTAACCAATATATTATTTTTCCTAAACACATACACATTTGCATATGTATGGGTGGCTATACGTATGTATTCTTGATCTGTGCTCAGAACCCAGTTATTCCTCATCACATGGCCTGTTTCCGTGATCTGACCTTTTTTCCCTGTATGCCTGACATCAGGGAAGCTCAGATATAAATCTAGTTCTCAAGGATACTGTTTTCTGCTTTCCTATATAATTTGTGCATGTTTGCTTTTTCATTCTTTAATGAATTTTAGATGTATGGATAGTTTCAAAAATGGCTCTGGCCTCACTTCACCCCATTAAGCTGGCTTTCTCTCACTTTCCACTCTTTCATACTTTTAAATAGTGTGTGCTATTTCTTTATTTCTCCACACAGGTATCTGCTGTCCTCAGAGACCTTTGAAGCATCTTGTACTGGAAAATTCATTTTTTTAAACTTAACTGATATTTATGCCAGTATCTAATTGATATTTTGTTATTTGGGTTTAGTATTCTAGTTTAGAGACCTCTTCCCTTCAGATATTTGAAGGCATTTGCCCTTTGCTGGGCAGTAAGAAGCCTAACACCAATATCTTTCCTGATCCTTTAAATATAATTCCCTTCAATTTCCCCTCCCACCTAGGAAGCACTGAAGATCTTAAATGCTAGGAATTCGGAAAATTTTATGCTGATGTTCTAGGGTGTGGAGCTTTAAAATTTGTTGTGTTGGAGAACTGTTTGGCTCTTTCAGTTTTGATACGGATAGCCTTTCTTTCTGGAAATTGTTCTCAGATTATGTCTTTGGTAATTCCATTATCAAGGGAACTCTGTTCCTTGTTCTCTCCTTCTGATCCCTCACAGTCAGACTTCAGTCATCCTTCACTGAGCCTCTCATTTTCTTCTGTTTCATCTCTAGTTGTTTTTTTGTTCTTCTCTCAGCTTTATAATTCTAGTTTTCCTCAAATTTGTCGTCCATTTCTGCTAATATTTGTTCTTCCTTTAAGAATGTGTGCTAGTTATTTAATTTCCAGAAGCTCTTTGTCATGTTAGAAGACAAAATTCAACTGAGTCAATTTGAAGATCTCATTAGCTTTGTTCAATGATTCATGGCTCAAGCAGCATTCCGTACAGCAGACAGAAAGGAACTCTGAGGAGCTATACAAAAGGAAGGCTTTCACAGGCGGGGAGAATAAAGTGTTGAAGAGTTGATTGTTTCAGGCAAGGTCACCTTCCTTTGGGCACAGGGTTAGGCTCTCTCAAGCAGATTACTTCACTGGTGTTGACCAGGTAATTCCACTTTAACTGGTTAGGTCACATTCCTCGGAGAGGCTGAAATGGTAATTTCATCAGATATTAAGTGTTGGTTTGTTGACAAGAGGATCAGTACAAGTGACTCCATTTTATGCCTTTTTTTTTAACAATTCCCCTTTTTTAATCAGACTCTCACCTTAACTAAGAGCTATGATCAAAATTTAAGGCATTCGCGCTACTCCCAGCTACTGCTCTGCAGTTCTTATGGGTTTTACTGGTCCTCTGTGTGATATGCACAGGTCATGATGGGTTTTTTTTTTTCCTGAATATCTATGGTATTCACAGGTCACGACTTCGTGGTCACAATTTTTTATTTGGTCATTTTCTTTATTCCTTTTCTGATGTTCAGTCTTAGGGACATCATTGACTTACTTAATGGTTCATGGCTGCAAACATGCATTTCAAGCTTTCGAGAGGATGCAGTGCACCAAGGAGACTATTATAAGCTGAATAATTCCACGTGTCTGGAGTGCAATTTGGATCCATGGTACCAAGACCCAAACCAATCAAAATTCAGTAACTCCAGAGAAGACCCTATTGAAGAACTCAACTTCTTAAGCCTAGTGGTCTGTTAGTGATCTTATGCAGCTGAGTTTCTACTTCCCCAGAAGTATTAATGTAGGCATAGCAGGTGGTGTTCGCCATAGCACAGAAACTTCCTTGTTCAGCTAAAAGAAAGAGCTGTCAAGAACAACTTTGGCCAGAGATTCTAAGGGTTTTTCTGAGGCAGCTATTATCTTAGCAGTGGATCTTTGCAATGCTTTTAAGAGTTAAGATTCCTGACTATAGTCTCATTTACATTTACTTCTAACCAACGAAGTAGGGCCCTGCCAAAGGAAGTGAATCCTGAAACATGAAAGATTCCTGGTAGGTCCTTTTTAATTCAGTGATGTAAATTCAGAGGGAGTTGACCAATGACTTATCTTACTTACTTCATTTGTGAACAGTTAGGGCTACAGTTAGATAACCTAAGAAACATTGTGCCAGCCACCTTGGCATTCAGAGGCCCAAGGAGCGTGATAATACTGCAGACAAAGATAAATTCTGTTGGGACGCAAACCACTGCCACTAAGGTTGTACTGTTAATGGGCAGATCAGGTTGCTTTGTTTCTGTTTTTAATGACAGACCTGGCAGTCTGAAAGGTTACGCCCACTTAGCAATGGCTTGGGATATACAGATGAGGATGGTATCCTTCCAGGTCAAAGCCAGAGTAAAGGAAAGAAAGGGTTTTAGGTTGACTAAGTGGAGGAAGTCTTGATCTGGCATCTTGGGTGGAAGCATTCTACATCAAGTCCAAGTTATTTCTCTTCCTCGTCAATTTGGGAGATCTGGCATCTGTATAGAACCGGTTGTGAGGCAGAGTCTCTCTTTTTTTTTCAAAGATTTTATTTATTTATCTGAGAGAGAGAGAGAGCATGCAAGAGCAGAGGAGAGTAACAGAGGGAGAGGGGGAAGCTGACTCTCCACAGAGCAGGGAGCCTGACACAGGGCTCAATCCCAGGTCCCTAGGATCATGACCTGAGCCAAAGGTAGATGCCTAACCGACTAAGCCACCCAGGCACCCCAGTGGAGCCTTCTTTAGCTGTGAGATGTATACCCAAGTTTCAAGTTCCTGAAGTTTAGCTGCCAGCTGGGCAGTGAGGAGAATCTAGCTTAGTCTCTTACAAGGAGAGTCAAGGGCAATCTTTGTTCTTAGTGATGCCACATCAGAAAGGTGGGGGAAAATTGTAAATGTCGTACTGGAGAGTAGAAGCCAGGGTATTTGAGAAAATGAGAATTCAGGATCCAGTTCAGTTTACAGGTATATAACAGAATTTCAAAGACAATTAGCAAGATTAGAATCTAGTATCTACATAGCTAGAAACGAAATGTTTCTCTCTACTATTGTTACAGGATATTTTTCTCCATCTGTGCCCAGGGTTCTTGGTCACGCCACTTTGAACAATGAAGAGACAGACCAGACAAAGTGGTGGGCAGTAAAGCAAGGTTTATTGAGTGATAGCAAAGTGATAGTACAAAGCTCCTGAGGAGGGAGGGGACTCAAGAGGGTTGCCACTGGAGTTTCTAAGACTAGGGGTTTTTATGGGCTTGTTGGCGGGCCATTTTAATTTGATTAACCCTCCATGAGCCTGTCATCCAATAAGATTTTTGTCATCTATCTATCACATGGGAAAGGGTGGAGGGCTCCTTCTAGGGTGGTGTAAAATCCTTTAAAAGGTGATTTCTTCTTATGGTGGGGACCCTTGTTCCTGCCTGCCTGCCTTCCAGTGATCCTTCATCACAATCATCCCTACTTTTTTCCAAAGATAATCATAGTAGAATTAATTTGTTTGCATTAAACTTGGCCTATTAAATAAGTGCAGCCAAAATAGTGGTTGACCTTATAGGCTTGGTCATATCTGCGTCTATGTAGGTTTCTCTCAAATATGACATTCCAGTCAAAGTCTTGGCAATATAACCAGTGTTTCTATTTGTGTCCTGTTACTGGGAGAACAGATTCTTACTGAACTTATGTAAATAGCTAGCTAACTATATTGCCATGAAAAGAATACTCAAGAATTTCCGGATTTTGGAGGCATCAGCTGGAGAAAAAAATACATGTGTCATCTTTGTTTATGAAGATATACTTTATCAAATTATGCTAAGTCATAGATAGCTTAAGAAAAGGTTTCCTTAAATCTGGAAAAAGAAAACATTGAAGATCCAGCAATGTTTTAAGCAAAAAGGTCATAAGGAATTATGATTATCCCCCTTCAATCACTCCTGTGTAATTAACACTTGTTCTACTTGAATCCAGTTTTTCCATTAGTTCTGGAAAATTCTTACCCAGTTCAGTTTTATGATCTTAAAAGTTATCAGAAAACTGACTTGTCAAAGTCCTTTCTATGAATCTCCTTGAAGATGACACACTTTTGCAGAACTTTTGCCAAAGCTTCTGAGTAAAACAATAATTATCTGTAAGTGACAAAAAAAAAAAAAAACTTTTAAAATGACCGTTGTTAAAGATCTTACGAGAATTTATTATAATGGAATTGACAAGGAGATTTGGTTATTCCTGAGACACACATTTTAAAATGATACCTGGAATTATAATGATAACATTATACCAGGATTTATCAGATTCTAGGAATTCCATACAATTTCTGGAATACTTAACATATACCTATGCACATACAACAGAAAGAAAGCTTACTATTACTTACTTGACAATGCTTCCCAGGTAATCTAGCACATCAAATATGACTAATTAGTTTAACATCTCTTTCTTTATAAGGAGAGAAAACACATCTTTTGAGATATTCCAGAGGCCTTCTAGAAAATCCTGAAGTTTATTCAAGGTCAAAAAGACTTCATTTAGAATTTGATTTTTGGAAGTTTGTCAAAAATATCACAAGGCTTAAAAATACTTGGTCATGTAGGATCATAGGTCACTATTAAATAGTGCTTATCTATTTAACCATAGTTGCAATTAAAGACTTTGCAGGGACATACAGAAGGTTAAATAGTTGTAGAAAAAGCCTTAGCTTTTTTTATAGTAGAGAAGACTCAGGTTTCTTAAATAATCAAAGAACTGATGATAAAGATAACATGAAGCACAGTAAATTATTTGGTAAGACCCAAAATCTTTGCTTTTTTGACAGATTACTTAAAAGATAAATTTTCACAATCGGTTACCGAAAGCAAACTAAAAGTCCAAAAAAATGTTGTCCTTTTAACAGAAAGAAAAACAGTTCTAATTTTACATCAGTGTATTAAAAAAAAAAAAAAAAGATTTATTTATTTTAAAGAGTCAGAGAGAGAGAGAGAGAGTGCCAGGGAGGAGGGTATAGGTGGGCAAAGGAAGAGGGAGTCTTAAGCAGACTCTGCACTGAGCACGGAGCCTAAGGAACCTGGGGCTCGATCTCACAACCGAGATCGGGACCTGAGCAGAAGACAAGAGTCGGATGCTTGACTGTGCCACCCAGGCACCCTGACACCAGTGTACTTTTGATAGTAAAATTCATCTTTTTTTTAATTTAAATAAGCGGATTGTAGTTTTAGCAACCTTAACCATGCATAGAATTCCTTTCCCAACATTACTTTTCCACAAACCTATAGTTTTGTCCTGTTTTTTCTCTTTCCCATTCTGAAATAGCTAGTCTCACATTAAGATAAAATTACTTTTTGGGGGGGCGCCTGGGTGGCACAGCGGTTAAGTGTCTGCCTTCGGCTCAGGGCGTGATCCCAGCGTTATGGGATTGAGCCCCACATCAGGCTCCTCTGCTGGGAGCCTGTTTCTTCCTCTCACACTCCCCCTGCCTGTGTTCCCTCTCTCGCTGGCTGTCTCTATGTCTTTCAAATAAAAAAAAAAAATTACTTTTTTTTCCTTAACCAAAATGCATCTCTATTCCTCATACTTTATTTTACTGAAGACACACACATCCTACTTTCCTTGCATATCAAGGTGTTTTCTTTAATCTTTCTGGTAACTTTAATTGTATGTATTAGAATTTTGAACCTTGAAAACTTTAATTTTTAGGAAAATAAAGAAGTAAACAATTGCAAATTATCTTACATTAGCATTTTGCGGCTTGACAAATTTATAAATAGTTTTTATTATTTCTAGAAACATGTTTTCATAGTGAATTTTCCGATGTGACAGAAAACATGCTTACTATCGACCCAAAAATCTTTAGTTTCTCTCTAAGAAGAAGCCTAAAGTGGATAAGCCCATGTTCAGTAATTAATGTTTCTGAATTTTATCTTATTTGGAAATGGCCAAGATAGTCAATGGCTATCCATCATTTAATTTAACTTGTCACAATTTTAAGGTTTTAGGTTTCCAAAAAGATTTGGGGAAACTATGTAAAAAGTTTACCTAAAAACTTTTATCCTACGTGGATGAAAGATAGTTGGAAGAAAGGCAGGCAGGGAAAACAACCTCCCCCTCTTCACCCCAAGAAGAAAACACCCTTTAAAGGATTTTACCCCACCCTGTAAGAAGTCCTCTGCTCTTTCTCACATGGTAGATAGATGACAAAAACCTGACTGGATGAGAGGCTCCAGGAGGCTTAATGAGATTAAAATGACCTGCCAACAAGCCCATAAAACCCCTTAAGACTTAGAAACTCCAGTGGCAACCTTCTCGTGTCCCCTCCCTCTTTGGGATAGTTCCACTCAGTAGACCTTGCTTTGTTGCCCACCACTCTTTGGCCTGGTCTACCTCTTCATTCTTTGAAGTGGTGTGACCAAGAACCACAGGCACTGAAGGAAAAAATCCTGTAACACTACTTACATCTATTTAATTCACTTGTTGTCAACAATTATGTGGACGTTACTTATGAAAATTTCATCATATTGAGTTTGTATTGTTGCTGGAAAATTTTGTAACAGATAAGGAACTTATGTGAATAATAAACCCAGGTAAAATAAAAGCTTTATGTCTGTGTTATATTCAATTTTGATAACTCTATAAAGATATGTCTGTTTGGGGGCACCTGGGTGGCTCAGTTGGTTAAGCATCTGCCTTTGGCTCAGGTCATGATCTCAGGGTCCTGGGATCAAGCCTCACATTGGGCTCCCTGCTCAGCGGGGAATCTGCTTCTCCCTCTGCTCCTGCTCTCTCTCTCCCTCTCTCTCAAATAAGATCTTAAAAAAAAAAAAAAAAAAAAGACATGTCCATTTTAATTAAACCAAAAAACTTGCTTTAATACCAAATGTTTTCCCAGGTCATGTGAACCCGAAAGATATTTGGGTTAGTTTCTATTATATTTCTGAGAATTTTAGGAATCCTTAATTCATAATAGTGCTTAATTTTCATTAAGCCAATTAAATAGAGCTTTTACAAGTTAATCTTAGTAATACCATCTGGAGATGGGTGGATAGATAGATAGATAGATAGATAGATACACAGAGAGAGAGAGAGAGAAATAGGCTAATGCAAACAGAGACCTTATAGTTTCAACTTAAAAATTAATACCAGGAGTCAGGTACGATAATACAGAACTCACTAGGGATAACAGAGATAGAGCCAAATTATATGTTTCTGGCAGATGAATAAATTGAGGTTACCTTCTCAGATGGCTAGAGCTTTTTACTAGTATTTGTGAAGAAAATGGTTAAAGAGTTTTTTAATTTACCTAAGTTTTAAATGACATTTCCTCCTTTTGTTCTCCTTCTGATAAGAATTACCTCCCTGAAGTTTGCATTTCAAAGAGATGGCCTGGATAAGTGAACCTGGAGGGATCAAGTAGAACATTTACATCTCAAAGGCAGAGGGAAAGACTGCAAGTTCTTCTAAGAAGGACTTTTGTGTCCTAAGGCCAGATTTTTACAATGCCTCCAAGCCTTTTAAGATGAATAGGTGCTCTTAGTTGCTTATCAAAGGACTGACACACCCATCCACGTTATGTTGGAATGTTTTTCTTTCTTCCAGGTACATTTAGTTTAAGAAAGAAGGCCTAAAAAATAGTTCTATCAGACTCTGAATATCAGCTTCCAAATTGGCCACATTTCTGATCACAGAGTTATTAAATCCTTTCAAATATCTTGTCAGGTTGCAACTGGGACAAATGATAAATGCTCCTGGCAATATTAAGCTAACAACTCTAAGGACCCATGAAGTTTCCTCGAAGAGAGTGCAGAAGATACTATCTTCACAAGATCTGGAGTCACTCCCAAAGTTAGTCAAAAGAAAGCCAATAACCTACCTGTCCTATGCAGGCAGGAAACCCAGCCAAGATCTTAGTGAGACAGCGAAACTGAAGGGACCCCAGGAGAGAAAAAGTTTGTTTGTTTTGTTTTGTTTCATTTACTTTTGCTTCTTTTCCTGTTTCTGTTCTTGGTTGGACTTGCACCCCCATCCCACTCTACACATGCCATATAATGCAAATAGTATATGTCCTTCTTATAAGGGACAAGGGGTTAATGATTTCTCTAGAATGGGTAACATCTAAGGAAGGACCAGGTGAGAATGACGGATGAAGCATTCATATCTCAAAGCCAAGGCCCCCTGACTATAAGGAATAACACCTGGGCCCCCTCATCTTTGTTCTAACAGGTTCCTGAATGCCTGAAAAGACACACACACCAGACCATCATCCTCAATAACAAACCCCATACCCTGAACAAAGATGAGACTTCCTCTCTTCCTTTCCAAGTCTCCTGACACCCGTCTGAATCTTTATAGATCTTCAGTAAACTCTCCTTCTACCTGCTGCTGGCTCACATTTGATTTCCATCCTGGGACCCTCTTGGCTGGTCCTGTAGGACCCTTCGTCCCCATGTGTCCTTGGACCTGGCCTGCCTGCAACATCTGGGCAGAAAAGGAGCCACTTCGCTCCAGAGATCCAAGAACCAAGTCTGGCAATAATTTTCACCCTTAACACATTCTGCCAGTTTTCCTAGGTTCCCCCTGCAGGCTCTGGTATCTAAAAGATTTTGGCAAGATTTTTCATTAAATTTAATTTCCCTAGACTGTTTAAGGGAAGAATGGAGAGATTAATCAAGAAATTTCTAAGTCCTCTCAACCATAGGATTGGCCTAAGATAGAGGCCCATCTTTGAGAGTAGATATGGGGGGTCTCTGTAAGGACACTAACTTGAAAGACTTTTGTTTATAGTTATGTTAATCTCTTTAGAGTACAAAGACAATTCAGACAGATTACCAGAGTGGATACTCAAATAAAGGAGGACAGAGGGGGAGCAGTAGGGGGTTTGATAGTCTTAGTCTTTTATGTTGGGTAACTTTTTGTGTCCTTATTTTTTCACTGGCCTTTTATGACAGATCTTTCCATGAAGTTATTTTGGGATTTTTGAAGACTTTTGGAGGCTTCTTCACGCCACTTAAAATTAATATCCCATTCTGCTTATTTGATTTGGGAGCCCTTGCTTTTACATTTGCTTATTTATTTATTTATTTAGACAGCTTGAGCGTGAAAATGGGGGTGGGGGTTGGGGGGAGGGGGAAACCTCCATGCCTAGCGTGGAGCCTAATGTGGGGCGCGATCTCATGACCCAGTGATCGTGACTTCAGCCAAAATCAAGGGTTAGACGCTTAACTGACTGAGCCACCCAGGCACCCCAGGAGCCCTTGCTTTCAAATGATCTTAACTAATAGGAATGTTTCTCATAGAGGCCATTGTAATTCTAGGTAGCTTTTAGTAAGATTTCACCAAGTTTGGAAATATCTATAGATTCTGGTATTAGAAGAAGTCATGCTTAGCTGTTTAAATTTAGAAGATTCCATTTCTAATAGCTAAGCCTTTTGGGGTCCCTTAGAGCCTGAGAGATGTGCCATGGGGTTGGGGATTGTGTGGTGTTTTATAGTGTACCTTGTTGTGCAGAAATTTTCTTGAGGTTGGCAGGGGACCCAATATCCATCTATTTCATTCCATGACCAATTTATCCTAACATGGGAATCCCTGGGTTAGGTGGTAGGCATTCTAACAGCAACCCATGCCCACCAATTTTGTGGCTGCTTCTGAGATTCCCCTTAGCAGTAGTCTTTATCTACACAAAACAAGGCAAACGTGCACATTAATATATCAACAGTAACCAAGAGATGTTAGGGCTTCCTGGGCAAGAGAAGGCCCTTGTGTGTACCACCACCAGTTCCCACCACAGAAACTTGCACTGGAGAAAGGACTGAACCAACAGACCTCAACAAATGGGGACTTCAGACTGTGGGCTCCACATAGATGAAGAACTATAAACTGTCACTAATAGTTCCCATGTGGATCCTGGGACAGAATCAAGGGCTGGGGGTTTCCACTAATTAAACAAGAATGGTGATCTGAAATAAACACTAGGGGCTTGCGCTCTGGGCAGAACTGTTTGACAGCCCAAGCTCACCTGCTCTGAATTGGAAAGGCAGTTAGATTCAGAGTTCATCACGAAAAGAATAGAACTCAGAATTGATAGGAACTTACCCTTGGAAATGGTGAGAAAGATCATTAACTCAGATGGTGCTTGGGCAGCACACCTTTGCTTCTTGTTGTCCCAGAAGCCATCTGAAGTCTCCTTTGGCCCCACTACTGCCATCAAATCTGTTAAAAAAACAAAGCTCAACCAAGTCAATTTAAAGCTTTAATTGGCTTCTTCAGTGATTCATGAATGAGGCAGCATCCCATCTGGCAAACAGATAGGAGCTCTGAGGAACTGTACAAAATGGAAGGCTTTTATAGGCAGAAGTGGGAGGAAAAAGGAAATTTCTAACAAAAGAGTGGATTATTTCAGGCAACTTCACCTTTCTTTGGGGAAAGAGCTGGGGTCTATTATGCAAATTACCTCACTAGTACTGACAAGGTAATTAATTCCAGATTGACTGGTTAAAGGTTACATTCCTGGGAGAGGCTAGAACTGCAATCAGATTAGACATTAGGTTTTATTTGCTGACATGGGACTCAGCACAAGTGACTCCATTTGAAGCCCCTTCCTCTCTTCCTCCCTTCCTCCCTTCCTCCCTTCCTCCCTTCCTCCCTTCCTCCCATCCCTTCCCTCCCTTACCCTCTCTTCCCTTCCCCTCCCCTTCCTCCCTTCCTCCCTTCCTCCCCTCCCTTCCCTCCCTTCCCCTCTCTTCCCTTCTCCTCCCCTTCCTTCCTTCCTTCCTTCCTTCCTTCCTTCCTTCCTTCCCTTCCCCCTCCCTCTTTCTTCTTTTTCTTTTCTCTTTCTTTCTTTCTTTCTTTCTTTCTTTCTTTCTTTCTTTCTCTTTTGACAATTGCTGTCTGATTTTTCTTTATTTGTAGCTCTAATATTTTCTCTTAGCTCTCTAGTGATATGGATTGCAGTCATTATTTCATTGTGCTTTGAAAATTCTGTTGTCCTCCAGTTCCTTTTGTTTTTGCCACCTTCAGAATGGAGGTTCTTCTTAAATTTCTGGGGGTGCCTAGGTATTCATATTTAAATGAATCATTTAAATACACCCATTTTTTTTGCTAGTGTGTTTCTCACAGGGTAATTGATCAAAACTTGGAGAGATTGGCACTGAATATCGTGATTTGTAAGTTGAATCTCCATCAGTTTAATAAGTAAACTTATTTTCCATTTCAAGAGGTGAGGGGAGGCTTGTAGTTCCCTGGCTCCGTGTTAAGAGCGAGAATTTCGGAACAGTTTCTTTATTCATAGTTTCATCCAGTACTTCTCATTTTAGCCCAGGCCTTGCTGCTGCCTTCTGAGTAACTGGATGTTTCTAGTTTCTAACTCTTTTCCCCATTCCTAAGTATTGATCCACCTCACTTGTTCCCTGTTGGTACCATCCTTTGCAGGCTCTTAGATTTTACCTTCCGAGCTTTCAAGTGATAACAATGATAAGTTAAATACTATTTATCTGGCATTACGGCTGCAGAAAAAAATGCATATTCCTTCTGGGTTTACCACTTTTTTAAATCCCTTTACTGAAAGATTTAAAGAGAAAACAGAGATACATGCATTTAGCCAATCTGTGCTTTTTTTTTTTTTTTTTTTTGCCAGATGTCTCTCAGACCATTTTTCCACAGTGTTCTTGAGATCTGAAAATAACAATCAAAGCTGGAGATTTAACAAAAGGCGTAGATTCCTGTTTTCCTACTCCCTCTTTTACAGAAGATAAAAGACAGGTTCCAAAAAGTCAGTGTGATACAGCAGTAGCAAAGTGTCTAATTTTGGCCAAAAAAAGCAGTGCCAGAACTAGGATTTGAACTTTGTGTTTTTACCAATGTTGTGTGTGTGTGTGTGTGTGTGTGTGTGTGTGAAATTTTGTTGGTTCCCTATTATGCATTATTAAGTTTCTGCATTGTTGGAGTCAATACATGTCTGTGATTTTCTTATCATCAAAATTATCCCAGAGTTTGAAATAATAGATATAGACCACTAAATGGACATTTGTAAGTCTGCGTGGAAAAAACAAAAATCTTGAAAGAGACCTCATTCATTTAAATATAAGGTTTTGGCACCCTGGGCCCTTGCCATAGATGTTTTGTGGAAGGTTTTTTTATATATTTCTATCATATTTAATAAAAAAAATCTCTCATTTTTGAGATATTATGAACTATCTATTCTAGTTTATATATTTGAGGTGAAAAGTAAATTTTGCTTTTTGTACATACAATTCATTTTGAATAAGACTGTAAACATTTAAGAAATACTCTAAACAATTTTTCACATTGTATGTAATAAATTTCCTCCATTGTGTCCCACATTTTATCTTTTACCTATTAATTAGGGATTCATATTTCAAAATTGTTTTCAGTTATTGGTCATCGTATTCAAATTTCATATTAATTGCTAGTTCTTTAGAATTGTTTTTAGGATCCGAAGAATACAAATTTTCTTTTCTGCAACTTCGCTGGTGATTTTTCAATTTTTTAAATATAAGCTCTATTTATAGAAGAGGAACATGTGTTTCCTATGAAGAGATGGAGGTTATATACATATATATTCATATATATGTGTGTGTGTGTATTCACATTTTAAAAAAATAAACTTTTTGTGTGGTTTTCAGCTATTCTCAAATGCTATGAATCTGAGGAGATTGACATTCCTCTTAATAGTTGAGGCTGTGACAGTCACCATATCAACTTTTTAGATGTGACATTGAGGACAAAGAGGAAGAATAGGCTATAAAAATTGGACTGAGGCAAAAGTCTATTTAATTTGAAGAATTATCTATTTTGAGGGTTGTGATGTATCTCCCCACACCTTAAGAACAAATTCTCTAAGTTGTTTTTTTTTTTCTCTTTCCGTACTATATAACTGGCACACAGTTATAATAATGCTCTGAATCTGATAACTCTAATTACGTTTCTGGCATTGTCCATATATTCTGAGCAGTTTTGCTTTATGTTATTATGATGATTTTTTTCATGTTTCTAAGATTATCAATAGTACATAATCATCACCAAGTATCCCTGTTACCATAGTTCACTGGCCATCTTTATATCATATTTTAATCAATTTTGAGTATATTTTTTCACTACCCTTGCTATCATTATGTAAGAGTCTATTTGACTATAGGTTTATTATTATTATTTACATGACTTTGGTAATTCCTGGTAGGAAAGTATTTATTGAGTTTTCTATTCAGACCAATCATACCTATTATATCTTTGATGGTAAACTTAGGACAGCTTTGTGGATGACTGTAACAATGTTCTACATATTCTGTATGTAAGGAAATTCATTATAGTACTCTCTGTAATAGTGAAAAATTGAAATCTCTAAATATCCACTTAGAGGGATACGGCTAAATAAATAGTCATAAACTGCTGTGGGTTATTATGCAGATGCCATGGAATAGTCTCCAACAAAAAAGAGAATGTGTAGATCAATTTGAACAAAAACCAGAAGGTTAAAAAACGTAAATTGTCAAGAAAAACAAACACTTCAAATTATATTTGTGTCTGTGTACACACATACACACCGGAAGACTGAAGAAATATGTATTGAATTCTTTGTTTTTTTCTTTACCAAACATTTTCAATATTGAAGAAATAAGGAAATTTATTGGAAGCGAACAAAGATGGAGTCAGTATTCGAGGAAAAGTTCCAACTTTTATTGTTTAACTTGTGTAATTGTTTGAGGTTTTCCCATAAAATACATTTTTATATACCACTTAGGAAGTAAGAAACAGGAAAAGCAGAAGTGAGCAAAGGAAGGAGGCAGGGGAGAAAGAATCCACTCTTTTTTTTTGTTTGTTTTTCTTTAAAGTTTTCTTTATTTATTTTAAAGGGGGGAAGCTGATGCAGAGGGAGAGAATCTCAAGCAGACCCTGAGATCATGACCTGAGCCAAAATCAGGAGTCAGAGGCTTAACTGACTGAGCCACCCAGGCACCCCCACTCTTAATATGATAAAGAGAGTCACTCTGAAACCAAATGTCATAAACACAATTAGAATCAATGAAGAAAGTCCATTGACATCTCCTTTAACTTTATAAATAAAATATCATGTCCACTAATATTATTGCCACTTTTAATATTATACCTTCTCATAAACTCATTTGCATAGAAAGCTTAAAGGGGAAAGTAGGTATTATATAGGTAGGTAGGTTAGTAGCCGGATGGTTGGATGGATGGATGGATAGAAAAATACGAATCCAAAGTCTGCTTTAAAAAAGCAATTGGAAGTCATAATGTGAAAAATATCAACAATAAAAAGAATGACAACAATAAATTATGATAACTAAGATTTATAGAGGGCTTCTTATGTGTCAGTTACTATCCTAAGTGTTTTCCATGTATTAACCCATTTAATACTCACCACACCCTTATGAGGAATGTCTCATTTATAGATGGGGGTTCTGTGGCACACAGGGGTGAGTAAATTGCCCAAGGAAATAAAGGTAGGTAGTGGCTGACCCATGATTAGAAGATCCAGGTGATCTGCTTTCAAGATATTATGCTTCTGAAAACTACTCTGAACTACCAAGAAGAATGTTAGTATATTAACAATTACCATTTGGAAAAAAAATACTTAACCATCCTTTCATAATAGTAATAAATTATGATATATTGAAGCATAAATTGAGTGGGTAATATGTAGTCATAAATAAATCTATAAAATCATGTTAGAGAGAATTTAAAAGAAGATTTGATTAAATGGTTGGATACACTAAATTCCTGAATGGGAAGAGAAAATATTGGAAAATAGTCTATTAACCTTGATTTTTAGATTTAATTTAATTCAAGTCAAAATTCAAACTGTCTTATCTTTGAAACTTAATTAAATGATTTTATATTTATTCGAAAATGTTAAGTAGGTGAAAGGTCCAATATTCAATAAAAGAATATCATAACCATCATCTAGTCTTATCAGATAAAAAAATAATGATGTTGCAAATATGTAACATAAAACAAAGTTGAACAGAAAATATAAATCACTAAGGTAATGAGTGTATTATTTAGCTTGCTTTTGGTAGGTTGTTACTAATACCACTTGTGATTAGCTTCAGTGATAAAGAGGGATTGATTACTTCCCATAATTGAAAAAGCCAGAAATATATGGGCTTAGGAACAGTTTGGTCAGATTGAATCTTCATTTCCTTGTGGTTCTCTTGGCTTTTCCTTCTGCCTCGTGCCAGACTGATTTTCCTTATGGTTACAAGATGGTTACCATCAGCAATTATGACTTCTTGCTTCCTTATTCACATCACGGGAATAGACCAGGTGTGTTCCCTCAACAGTCAAGCAAATTGTCCTATTTTGGCTTAACTGGGCCTTTTATGAACTAACATTATAGCCATGAGAATACCACACATTGAGTTAGTTTGCACTGGATTAGAACTAAAGTCAGTCCTCCTCTCATCCTGCTATTAGGGAGTATGAGAAGATGCTTCCCAAAGGAAAAATCTCAATGTGATCAGAATAGAAGACAGAAAGGATGTTGGACAGCCAAGGGGAAAGAAACAAGTATATATATAATTGCATATTATAATCATTGATAGGCAAAGAGGAAGAAACAAGTTTTCATAGGTTGTTTCACATATATAAAACATAAGTTGCATATATATATATATACACATATATATACATATATATATATAATAAACCTATATAAAACATGTTAAATTTGTTTCTTTATTTTTAAAATGATACAAGGGAAAGATAATTATAAAGTCACAACTTTTGTGCTTGCACAGTATCTTAGGAATATTTTAAAAGAAATAATAATGAGTTTTGTTTTATTATGACCATTAGTATTATTTAATGAGGAATTCCTTAAGTTGCAAGCTGTGGTATTGCAGCAAATATAGAAACACAGACCGAATAAACTGAGAGGATGGTGTTAAGATCACTTACAGAAGCAGGTTATTTTTCAAGACTTTGATGGCAAGCAAAAATCAAACCATTTCATGTTGGCTTAAACAATGAAGTGATTTATTATTTGATGTAAGTAGAAAATTCAGAATCATTATTATCATCATTTTACAGATAGGGAAGTGGGACATTAGAGAGTTTAAGGAACTTATCTGCAGTCCCATAGGTTGCGGAGTCAAGATTTTAACCCAGATTTATATGCCTAACTATTCTATGTAATCCCATTATTACTTTGTTTTTCAATTGGGAGACTTCACTCAAATATCTATAGTATATTTCCCCCCATTTGGAGGACAATGACAAAATTGAAGTTTCTAAAGAGATAACAATAAAATGAAAATAGTAAATGCCATCTTACCATCTGACAATGAGATTCTTCTTGGGAAGGAAACTATCTTTGTTTGGAGAAATAACCCAAAATACTACTCAAAGTGGGTCAGATTCACTTTTGCAATATGGCAAGGCTTTAAAGGGGGAGCAAGTGTATTTGTTGAAGAATAGGAGAGTATTTTCTTTGGAACTCCTGAGATCAGCAGGAGACATGGATGAGGAAAAAAGAGTGTTGGGGGGGATGGAAATATAGGTCTATGTCACGGGAGGCTGGGAGAAGATGCAGGTCAGAGCTGAGACCACATGGTGGGGGGACTTGCATGGTGGTGAATTGGTGGTGACTCGAGACTTTGAAGGTTGTTTGTACCGCTGTGATATTAACATTTTTTTCAGCCTCCCTCCACCCCTTGAAGTCTTCAGTAATTTTCAGAAATGACTTAGATACATTCACATATTTATAAAGCAAAAGACAGAGTGAGTATTAAGTGTAAATTTTCAGCATGGTACAAAGGAGAAAAGCAGGTCTAGAAGTAGGGTTTAAAAGTCAAGATTTCCAAGTTGGAGGTTGTGGGGGGTGCTTCTAAAAATGTGTAGAAAAATATTTCCAGGGCTGAGTGTATTCAGACATCCAAGGCTTTTGGAATTAGGGTCTCCTGCCAATTCTGCCTAAAGTTTGAAGATCAGAGAGGCATCCTGCTATTCTACTAATTTATGCATATTTGCAATTGTAGACCAAAGGAAACCAACACTGAAACTTTCCCTATAAACATTCTTCACTTCCATGTGCTATTCTTTCAAAAAAGGTTTATTGGGCTCCTGACATCCTACTAAACTCTGAGGATGCTAAGCAAAAAAAGTAGTCCCCTATCCTCATAAAATCGACATCCTAGTAGAGAATTTAACACTAATTTATTAAGCCACTAATTCCATAATTGTTATTATTTTCATTATAATTGTGATAAAAGTGACATAAAGAAAAAAAAATACAAGAGCTAAGAGACCATTAACTTCCTGCAGAGAACCAGCACTGTTCTGGAGAGAGCTTCCTTTTTTTTTCTTTCTTTTTTAAAGATTTTACTTATTTATTTGTCAGAGAGAGAGAGAGCACAAGCAGAGGGAGCAGCAGGCAGAGAGAGAAGCAGTCTCCCCACTGAGCAAGGTGCCCTATGTGTGACTCGATCCCAGGACCCTGGGATCATGACCTGAGCCGAATGCAGATGCTTCACCGACTGAGCCACCCAGACATCCCTGGAGACAGCTTCTTAAGGAAACACCACTTTGGCTGAGTCTTGACTAGAGAGTAGGAGATAAGAAAGCTGTGAGTGGAAGATGGGCAAGCAGTGGAGGGTGATGGGCAAGCTTCAGCCATTGTAGAGGCTGGATGATATACATCCTGGCAGGCTCATCAGTAATTGTAGACTTAATTAGATGCACATTGGAAGCCATTAGAAAATTTAAGTCCATCAGAAGTGGGAAAAGAGGGGATCCAGTGGTGTATATGATATGAACATGCTAGTATTTTCAAAAGCATGATTTAGGTGGATCTCCCGGTCTTCAGTTCTTTGCCTGGGCCAGAAATGGCTCCTAAATTGTCTCTACAGGTAGCAGGCAGCAGGTTGGACCATTTTTAATTTAGATCTGAAGAGAAAGGAATCAGACTTGGCTCCTGTTTTCCCATGCTTCAGAAGACTCTAAGAAAGAGTCTTTATCACAGGAGAAAAAGTGGAGACCTTCCAGGACGGGGAACACAGTTGAGGCTGCTTGAAGTCCCACCATCGGATGCAGATAACAAACCTGAAGGCTGTCCTCCTGCTGCAAGGCTGCCATTGACGGAGCAAACACAGAGGCAGTTATTAGTTTCACCCATTGCCATCCTCAGCCCCACCCCCTACACCCAAAACCTCTTTGGTGCTGGCTCAACACATTTGCTTCAAGGCACATTTTCTCTCACTGGTGATTGTAGCTGAGTTGGGGAAAGTTATACACAGGCAATTGGAAGGCTCAATGATTCAGAAAAGTCTAGTGTGGGCTGGATTTTGTCTTAGTTCAGGCTGCAATAACAGAATACTACAGACTGGGTGGCTTCAGCAACAACGTGCATTTCTCACAGCTCTGGAGGCTGGGAAGTCCAACATCAAAGTTCCAACAGATCTGTTGTCTGTTGAGGACTCTCTTGTGTACAGATACCCTTCTTCTCCCTGTGTCCTCACATGGTACAGAGAGAGAGATCATTTCTCTGATGTTTCCTCTTATAACGGTACTAATGCCGTGCGTGAGAGCTCCACAGCCAAAATCTAATTACATCCCAACGACCTCACCTCGAGATACCACCCCACGGGGGATTTAGCCTTCATCCTATGAATTTTGGAAGGGGTGACGACACAAATATTAGAAAGAGAGGTTGCATAGCAGGTTGGATCTAGGGATGCATTATAGTTTGCCTGGATAAATGAGGTATTTTCTTTCTGCCTGCCCTTTTCTTTACTCCACTTTTTCTCTTCCACAGGCTCCACTTTAGAGGAAGGATCATATATACTCCTCAAATAGAGTTAAAATCTCTAATAAATGTGAGTGGAGGCACCTGGAGAATACCCCAGGATTACCTAAATATCTCTCCCTGGTCTGAGAAGCCAGAAATCTCTGTAGTGGTGCACAGATGGCTTACCCTATCAGAGAAGAGGCTTGCACTAAATTCATTCTCCTCATAAACACGCAAGAGAGATGCATCACCCTTGGATTTTTGGATTTGGGAGTCTTTTGAGATCCATATCCATTCTGGATTCCTTTCTTCATCCTTCCCTCTTTATCCTTCTCCCTTCCTTTCCGATTGTCTCCAAATTCTACATTTTCCTTCCAATATCTAATTAATAACAATCCAAGCCATAACAAAGAGAGTGACTTTAGAAAGTCCATATCTCTCCCAAAATATGTTAATTAACTCTAGGGCAGTGGAGGTAAGGGCAGAAATTCTAGGACATTTTGTAAGAAATACAGTTCAAACTGCTGGCAGACTGTGGAGAGAAAGACAAGAAGATGGAAGTTCAGAGTGTATAGTAGATGGATACTCATTCCATTCTAGACCAGTGTTTCCTTACATTTAAACAGTGGACCATCACCAACAACTGGGCACAGAGGAGTGATGCTTGTTAAAAATGCATCTCCTCAGTTGTACCTCAAACACATTAAATTCGGGGTGCCTGGGTGGCTCAGTCGTTAAGTGTCTGCCTTTGGCTCAGGGCGTGATCCCAGAGTCCTGGGATCGAGCCCCACATCAGGCTCCTCCACTGGGAGCCCGCTTCTTCCTCTCCCACTCCCCCTGCCTGTGTTCCCTTTCTCTCTGGCTGTCTCTCTGTGTCAAATAAATAAATAAAATCTTAAAAAAAAACCACACTAAATTAGAAATTTTATTGGAGGTTATTGCCAGGAATTAATTTTTTCATAAGCTCTCCAGGGAATGCTTATGTACACATATGTTGGGGGATCAATGACTTATAGTACTTCTCCAAATAAGCCAAGTATAAGAATCACCCATACTGCTTAGTAATTGTACACAGATTCATCCGTTCAAGGTTCAGTTTCAGGAAGTTAGTAATTGTACCTTGGAATCTAGATACTTATCAAATCCCCATGAGCCCCCAGAAGATTCTCAAAACACTGGAAGTTTAGGAAAAAATGGTAGGGTTTGGGAGGGTGATAGAAGGAGAAAAATGCTGGATGCCATGTTTCCTATCCTGGAAGCAATTGAGAGCTAACTATGGGTTGTCAGGAGGTTTGTGATCAGGGCTGTTTTCAAGAATCCAACTTGGTAAAGTCTTCTGGAAGATGTTTAACCAATTGGATTGACATCATTTTGAATGAAAGATGTGGATTACATTTTCCTATGGGAAGTCGTTGCTGTTTTCAGTAAGGTCTTATGTTTGTATAGCACATTCTGAAGCACCTTCTTCACATATACTGCCCCATCGATCCTCAGAATGGCACTGTAAGTTTAACAAGGCAGATTTGAAAGCTGAACCTCAGTAGGATGAAATGAATTCCCTAATTAGGACACCAGTTGGTAACTGTCACAAAAAGGTCTTAGGTTTTTGCCCTTGGATCTATGCTTAGATTCCTAACTTTATTATTATTATTATTTTTATTATTTTTATTTTTATTTTTATTTTTATTTGAGAGAGGGAGAGAGCACATGAGCTGTGGGAAGTGGCAGAGGGAGAGGGAAAAGCAGACTCCCCACTGAACAGGGAACCCGACTCCACTCGGGGCTCCATCCCAGGTCCCCAAGATCATGACCTGAGCCAAAAGCAGGCACTTAATGGACTGAGCCACTCAGGTACCCCTAAGATTCCTAACTTTTTAACTTTGGTAAGAAGGAGAATGTATCAACTCCTATACCACAGAAGTACAAGGTTCTTCATGATCAGTTACAGAAACTGAAACTGTATCATCAACTGTCTCCATGTTGCCCTCTTGGACAGATGGCTGTTCTTCACCTTTCAGTTTTCTAAGTACATCCACCCAGCTGAACTTTTACCACTCCTTCTGTGAAGTCCATGGTGGTTACTTAAATCTGTCTTTATTTGCATGTTTGTTTGTTATCTGTCTCCCCCCTAAGATTTTTACCTTTCAAGTTGTGATGGGCTAGGTTGTGAATTTTCTTTGTGCAACTAAAATTCTACAGTATATTAGCTTATTTTATTTATTTTTTTTTGTGATCTTCTCCCTCAGCAAGATTGAAAGTTTCATGTTGTATTCTCTAGCATATAGTACTCAGGAATTAGCAAAAAGAAAATGCTCAAATAATAGCTTGTCAAATGAGTGAATGGAAAATCAATATCCTCTCTAGGTTTAAATGTACTTCAATTTAAAATGGAGCTATTGGGGCACCTGGGTGGCTCAGTCAGGTAAGTGTCTGCTTTTGGCTCAGGTGATGATCCCAGGACCCTGGGATCCCACATCGGGCTCCCCGCTAGGAGGAAAGCCTGCTTCTCTTTCTCCCTCTGCCTGCCACTCCCCTTGCTTGTGCTCTCTCTTTCTCTCTGTGTCATATAAATAAATAGAATCTTTAAAAATAATAAAAATAAAAATAATAAAATGGAGCTATTATCCCCCACTCTAAAGAATTGATATAAATGTTACATAAGAAATGCATATATTAAAATGTGTAGCGCATTTTCCGGACATATGGATACCCTACAGAGGATGAATCTTGATCCTGTGGCTATCAGAGTGAGACTCTCAGCCTCACATATATGCCTAAGCTCAGCTCCAGGGAACTTTGTGCGGCTACTTTGCATGGACCAGCCGAAGTGAAGGGGGTGGTGGATGAATTGAGTTCTTAGTAGCAGCAAGTATTAATTTAGCTGATAGCTGATGCTGGCTGTTT
This sequence comes from Ursus maritimus, assembly GCF_017311325.1. Classification (NCBI taxonomy): domain Eukaryota; kingdom Metazoa; phylum Chordata; class Mammalia; order Carnivora; family Ursidae; genus Ursus; species Ursus maritimus. The sequence continues at coordinate 44,523,022 of NW_024424119.1, forward strand.
TCGATGGCAGTCTTCCAGCTGGTGAATGGAAAATACATGATTCCCGATGTTTAAAAATACCCTGAGACGGATTAATTGTTGGTTGCTGACAGGCGGAGGGGCGTGTATGCCACTTTACACCCTGACCCTGCACTCAAAACAAAATAACACACCAATTGATTTCCTCCCCCCCCATTAAGAGTTTTGTAGATGTTGTGATTGTATTAATGAGCATTTTTATAACACTTTAGAATTTAGAAAGCCCTTCTGCATAGTTTCCCTCTTTCAAATCTTGTAGTCCTTCAGAGTGAGACTCATGTGAGCAAGTAAGTGGCCAGACATTGATTTAAAACCCTCCGTAATGATATAGGACAGTCACAGTTTCCCCATTACTATTCCCATTTTATACATGTAGAACTACTTTGGGGAAACCAAGGTCACTTGGGAAAACCAAGGGCACACAGCTAGCAAGGGTTAAAGATTAATAAAAGATTTGGGATTCCAGAGCCAGGGATCACCAAACTTCCTATAGGTGGCAGGGTATTGAATGGGATGTTTCCTGCCTAAGCTTCCACTGAGGGGCTGCATTAGTATATTGGGTTGGTATAACAAAGTATCACAGACTCGATGGCTTAGAAAGCAGAAATTTATTTTCTCACAGTTCTGGAGGCTAGAAGTCCAAGGTTAAGGTGTCAACAGTTTGGTTTCCTCTAAGGTGCCTCTCCTTGGCTTCTAGATTGTTGCCTTTCTTGCTGCCTCTTCACGCGGCCGTTGCTCTGTGACCATGGGCCCCGGTGTTCTTTAGTGTGTCCAATTTCCTCTTCTTATAAGGATACCAGTCAGAAAGAAGAAAGAAGAGATCTAATGTTAAATCATGTTTAGAGTTTTGATTAAGATCTTGGATGTATCCATTAGTTATTAGGGCAATGATCATCAAAATCACAAAGAGATACCACTTTGCATTCACTTAGGATCTATAATCAAAAAATGGAAAATGATGTGTTGAGGTAGATGTGGGGAAATTAAACCCCTGGTGCATTGCTGGTAGTTATGTAAAATGGTTCAGCCCCTGTGGAAAACAGTTTGGTGTTTCCTCAAAAAATTAATCATAGAATTGCCCTATTACCTCATAATTCCACTCCCAGATATAGAACCAAAAGAATTGAAAACAAGTGTTCAAAAAAAAAAAAAAAAGTATACAAGAATGTTCATAGTAGGACTATTCGTAATAGCTGACAGGTGACCACAGCATAAATGTCTTTCAGCTGACAAACGGCTAAACAAAATGTGATATATTCATACAATGGAATATTATCCAGCCATAAAAAATAATGAAAGGTCAAGACATGTGCAAAACAAAGGAACCTTGAAAACATGATGCTAAGTGAAATATGCCAGATACAAAAAAGCCATATAATATATGATTCCATTTCCATGATATACCAGGAAGAGAGACTTTCATAGGTATAGGAAGCGTGGTAGTCATTGCCAGGAGCTGCAGGGAGTGGAGATGGGGGGATATCTGCTCAGTGGGTGTGAGGTGATAAAAATGTTCTGGAATTAGTGGTGATGGCTGCACAACATTGTAAATGTAATAAATGACACTGAATTGTATAGTTTAAATGGTTAAAATGGAAAGTTTTCTTAAGTGTATTTTACTACCACAACAACAACAAAAAACCAACATCAAATAAAGATCATTGGTTGCATCAGGCCAAATTCTGAATGGGCTTTTGTGTGCTACGTAAGATGACACTTGAACTATTATCTAAGAATGAGTAGAAAAAACATGAACCTACCTGGGTTTTCTTTAAGGGTAGCAATGGGCTGTTTTCACTGAAGACTGTTGCAAGAGAAACTGCTTGTTTCTAATGCCAGGTAGACGTGGATGGATGGATGGATGGATGGATGGATGGATGGATGGATGGATATGTAGATGGATGGGTAGATGGATATAGATTCATGTTCAAAATAAGGTAAGATATTCATACAGGCAGAAAGCTACCCTCAGTAAACCTTTGATTGAATTAATGAGTGAGGCACTTCATCTCTACAGAGGTATGTCTTAGAAATATATAGAGAGTTAGCTCTAAGCATGCTTGAAATGTTTATCTGCTACAATCTAAATGCATAGACCCAGAGCACCTAGGTGGCTCAGTAGGTTAAGCGTCGGCCTTTGGCTCAGGTCATGATCCCAGGGTCCTGGGATCGAGCCCCGCATTGACTCCCAGCTCAGCAGGTAGTCTGCTTCTCCCTCTCCTCCCCACTGTGCTCTCTTGCTATCTCTGTCTCTCTCTCCCTCTCTCAAATAAAATACAATTTAAAAAAATGCATGTACCTGGATATGTATTTTTCAGGAATTGTGACTCAAAACCATAAGATCATTTGTTTCTGTTATCAGACTCTCCTAGTCATTGGACAAGTTATTGAAGACTCAGAAGTCTTGTTTTCCTTCTCTGAAAAATCAGGGGAGAGTAGTAGATAGATAATTGGTTGGTATGAGATTTTGGTTCTTACTACTACAAGTGTAGTACATGAAACAGCATCATTACCTGGAAGCTAGTCAGAAATGCAGAATCCCAGTCCCCACCCAACCCTGAATGGAATATACATTTTAAAAGATCTCAGGGTGTGCATCAGCACATGAAAGTTTCAGACACACTTGATGAAATGGCATAATATGTATTAAATTGTTTAGCACAATGCCTGTCATTTCATAAAGCTCAATGAAAAGTTGTTCATTTACCTAACAAATACTTACTGATCGTCTACTAGGGGGCCAACAACTATTCTAAGCATTGGGAATACTTCAGTAAATAAAACTGTCAAGAACCTTAAACTCATGGAATGTGTGTGTGTATGTGTGTGTGTGTGTGTATGTGTGTGTGTGTATTTTAGGGGGGGAGACAGATAATAAACAGACAAGCAAATAAATACATAAGTTAAGAGCAAAAATTATTTTATTATTAGTAGAGCCATTTAGAGTTGCAGCCAGTAGAGTTCAATCCAATTAAATAAATATGTATTAAGTATTATGCTCATAGCACCTCACAGGTATCTGTAGGGGAAAGAAAAAAGCCGGATGTCCTCCCTTTTAGAACAAAGCTCTTTCCAAAGCACCATGCTGATTTCTTACTTAAAATGAAAAGTAAAGAGTTCATTAGGGCCAGAAACAACAGGAAATCACAAAGTTACTTTATAAACAACAGTACTATAAGGACACATCTGGGGTCCCTGCTAGAGAACCACAGGCTTACATTCCAGCTGTCAGTGTGCACACCGTGACTATTGATTAAACATATTCTTTTCTTCACAATATATGGGGATCACAGAGTCCTCCAAGCAGGAGGGAGCTTGGCAGAATTAATGACCATGTTCCATTCCCTGAGGGTTAATGACTAGCCGGGAGAGTTCATGGCCCCAAGTCTTGTGCCTATCACTAGCCTCAGCTGATCACTAGTCCCTTTTGATTGGGTCCAAGGTTATTGTAGAGATTGGAATCTAATCAGTACGAATCTGTATGCCTGTATATATGCATAAGAACATATACACATGCGCACACTGTAAAGGTACAAAAGGAAATACATGCTTTAGATTGGATTGTGTAGGGTGAATGTGAAGAGTGCTAACTTACAGTAGGTGTTCTGGGTATGTGTGTTGATCTGGGAGATAGGGATCTCTGTGTTCTTTCCCCATTTTCTGATCCCACAGCATGAGAATCTCCAGTGGCCTTACTCTCTTTCTGAGTCTGCACAATGAGACTTACTCTCTTTTTTAGCCACTTTCTGATCCTATAGCATGGGAAATCTTTTCTGCTCTAGCCTTTTTTCAACCAGGTTCTGAAAGAGAATTAAGCCCTAATGCCCCCAAGGAATACCTATTATGTCATAAATGTGCTTTTCTCCCATGCATCTAGATTGCCCTCCTTATGTAGCATTCTTGGAAGAATTTGGTAAATCATTTGTGTGATCTGTGGCTCAGATGAAGAACCTAGGTTGAGAATGACTACATGGCAGGAAGTCCTAACAAGGTTGTTCATGGTCCTCAGTTGTCACTCTCCATTTGTGCTTCTGAGTACACGTGTCACTCATTGCAATGGGTCTCATGAGATGAAAAATCTAGACTGAAGTAAGTCCATACCTACCTTACCACCTTGAACTGTAATTGGACCATGAACCTTCCTCCTCTCCTCCAAGGCAATAGCATATGGTTGAGCTAATTCTCCCTGAGGTTATTTCTCTGGTTCAGGCTTTTGAGACCACAGGGACCAGGATTATCAGGCATGTATTTTTTTTTTTTTTAAGATTTTTATCTATTTATTTGAGAGAGACAGAGAGAGAGAGAGAGCATGAAGTGGGGAGGGGCTGAGGGAAAAGGAGAAGCAGACTCTCCTGCTGAGCTGGGAGCCCGACTTGGGGCTCCATCCCAGGATTCCTGGATCATGACCTGAGCCAAATGCGGTCACTTAACCATCTGAGCCACCCAGGCTCCCCTTATCAGGCATATATTTTTAAGAAGGTTCCCAATCTCCTTCACAGATCTTGAAGTCCATGAGCCTATATTGTACAAACCCCCAACTGATCTTTAATCTAGCAATTTGTGTCTTGAGTATTTTAACTTCTCTTTCCTTCTGCCTCCCACTCAAGGTTAAACTTTCCTCCTGGGACTGTGCTTCCTGTGGCGATAATGGAGGCGAGCACTTGTGAGACGCACAGTTAGAATGGGGAGCATAAATCCCCACGTACTATCCATTACAGCCATTCCTGCTCAGCCTCTGCCTGTCCATACTCTCGCCAGTTTGGCAAAATGCTATAATCATCCCCAAAAGGTCCCCTGTGCCCCTTTATTGTCAACTCCTCCCTCCGCCTGCAGTCCCTAGCAGCAGCTGATCTGTACTTTTTCTTTTTCCTTGGAAATTATAAAAATGGAATCATACAATATGTTGCCTATTATAACTGGCATTTTTCACTTAGCATCACGCTTTGGAAATTCACCCGTGTTGTTGCATGGATCAGTAGGTTTTTCATTTTTCTTCCTGAATACTTCCATGGTATGAATCTATCAGATTTGTTTATCCGTTCATCAGTTAATGGAAATTTGGGTTGTTTTCAGGTTTTTGACAATTATAAATAAAGCCTCTAGAAACAAGTCTTTATGTAAACATGTGTTTTCATTTTTCTTGGGTATGTATCTAGGTATAGGCCATAGAGGAAGTGTATGTTTAACTTTAAAAAAAAAACAAACCTATTTTTCAAAGTGACTATACCATTTTACATTCTCATCACCAATTCCAGTCAGTCTGTATCATCATTAGTGCTCTGTATCATATTTTATTTCCCCATCCTAGTAGGTGTGTGGTGCTATCTCATTTAGGTTTAATTTGCATTTTCCTACTGACTAATGATATTGAACATTGTTTTGTGTTCTTACTGAAAATAGGAATTTCTGTTTGTTTCATGTACCTAGAATTGTGCATAGGTAGTGCTCCATAAAATATTTGTTAATGAGTAAATGAATGACCTGTAATTCCCTGGCCTGGAGGAATTTACAGTCTCATGTAGGAGATGAAGCATGAGGTTTTAACAGATCAGGCTAGACCTCAAGGTCGGATCTGGGTTCATACGTGGGCTCTCTGCAAATTACTCTTTATAGCACCTTGACAAAAGACCTACTTCATTTTTTTTCTGTATCTATACACTGAGAAAAATACTCTCACAGGTTGTTGTGGAAGTTTGAGAAAATAAATATACAGCATTTTATAATGTGTAGCCAATACATGATTAATAAAACAGTAGCTGACGTGATTATTTTGTTAATAGTAATAATTGCAGATGGTCAAATGGCGAAGTGTTGTACTGAAGTAAAAGTGCAATAGGACTTAATAGAAAATATAGTTTTATATGTCTGAAGTACGAAGGAAGATTGTCAGAGAATGCAAAATCCATGCTGAGTTTAATGGTAAAGAGAGAAGTAACATTGGTTGAGAGCTTGCTGTGTGTAAGTACTGCTTACCTGCTTAGCTCATTATAAGTTCTCTGCATTCCTGGTGGGTTTCCATTATTACTATTTGGAGGATGATAAAAACTGAGACTCTGAAAGTTTGAACGGCTTATCTGGTAGTACTTATTGGATAATATCTGGCTTGGCCAGTCCAAAGACATGTTCAAGCTGTGTTTTCTGATCTCTTGGGCATCATGGGGGTGTCCCGGAATGTGAGGGGAGGGGTGGATCTGAGCTTCTCCTCTTCCTTTGAACCTATTAGGTTTGTTTTAATGTGTTTTATGTTTTGGACTTCCAGACAAGTTTTCACAGATAAATAGCTTCTGATATTTTAAAAAGTGTGAAAAATCTCGAACTACATTACCCTGTAGTTTTGTTATATGGAGACAGAAGAATAACATTTAATATATCTAAAATATCTCTCCCTCCCCTTTACAAAGAATGGGATTTGTAATCAACAGATTCACCTCTTTTCTTGGTGCTATTTCTATTTGCTGTGTGTAATGAGTTTTGTATGTTTATTGTTCTTCTTTGAATGCAGTTGAATTTTTCCACAGGTATCCTCTTCATGCCTCAAGGAAGGCCCCCATTCTCTTGTGGCAGGACAGGCTGTGTGCTGCTACACCCCCTCCCCTCCCCTCTCTATCCCCTTTGTGATTATGTCGAAGCTAAAACTGCTCTTCCAAGCATCTGGCTGGCCTTCCCCAGGCTTTGCGTTTTCTGATCAGTGAAAGGCAGCCGCTAGGAGAAGGACCTTCCTCCCTGAGCAAACTGCCTTCTTCAGCATTCAGCCATAAGAGCCACCCCCTCCCCAACTTGGGTAGCACTTTTCTCAGAATGTTTAGGGCTATTACAGTACACTGCCACCAGAGAGTCTGAATGGGGACCTCATTAGCTTTGTGAGCCTGCATATGTCCAAAGAGAGTTTATGTGTAATCCCAACAAATTTCTTTTGTTTGTTCTTTATGTTACATTCTCTTTGACTGGGGTTGATTACACAGGAATCATTAACTCACACAAAACTGGAAATAACCCTCCAGGGAATCATCCCAGCCCAGACCCCAGGGAGGAGCAACATAATAGTTTTCTCTCCATCTCCAATGGCTGTGTTTCTAATTAATGATAGTCTTGATGCTGTTTTTAGAGGTTCTTCTTACTTCACTACGACATCAGCTCCTCAAGGGAAATAGAGCTACTTAAAACCTGCCTTACGAATTTAAGTTTCTATTATTCCTTTGCAGCTTCCTACTGACCTCTGGAGTCACTCATACTCTTGAGTTACCATGAGAAAGTCTAAGGATGCCCCACCTTTTTTAATATACTTTGAGTCCTTTCGCAAATTTTCTTTTACACATGCAGTAGTTTTCACAATGCTCAGAATATCACATTGAATATGTTCTTATTCAGTCTCAGATCTTGTTTTTCCTGAGAATTAATAATTTAAATTGTAACTCAAACACCCATCCAGTGCAAAAGCCATAGCCCATCGTAGGTGCTCAGTAAATGGAAGCATGCTTTCTGTCTGGCGGAGCTCTAAGGTGTCATTATTCTGTTATTTGAATTCAATTATAAGAGTAGAACACTAGATATTCAGAGGACCCAAATACAGTGAGGGTGATTCAGACATAAACCTACAAAACCTGGATCCAGGAAGAAAAAAATGATTTGAATGGTTACTTGCAGTCACAGCCTGGTGCTGATGCTTTCACTTTTAATGCTGTTATTTCTACTACTTTGACTACTGTTTCTGTGATGATTGCTTCTGACAGTAAGTGCCTATCATGAGCCACGCACACTGCCAAGCTCTCGATGTCCATCATTTCTTTTGTTTCTCCAACAATCCCTAATAACTCTGTTCTAAAAATGGGAAAAATGAAGCTTGGTAAGATTGAGTAAATTGACCAAGATCACAAGAAAGAAGGTCATGAAGCCAGGATTTGAACCAAGATAGTCTAATTTCAGTACCCATGAATGTAATTGGTGAGCTTCCTCCCACCTGACCACCCAATGCTCTCTCCTCTCCTCTTCCGTAAATACCACTGAGTGATCTATTATTATGTTGGGCTTCAAATTTGAATGAGTTTTGGGACCAGAAATAAAGATACTAATCAAAAAATATTGGAGGTTTTTATTCATCAGACTTCGAAGGGTTAGGTGGTTATGTAAGATGTCCGGGGTGAGATCCTGGGGACTTGGAGGCTAGTTCTGGCAGTCACTTATCTTCTAGGCATTGTGATAAGTTATGCGGATGGAACAGTGAACAAAGCTATATCTCTGCCCTCAAGGATTTTGTAGTTTAGCTGGGAAAATGGGCAGTGAAATGTTTATAATTCAGAAATACTTGCAGTGACTGAATACATGGTGCACTGGGAACCCAGAGGAACCCACCTAATTAAATTGTACAGATTATGGAAAATTTTCCAGGGGAAATGAAATTGAGGCTGATTACCTGAAGGATGAGTGTGAGACAGGCAGGCTAAAGAGGATGGTGAAACTTAAAACATCAATATAGGAAAAAGGAACACTATAGGTAATGTCTCTGAGCATTTCTCAAGCTCAGAGTAAATACGCTCTGAATAAATGTGGTCATCTGGAGGTTCAGAATGGAAATGTCTACTGTCCTGAAGAAAAGCACATAGTACACTCTAGCAAAGTACAGGTGCTCTGTAAACGTCAGTGTTCCCTTCTTGTGGAATGGCTAAGAAACTGGTCTTCAAGGGATGTGGACTTTGGTTATAACTAACAATAGGATTGGTGGAGGCTTATTCTAGTTAGCTATTGCTGCATGATAAACCATCTCAAACGTTACAGTGTAAAACATCAGCCATTTCATCATGCTTTTAGACTCTTTATAACCAAGCATTCACCCAGATACTCCTACAGCTTGATAAATTAAACTGATTGTTGGTTAAATAAATTATAGTATCAGCATGAAGATAGGCAGCCATACTTGGGTTTCAGTCTCAGCCCAGCTGTTAACTAGCTACATCATTTTGGGCAGCTCATGTCTTCTACAACCTATTTCATCACCTGTAAAATGGAAATAGGAAGAGTAACCAACACTATGTAATTAATTTAAGGAGTAAATGAGCAATGAGGTAGTTATGTAGATCGCTTAGCATAGTGTCCAATGAGTACTAAGAGTTCAGTAAGCTAGTACAATGGGAATAGCCATGTGAGGTTTGGGGTCTTATCTGGGAAGTCGTGAACAATTGGAAGCTAGACGCACCTAGAAGCTTCTTTTTTCGCATGTCTGAAACCTGCCCAGAGATATCTCTGAGTCTTAGCTTAACTAGAATTGTGGACTAGGGTGACATGCCTGTGGGTCTCGGCGTGTGACTTGGGCTATTCAGAGAATGAAAGTTGAATTCCAAGAGAAGGCGTTTCAAAAGGGAGCACATAAGGAGCATGTGAGATGGAAAATATTTTGTGGCCATCTTCGGAAATTAAAATCTGTTACTAGACCATCCCAGAAAGAAAGTTTCTTTTTTTTTTAAACAGTGACAGAGTCTGAACAGACTTATGTCACCTAGTCTTTGTATCTATATAAGCATAGACCCAGCCACCATACTTGCTAGGATTTCCTTAAGAGTAGAATTTGTGTTTTGGTCACCATTTCACTTTTGGTTTTTATTGGATTGACTGTATATAACAGATGTTCTATAGACATAAACAAATAAATTAAAACTATTGAAATAATATCAAATAATGAATACATGTGTAAAATACTGACTATAATATCTTGCCCAGGGATTCTAAAAAAATGTGGCCCTGATGTGGGTATAGTTTTTCCCTCCAAAAAGAGTCACCAATGGTAGTTTTTCAAATATTATGACATCAGGGTAGAAAAGGCAGAAGACTTTTCCAATACTACTCTCCCTCAAGATTTTTCCTAAGAAGGCTTACTCTGGTACAGAAAAGCAATATAATTTCCATCCAAACAATTAGACATTTCTGTTGGTTTGTGCTGTTACTTTGTCTTGGGAGACTAATTATATAATTAAGAATGTCGAGTCCATGACTGGTAACCATTTTGGCCAATGACTCATTGTGTGACCTTGAGCTCACGGTATGCTTTTGACATCAGCTTCCTGATTACTTACTGCAACTTCTAGCTAGAAGACACCACGCCAAATGAGCAAAATTTTCTTCCAAAGTGACAACACAGAGAATTAAAAATAAATAAATAAATAAATAATGTATGACCATCTTAAGCACCTTCTCCCGGTGCCTAAACACTCCACACTCCCTTGACCGTAAGTCATGTCTCCCTGGTAGATGCATTTTCTCTCTCAGACAATCAGAATATATATATAGTAATTTGTGCCTTCAATGCATAGCAGCTGGGAGAATTTGGTGCCAATAACTTTTTTTTTTATTTGCTAATATCATTTGGCTTTCTCCTCAAATGAAATTTAAAATGAAACAGTTTGGCAATCTACATTAGCGCCGTCTAGCAATAGTCCCATGTTGGTTCCGCGGCGGTTTGATAATTTACAGACTCATTGGGTTGAAAGGGACTTGGCAAGCTTATCTAATTCAGTGGTTCTTAAACCTGGCTGAACATCAACATTTAATGGGGACCTTTAAAAAATACAGATTCCTGGGCATAAAGCCCTTACTGATCAGTAGGTTAGAATCTGCACAAGTGGGACCTAGAAATTTTAATCTTTACAAAGCTTCCCAAATGATTCTGATAAGCTATTATTTTGCTCTGCCTTGGATATTTCTCTAATATATCTCTTAACCAATCTTAGATCCAGCTTAACTATCACCTCCTTGGACTTTGCTGATCAATCGATTTTATATCTTCTTCACACCTTGTAATTTGAAATCACTGCTTTGATCCACATTTCATCTTCAGCTGAAACCCTGAGAGTAGTTTTGTTTGCTTGCTTGCTTGCTTATATGTTCGTTCGTTCATTCATTCATTCATTCATTCATTCATTCATTCATTCATTCATTCATGTAAAGAATATGCTGCAGTAAAGCCCTCTAATTCCCCAGTGGTAATTTTCAGACTTCTCATGGGTGAGCAGCCACAATGGGCTGTGATCAATTTTAGAGACAAGAGGCGAGAAGAGATTCTTCAAAGCACAAGTGCTTCCAGGAGCTTACTTACCACCCACGGCGTGTCCTCTTCGGTAAAGCCCTAACAATGAGGTTACTCTCCCTCCCTCTAAATTTGAGTTGCTACATTTGCTGATTCCTGTGGGACTTTGCTGATGTCCGTCTCTCTTAGCATAATCAGTCTGTCAATCTAGACCTCATAGATTAAAAGAAAATGCATCAGATTATAGCCTCTCCCTATTTAAAACTCTTCAGTGATTTCTCACTTAATGGAGATAAACCAGATTTCTTACCGTTTCCTGTGCCCCCGCATG
>NW_024424119.1:44534393-44551881 GCF_017311325.1 Ursus maritimus
TCCTGCTGATCTTTTGACTGCACCACATCTTGTTTTGCTTCTTATCCTCTGGCTTCAAAGCCTCCATTCTGTATTGTGAACATAAAGCTTCCTGCATCTGGACTTTGACACATTATTTTGCTCTGTCTTAGGTATATGTCTAATATATCTCTTAGCCCAATCTTTAGATCTGGTTTAACTATCACCTTCTCAGAGTGGACTTCCCTGATCAGTCAACTCTTTATCTTTCTCATACCTTGTCATTCTCCAGTTTATTATATAGTCGGTGGAATATGTATTTATCATATATTTGGTGGAATATACTTCCTGTGTAGCAAAAATCAGAAGCTGTTATGCTTTATTAATATACTCATTGTCCATGAGTCTATTGTCTATGTCACCCTGTTAGAATATATGCTTTCTGAAGGCAGAGATTTTGCCCTTCCTCTCTATTGTGGAATCCCTGGCTCTCAGTAGATGGCCTGGAAAAAAGCATACTTGTTGAATAAACAGCAGTGGTTCCCAATGATCAGGCTCTGATGAAATCAGAAATAGCTTCTTGTCCAGTTTGCAGTGACGTAAGAAATTCTGCTATCTTGGTACATCTGGTTGACTTAATAGTTAAAATTGTACTTAATCATAGAGGCTTACAACTTAATATAGTCATCTTACTAACTAACATGAATCCTTCTTTCTCCAACATAAGGTCACAGTCTTTTCATAGTGACTTTAGGGAAGAAAAAATGCCATGACACACTTATACTGTATTCTCAATAACTAACTTACCATTAGTAAATAATACCCTTGGTTTGAACATGAAAGTCACCACAGCAATTGAACGAACTACCTAATGAAGATGTATTAACATTTTGTTATTTGTACACAACAACATAGATTTTTATGAACTACCAAGTCTGGCAGCATTTAGAAAGTTTTTAACCTTTTCATATTGAAGTTTATATGATTCTAAACTTGAAGCATAGCTTGTGGAAAAAGCACTGGATGAAGTCGTAGCTTGGAGTAATTATTTCAGTCTTTGTGTGATCTTAGAAATGTCATGTCACATATCTGAGCCTAAATTTCTTCCTCAATAAAATGGAGATAAAACCTAACCCACAGAGTTATTGTGACATTCAACATCCAAATAAAACTGTACATGGGTATATTTTATAAGTACCAAAATTTTGTTCAAAGCTAAGGAAATATTATATGAATGTTAGCTACTAGTCATTCACGTGAAAGGTCTTATTGGATTCCTACTATGTATAGTCTTTGTGCTAAATGCAAGACACATAGTGAACAAAATTGGCATGGTCTGTGTCCTCACAGAGCTTTTGGTCTACGATACAGAGAAACGGTAAATATTTTTAAGTAAATATAGTGTCATTACTTTTGATAGGCATTGTGAATGAATGCTATACGGGATTATTAAAGAGACACACCATTCATCAATAAATAATAGCATAGTTGTGAAATTGATATTGTCCTAAGATAGTCCTCTATCATGCCAACATTACTCTATTAAAACTTGTATTCTCTGAGGAGAGTAAAAGAAGTAGTTGACATCCAAAAAAGGGAGTAGCAGCATGCACTGGATACAGTCTAATATGTTAGAATTGTTTCCAAGTCCAGATTAATGCAATTCATGGAAGACTTGGAAAAGAAAGGAATTTTCTTGGATAAAATATATCAACTCCTAGTTCCATCTAAACACTAAGCTTGGAATTTTACCCTTATTAATTATGACTCACTTTCTGTTCTTCCTTAACATCTATTTTTCTTAAAAAACTCACCCTCATTTCCTTCTCTCTTTACCATTACCATAGTCTTGACCACTTATTAAGGTGATTATAATATTCCTCCAATTCATGTCTGTGTTTCTACCATCTTCTTTTTCAATCTAAGCGGTATCTCTTCTTAGGGATCATTTGGTCAATAACAGTTCATTGTATTTAAATCATAAAAGCAATTAGAAATTTTGCTACATGATACTTGACAAAGAGACAAAAATACTAACACATAATCAAAAGGCAAATAATATATGGAAAAATATTCACAGCACATAATGAAGAGAAATGGCTGACTTTATTAATATGCAAAGAGCTCTTAAAAAATCAATAAGAGAAAGACAAATGACTTATAGAAAAATGGGCAAAGAAGATGAACAGGCAGTCCACAGAAAGAATCATATGAATGGACAATAAACATGAAAAAGAGCACAATCTCACACATAATTAAGGAAATGCAAATTAAAATTTTAATGAGATTCTGTTTGTCACCTATCAGAGTGGTATAGATCAGAGTTTGAGAATAGTACATATTGACAGGGGTTGAGAAAACCAGATCTCACATTAACTGTTGATGAGATTGCAAATTTGTAAAAAAAAAAAAAAAAAAGAAAAAAAAAGTCAGTTGGTTGTTTCAAAACTTAAGGAATGCGTACCCTTTCATAGAGTAATTTTAATTGTTAGATCATACCTTAAATATATACTTACATTTACTTATGAAAGTATGTTGTTATATTGTGTGTTTTTTGTTTGTTTTGTGTGTTTGTTTTTTTAATTTGCAAACAAAATAAATGCCTCTCAACAAAAAACCAGTCAGCTAAATTTTCTGTATTAATATGCACTGGATTCTTTGAGAGAGCACCCAGCAAACAGCACACCTTTCTCCTGTCTGAGTTCAGAATCGATTGAGAAATAAGACAAGAAATAGCATATGTGTGGACCAAGATATCCTCTTTAAAAGACCTGCAAATTAGCTTGTGCTGGAGAATGTGGCTCATCTCTACAGGCAGATTGGCTTCCTCCAATGCCCAGTGTAGCCCTAGAACTTTACGGGATTTCCCACACAGCAAAGCTTGCTTTTGTAGGGACCTTTCTCAGTGCATGCTTCCTTGGGCTGCACTCTCTAAAGAGAAGAAAAACTGAGACAAGCGTGCCTAATTCATTCTTCTCAAGTTGACCAATCAGAAATATGATCCTGTTTTTGATTTAAAAACAAAACAAAACAAAACAAAACAAAACAAAACAAAACAAAAAAAAACGAGCTCACAAAGTATACTTAAGTAACTCAAATTTTGGAAAGTTGAGGAATACTATTAATTGGCTGTATTTGTGGAAGGCAACCAGATCAAGGGCTTGGGGCAACTATTATTGTTTATTTTATATTGTCTGTGCTTTTCAGTTTCATTTTTGCTATGCACATATATTATTTACAATAACAGTAAAAATAATCTAAAACATTTGTCAGTGCCTGGTTGTTGCTACTGAGTAAAAAAACCAAATTCATTTTCACTCATTTGCTCTAAGCCATTTTTTCAACTTTGTCTCTAGCTAACACCTAAACAGGAAGCCTGAATACCACCAAATATTTACATTACCCTTGCCAGGGTTATTTGATCTGTTGACAAAATACTCCCTACCCTCTCTCTGCCTGTCAAAAAACTGTCTAAGAAGTCACAGTCCTATGCTCCTGTTGGGCAGAAAGATTGATAGATCGTTTCTCAAACATGACATAGGTGTATCTATCAATGATGTTTAAAATGCCTTTTAACCTGGAAATTACTAGGTTTTTGGAATTTATACTAAAGCAATCATCGTGGATATGAATAAAGACTTAGTTTCTAGGATATTCAGTGGAGTATTGTTTTTAATCTCAATAACATTCTTAATAGTAAATATCCAATATTAGGAAATTAGTTAAATAAGGCAAGAGACATCCCTACAAAGGAAAACTTACAGTCATTATAATGATGAAGAAGAACATACCATTACCTAAAAAGATGTTCACAGCACATCTGTAAGTGGAAAAGAAATAGATACAATAGATTATGTAAAATATGCATCTAGTTTTGTGTATAGAATCTAAATAGGAAAAGGTGTAGAAGAATATATTCTAAACCATCGGTGATAGCCATCTCAGTATAATGAGATAATCACCTAGTTTTCATTTTCTTTTTTTTTCCTACATAGCTATATTTTTTTTCAAATTTCTCCAATAAAATATATTACTCTTTTACTAAAGGAAATTAGTCATTTCTTTAAGCAAAATAATAATAATATGGCAGAATACTACCAATTTCAGGACCCAGATAAGGAATCACCTATTACGGGAATCCTCCCATGTCAATCTGTTGTAATTATTTCTTCCTTCCCTAAATTCTCCCTACACATGTGTTTAGACCTTCTTGCTATGTGTTTGACTCCTGCCCTAGGCTGAAAAACCCCTGAAGGCAGGGACCACGTTTTACCTAATGGGGAAAAGCCAATAATTCCCAAGAGTGATGTAAGGAACATGGCTGCTAGTTGAGCTGAATGCAAGTACCTATATTGCATTTAGGTTAAAAAAATCTTTTATTTTTCAAAAGTATTGATGATAAGACAATAGATACAGTCCTATTACCCACTAGAATTACCCACTGGGGAAGGGGGAAAACCCTTTATTTGAAGAATTGTTCAGTTTCTGCAAAATGTGAATTAGATACTCAGATTAATATTTGAAAACTTTCAAACACAAGTGCAAGTAGGCACCCCAAAAGGTTCTCCACACATCGAGGCAGTGGCATGGCCCAGTAAGACTCAGGTGTCCATAAGGAAAGTTTCCCTGTGGAGAAAGTTCACTATGCTCCATCAATCCAACCCTTGTACAAGTCCGGGGTTATTAATAAAGATCCCAGTCATCTAGTACCTGCTCTCACTCTTGCTTTTTGGGAGAATAAAAGCTGCAAGATGAGCCTTGGCAGTTTTGTGCCTCTCTAGGACTTGTTAAATTTCTCTCTCCCTCTTCTCCTACCTCCTGAAATCTTAAGCGCTGATGCTTTATGTTCTGGCTTGTAAATGAAGCCTGTTATTATCATTGAGATAGTGTTTTTATGGCATAAATAATGAGCTCAAACAGGGGAAGCGGCATTGGGTGGAATTACTGCCTGAGCTGAAATGGAAATAATCAATATGTCCTCACTTACAAATCTCATCTGCATGTCAACTCCATCCTGCCGGCTGTCTCCCTACAGATTCATTTCGCAGGAGGCCCAATAAAACATGCGGGTGGCATTGATCTGTTTTATTCATAGCTAGAGATAGAAATGCATCATTTGAAATTAATAGGAGGGCTTGTGTTTATAACCCACTCCAGAATGAGTAGCCTGCAATGCAGACCTTTAAGAAGAGACTCTTCCACCCAGAGGAGGAGATGACCCTGGGGAACAGGGATCAGGGACTCGTGTTGGAAATCCTCTGGGATGTCATGCCTGTTACCACTCATCACACTTTGGGATTTTGCAACATGAATGCTACGATTACTCATTAGAGCCGTTGCTTAAATCAACCCAACATGCTGTGATCAGGTTCCAGATATTTTACCAAATTCTTCTTTAACCTTGAACAAAGATTGTGCAAAATAAACACTAAGACATAATCTCACAGAAATGGAAAGAAAACTTAGACGTTGTCTCTTTCAGTCTTGCTCCTTATTGTTATATGTGGCCAACATTACAAGGGTCAACTACTATGTTTGAATATTCCCAGATAAGGGAAATTCATTGTTTTATAACATAACCCCATTTGAAAAAATAGTTCAGAAAATTTTGGCTTTTTTAAAAGTTGTAATAGGGGCACCTAGGTGGCTTAGTCAGTTAAATGTCCAACTTTTCATTTCAGCTCAGGTCATGATCTCAGGGTCCTGGGATTGAGCCCCCCCATTGGGCTCCACATTCAGCAGGGAGTCTGCTTGAGATTCTTTCTCCCTCTCCCTCTGCCCCTCCCCCCATCCCTCCCCCCTGCACTCTCTGTCTCTTGCTCTCTCTAAAGTAAATAAATAAATCTTAAAAACAAGCAAACAAACAAGAAAGTTGTAATAAAAAATTATCCCCTTGGTATTTCTGAAGGAGATAGATACATTCCTTGGAGTCACCCAGAGTAACCTATGGCATTCCTCATACAACAATATTTTAAAGACAGAATAAAGAACCAGTCCTTGAAATGGTCTATAATGGCCTGAATCTTGCTTGCCTCTTTGATTTATCATGTACTACTTGGTACCCTCACTTTCAGTTCTTAGAACACATCATACTCCCTCCTTCTTAGATTCCCTTCACCATTTGCCCAGATAACAGATCCTCATTTTTCAGACCTCAGACCTGCTGTCCTCTGTTTGGGAGAGATTTTAATGGTTTTCCCAGGCTGGATCAAATCCCTCTGTCATATACCTTAATGCTATCAAATATATTCCTGTCTAGCTCAATTTTCAACTAAATGTTTTATTTTGAGATCATTGTAAAATCATATGCAATTATAAGAAATAATACAGGGAGGTTCCCCCAAAAGTAACCTCTGGCAAAACCACAGTACAACAACCAGGATGTTGATACTGATCTCCTCCACCAGTCTCATTCATAGTTCCCCAGTTTTCCTAATATGTGTGTGTATATGTATGTGTTTCGTTCCATGAAATTGTGTCATATATGTAGGTTCATGTACCCACCAGCACATACAGGACACAGAGCTGTGCATCACTGCCAGAGCCCCAGCTGTTATCCATTTCCAGTCACACCCACCCTGTCTTCTTACACATAACCCTGAGCCATCCCTAATCCCAGCAACTACTGATTTGTTCTCCACTGCTACCATTTTATCTCCAACCACTACCTATGGAACCATACATTATATAACCTTTGGGGACTGGCTTTTTATAAGTCCCTTGAGGTAAAAATCAGATTTTTATATACATCACGTTTTCATTCTTTTTTATTGCTAAGTAGTAGTGGATGGTATGGACCTACCATAATTTGTTTAACCATTCATCCCCATTGAACAATTTCTGAGGGTGTTTTTTCCCTCCAGTTTTTGGTGATTACAAATTGAGCTTCTAGGAACACTCATGTGTGAACAAAGGTTTTCATTTTTCTGGAAAAAAATGTACAAGAAGACAACTACTGCGTTGCATTCCTATTGCATTTTATAATTATATATTTGAGCTGTTGAATACACTTACAACTGTATTAGTAACATGTCTGTGGACTCCGTAACAGCAAAGGACTAAATCTTTTTGTATCTGCGGCACCTAGCACCATGCCTGGCACTTAATTGTTATCAAAACACTGCACATAAGTACAGTGTACATAGGTATACTGTTTTAACTCTCCTTACTAGTGTAGGGGATTGATCTTGAGTTCATTCTTTACAGCTGCATAAGTCCCACTAGGTTTCTTGAATTGTACCTTTCTTTTCTGGGGCCTTTGAATGTACTGAGATCCTACAGCCAGGAATTCAGAAGAAAGTTTGTCTGGATGACTCCTACAATTGTATTCTTCCTGGTTGTTTATTTTCTTCATGGTCTCCTACTGAAATACTGTGTGTTGTGTGTCTTCCTGACTCTAGGGACTTTACTCTGTGGAGCTTAAAGGGGAAGGGGAAATAATAAGTAAAAACAAAACAAAACAAAAAAACACCAGAGACCCAATTTTGATAACAATAACCTTTTTTCTGCAAGGTAGCGGAAAATGACCTGAAAGATCTAACAGTGATCTAAAGACAAGAAAAATATTTTAAAAACAAACAACAAAAAAACCATCTCCTCATTTTTTTTTTCCTTTGTGTTCCTGTCAAAAGGTAGGGTTTCTAGAGAGGTTCACTACCTGCGGGAGACCTGGATTTCTTTTATAATGTTGTACTACTTTGCTTGGGTAAATCCACATCCCAGAGCCTCAGTTTTACAATAAAATAAATGGTGATAATAATTTTAAGACGACCATATGAAATAAGACTGGGAAAGGTAATCTTGCAATGATAAACCACTATGTAAATGCAAACGTCCATTTCTGGCCATGAGAGAGTGGAATCAGGCTCCGAAAGCACCTCCACTTCAGTTTAGTTCAACAGACCTGAACTGGGCATCTACTATGTTCTAGGCACTAATTTGTGTGTGTGTGTGTGTGTGTGTGTGTGTGTGTGAGAGAGAGAGAGAGAGAGAGAGAGAGAGAGAGAGAGTGTATGTGTGCTCGGGGTGGGGATTAGTATGAAGATAGAAGCCCTGTACTATTCTGTCACCATATAAAGAAATTATCATAAAAAGGTGGAAACAGTGCTGGAAACCAGACAAGGGGCACCTAATCCACCTTGAGGAACATGAGGGAAGACTGTAGATGTAAGGACAGATTATTTGACGAAGGCACTACTATTTGAGTGGGACTTTCCAATGGCATGCATTACATGTGCCTTTTTTTTTTTTTTTTTTTTTGAGAGAGAGAGAGTGAGTGTATAAGCAGGGAGGGGCAGAGGGAGAGAATCTCAAGTAGGCTCCATGCCCCGTGCAGAGCCCTATGCAGGGCTCAATCTCACTACCCTGAGATCATGACCTGAAACCAAATCAAGAGTAGGCTTAACCAACTAAGCCACCCAGGCTCCCCTTCATGTGTCTTTTTAAAAAACACTGTATAGGAGCACCTGGGTGGCTCGGTTGGGCAATGGACTCTTGATTTCTGCTCAGGTTATGATCTTGGGGTCCTGGGATCCAGCACCGAGGTGGCCTGAGACTCAGCAGGGAATCTGCTTGAGGATTCTCTTCCTCTCCCTCTGCCCCTTCCCATGCTTGTGTGTGCATGCACACACATTCTCTATCTTAAATAAATAAATAAATCTTTAAAAAAAAAAACTCTATAAAAATGGAAGCATGTACATATATACTCATTTGTGTCTAGTTTTGTATCTTTTTCATGAGATTGATTCAAACTCCTGTGTGGAAGCCTGGATCTTCATTCTCACTGCTGTATTATATTCCTTTCTGTGAATATACATATCCTCTCTGACTTATGATGGGATTATGTCCTGATAAACCTATTATAAGTTGAAAATATTGTTAAATTAACATTCATTTAATATACCTAATCTGATTATAGCTTGGCCCAGCCTACCTTCAGCATGCTCAGAACACTTATATTAGCTTATTGGACAAAATCAACCAACACAAAGCCTATTTTATGACAAAGTGTTGAATATCTCGTGTAATTTATTGAATAATGTACTGAAAGTGAAAAACAGAATGCTTGTATGGGTACATGTGGTTGTTAGTGTATCTATTTTTTACCCTCATAATTGCTTGGTTGACTGGTAGCCATGGCTTGCTACCACCACCCAGTATCACAGGAGAATATCTACCACATATCACTAGCCCGGGAAAAGATCAAATTATGATTTCTCCTGAATGCATATTGCTTTCGCATCCCTGTAAAGTCCAAAAATAATAAATTGGATTATCATAAGTTTGGGACCATCTGTACTAGAATTATTTATTCTGATGATGGCTATGTTGATAATTTCCAACTTGGGTCTATGATTGGTAATATTTAGATGAGTATTCTAGGACTTGTCTTATAGTGAAAATGTGAACGCAAGAGTTCAGCTAATGAGTCACAGGTTAGGCATATATTCAGCTTTGATAGATACGGGTTGTATCCTGAAGTATCTGGTCTGGTTTATACTCCCACTGGCAGTGCATGAACATTTGTTGTTATTGTTGTTACTGTTCGTTATTATGGTAGTTGTGATACACTAACGCTTTAATTTGCATTTTCCCAGATTACTAATGAGAACGATCCCCTTTTCTTATTTATTGGCTATATAGATATCTTCTTTCATAATGTACCGATTCAAGTCTTTTGTGCGTTCATCTATTGCCTGATCTGTCTCTTTTTTTCTCTTATTTATTTGTAGATGTTTTTATACATTTGTAGGACATCGTAGGAAATTCTTTATTGGATGTACACACCCCCAATCCCTTTTCCCACACTAGTATTGAGTTTGTACTTTTTTTTTATCGCTATCTTTTGATGAACAGAAGCACTTAATTTTATTGCAGATCAATCTATGTATTTTTTGATCATTGTTTTATCTTTCTGTTTAAAAAACCTTTGCCTATTCCAAGGTTTAAAAAAATGTCCTCCTATGATTTCCTCAAAATCTTTATTGTTTACTTTTCACTCTTAGGTCAGTAATCTATGTGGAATTTAATTTTGTATAAGATATGAGATAGGAACTCAATTGTTTTTTTCCATGATGATATCCAATTAATCCTCCGCCCTTTATTGACAAGATCGTATTTCCTCAACATTGTAATGACACCAATATAGTGAATTAGGTAATCATATTCTTGAAAAAAATATTCTCTTCTACTGGTCAACTTATCTAAGAATGAACATTATGTGGCATGTTTGAGGAAACCAAGTATTTGGAAAGGGGTGTTGGTGGTATTTGTTGTCCAAGAAAGTCCTCAATTTGCAACAAACCCTAAAGATTGGCTCTGCACACAATAGCAGACAGTTACAGCTTCTATGAGTTTAGCATTCTTGGAACGAGATCTGGTTTGAAAGCTCCATGCAAATAGCTGCAATTTTATTTGCCAAATGTGTGAAAAATATGTATCTTCTCATTTTCCTGAGAACACATAAGTTAGGCTCATTTTTTCCATGCATCATTAGGCATAATGTGTTTGTTCTCATGCTTCTTGGAAACCAAAGCTCAGCCTGGTCACAGAGAATAATGGTCAAGGCTGTGGTTCTTGTGAAGAGCGGGATTCTAATCTCAGTGCTGCCCTGGTTCAGTATGAGATCAAGGGCTGAGGCATCTCAAGGCTTGAGGCCTTGTTTTCCTCAGAGTAAAATGAGGCTAGTACAATTTTATATACAAAATAGATAAATTAAATACCCAACCAATAATTCCCTCAAATAATTATAACTGTGAAGATGGAAAAAATGTGTGACAGCATATTAAGATGTTAAAAACTCCCTTACATAAGGATATTAATCTTGTGTGCTGCTTTCCTCCTAGGTCATATTTTGTCCTGGGTCTATAAAGCCTTTAACTATAGGTGACGTGCTATTAAAGAGTAATAAAGATTGTGACGCAGAGAAATTGACAACTGCCTTCACATCACATGTAAATTTCAAAGGACTTCATTCTAAACTTTCCAAACACAACCTCCTTGGCATAGACAGATTCCTCCTGGCTTCAGGCTACTCTCCTGTGGGATGTACCAAACTTGAAGACATGATTAAAATGATTATTTTTACATTTTAATCCTTTTTTTTTTCTGTCTGTGATGTGTTTCTTCTCTCTCCCCAGAGTCAAAATTTTGAATTAGGAAAATGGAATTTTGCTAATGTATTAACAGAAGAAAAAGGCATGAGATTTCATATGGACACTTAGCCTCTGGTGTTTCCCCATCCCAATTCATCTTAATGCAGGAAGTCTCCAGTTCCTGGAGCACTAGCATTTAATTGACAGGGGGGCGGTGAGGTAATTTCTCTCCCACCCTCTCTCTCTCAACTTTTTTATTTTGAAATAATTAGAGATTCCAAGGGAGTTTCAAAAATAGTACATAGAATCCCAAGAATCCTTCACCCAGCTGCTCCCAAACTTGTATAACTCACTATTCCTATATCAAATCAGGAAATCACCATCAGTATAATCTTGTGAGCTGGACTCCAGACCTTATTCAGTATGCGATTTTTAAGCACATGTCTCTGTGTGTGGGTGTGTATGGAGGGGTGGGTCCATGTGATTTAATCTCATATCTAGATACATAGAACCATCACTACAATCAAGATACACTACTATTCCCTGGGCGCCTGGGTGGCTCAGTCAATTAAGCGTCTGACTCTTGGCTTCAGCTCGGGTCATGATCTCAGGGTCCTGGGACTGAGCCCTGCGTGGGGTTCCATGCTCAGCGTAGAGTCCACTTGAGATTCTCTCTCCCTCTCCCTCTCCGTCTGCCCCCTCTCCCTGTGCTCACTCTCTCTCCCTCCCAATCTCTCTCTCTCTCAAATAAATAAATCTTTTAAAAAAAGATACACTACCATTCCCTCATCACAAAGGAACTCCTTTGTGCTGCTCCTTTATTGTGATTGCCAATGTGAGTGTCCTAGCGCTCTTTTCCCTGCAGGATAAATTTCAAACTTCTTAACCTAGTAGTCAAAACCCTTCAAAAGGAAGGGATGACGGTAAACTGGCAGTGCTTAACATATTCATCAGACCTGATTTGCTTGTGGGCAGAGTCACTGAGTTCAAAGACTCATGCCCAGGTGTTCTCCCCCTAAACTTGCTCTAGGGATGTAGGTAAACTTTGGCAGAATACTTCCAGGCATCCTTACTGTCTCTAGACCACTTTATCTTCATGCAGGTGTGTGGCAAAAATATTTTACAAGGACCTGGAAAATTGGGGCAGGTCTGCCTCTTTCAGATTTCTTTATTCAGTTCTGTTACATGCCATTGGATAAGTAAGCCAAGCTGCAATTTTCTCCACAGAGGCCATTTAATTCAGAATTAGGAAGTGGGATTCCTGTTCTCCCATACAACCTGTTTCAAAAATTACATTGAACATTGTGTCATGTTTCCCTGAGTATTAATCAAAAAGCATTCTGTAAAAATCCAACTATTTCCCCTAACCTCTATAGCTTGTTCAGATGGGATCATAAAGAGATTTTATCTTGCCTCCACCAAAGGAAATACACGTAGTGTGATCATCAAATCCCCTCTAAATTCCTAATATCCAGCCATGTTCCAGATATGTTGCTAGGCTCTGGAGACTTAATAGTAGACAAAACACACAGTACCTACCTTCAGGGCAGTCTGGAGGAATAATTCTTTTCTCTCTCCCTCTCTCTCTCTCTCTCTCTCTCTCTTTTTTTTTTGGAGAAGGCAGAGAGGGATAGGGGGAGAGAGAGAGAGAGAATTTTAAGCAGGCTCCACACCCAATGTGGAGCCCCATGCAAGGCTTTCTCTCACAACCCTGAGATCATGACCTGAGCTGAAATCAAGAGTGGAATACTTAACCAACTGAGCCACCCAGATGCCCCTGGAGGATAATTCTTAAGACAATATTCACATCTGATTATATCAATATAGTAGTGTCTGTTTCAATGTATTCCATGTCGTACAATATTCATTATATATTGGATGGATGGATAGATGGATGGATAGGTGGATGGGTGGATGGATGGATGGATGGATGGATGGATGGATGGATGGATTCACCAGCAAGTGAGTGATTGAAGGAACAAATGCCAAATTGAGAGATATTAAGAAGTTTTTAGTCTGTTTGTCACCCTAAATTCCATTTTGTACGATTTGGAATGAGCTGACGTTTCCACCATACAGTTCTTTGAATTGTATGTTGGAAAGTTACAGCCAAAGGCTGAAATTTCTCAGTGGTTTTTCGAAGCTGCTTTACAACCAACCTGCCTTCTTTTTGAAGGCTGCATCCAGTAGCAGATATTCGGCACTGCTCTCTTCCTCCTTCTAATTTACAGTGCAACCAATTCAAGTAGTATGCAAAAAGAAGCATTACTAAAAAATAAGTATTACAATTAGCATACAAAAGAGGAGCTGCAGAAGCTGTTTCTGGGTAAGAGGTCCTGAGAGAGCTCAGCAGCCCATAGGCGGCAACAGTGGTAAACATCCAAGTTTACAACCCCTTTGGGGTGCCTGAGCAAAGAAAGCAACTTCCTATTAGTGGTCCTAAAGCAAACTAATTTTACTTCCCTGGAAACTCATTTGGAGAACAGCACGATTTGGGGGAAAAAAACTCTATGGGCGCGGCTGAGAGAAAACTATCACCCATCCAGAGCTCTGTAGAGTGACCCTGACAAAATGTTAATTGTGGGTGGGTCATTTGTTCCAAGCTGAGACTGAATGCTCTGTTTAAAGCGAATGGAATTTGGTTATCTTGAGAGCAGTGCTTATGCCACCTAGCCTTCTGTGTGTGGACTTTCAACCCAAGGGCGCTTGAGCAACTGAGAGCGGCTCTGTTGTTGCAACTGCTTATTTTTTACCACATGCCATGCTCAGAATGCTGTCTCCTCTGCACGGTGTTCGCAGATCCTCATGGCCATCACTCATTCTCTTCTGGGCTTTCTCAGTGTACTTTGGATATTTGATAGGCCCTTAGCGTGGTCTGTACGGCCGTCCAAGATTGGAACCCTGTGCCCAGCAGCAGCTTCATCTCTCACCATGCACCTTTTACTCACTGTATTTCAACCAACTCGAAGGAGTCGTAATTTCCTAAACCTCCCATGCCAGATCATGCCACCGTGATCACGTTGCTTCCCTCTGCCTGGAACGTCTTACCTCACCACATTCTACCAGTAAACTTCCCATTTTCAAAACTGGCTTCAAAACTTACCTCCTATAGAATTGGCCGCTTCTCCTCTTGTGGCCTCCACATTCCCATGGATATACTTTGGTGATTACATCTAAGTCATCTCTGTTCCATTTTTTTTTTTTTTTAATATGTAACCTCAGTTCCTCAACCATGCATGCCCCACAGCACTCAACATTGACTATACGTGGAATAAAGGAATGAGTGTTGGTAAGGCAATCTTAAAACCTTGGGCAAGGAACATCAAAGTGCCAAGCCTCAGTTTCCTCATGTGGGAAACACTGACCACAGGGGAGAGGAGTAAGATCTAAAGGAGCTGGCTGGTATAGGTATTCGATACCTGCTAGTTGCCTTCCTTTTTCCTCACCTTGAGTTGTGATGATTGAAGCAGAAACTGCATTAAGTAAGGCTATGTGGCATTATTGACCAGGAGGAAACAGAGCAGTGTCTAAGGGGTACTAAGATGAACACTGCTCCTGTGTGTGTGTGTGTGTGTGTGTGTGTGTGTGTGTGTGATGATGGGAGATAAAAACCAATATCTACTTTTAGAGGAAACATTTTTAGTATAGATATATCCTGACTTCATTGTTGGAGAATGAAAATATCCAGACAAACAAAAAGTAGTCTTCTCAGGCTCTGCAGATCAGTAGGCTATGCCTTTTTGAAAGAATAATGTAGATATATTTGGGGGTGTGGCAAAGGCTAAGATGAGCTTCTGATGTTGAGCACATCCCCCCAACTCAAAGAATCTGTCTCAGCAGCCATGTTTCAAAGATGTGACCCCACCCCTATGGACATACTGGATCGAATCTGTTAAAAATCAAAATTCAGCTGAATAAATTTGAAAACCCAATTGGCTTTGTTCAATAATTCATGAATCAGGGAACATCCCATCTAGAAGAAAAAAAGGAGCTCCTGGGAGTTTTACAAAATGGGAGGTTTTCATAGAAAGGTGGGACAAGGAAGTTAAAATGGTAAATTAGTTCAGGCACAGTTTTCTTTCCTTAGAGAAAGCAGAGGGTCTTATCACGCAGATTTACCTCACTAGTAGATCAGGAAATGCCCTTCTGATTGGTTAGAATTCCACTCTCTGGGGGAGACTGAAACTACAAGTAGGTTAGGTATCAAGTCTTGGTGGGGTTTAGCAAAAGTGAGTCCTTTTTCGGCCTGCTGTTTCTTTTTTTTTAACAGACCCAACCCCAGCCAGGCTCAGTCAGGATCTCCCCCACCATCGCGGCACCTGGGCAGAGAGGATCCGGTCACTCCTCACTAGGAGCTTGACTGACCAAGACATGAACTCTGGAGCACTGGAGTGGTTCTCTTTTCAAGTCTGCTTACGGAAGTAGAGACATTCATTCTGGATTTCACAGGCCGTTATTTCCATGGGATACAGAGGGGTTATGAGAAAGGGGGAAAAAAAATTCTGCAGTGATACGGGTGGTAAATTCTCCTTTAAACAAAGTTGAGTTTAACTAGGTACCTCACTACAGTATTTCTCAAAGCCTATAAATTACTAACATGTTTTGTGATTCCCCAAGATATGTATAGTATAGTAAAGCATGGTAGAATTACCTCCATCTTTTAGATCATGGCATCTTTTAGAGCCTGGTGGTCCATGGAACACACTTGGGAATTATGTGTATGTAGATTCTGAAGAAGATAGGTTTTAGTCCTGGTTCCACCAGTAACTCTCCTTGTGATCTTGAGTAAAGCATTTGACCTGTCTAAGCCTCTACAACAGATACGTAGATTTAAATCTACCTATGTATTTACTGTCATTTACTGTCTTCATATGACTGAAAGAATAGCCCCGATCCTCGTGTTTATTGGTCAGGGTACTTACTAATAGCAAACAAGTAGCACATTCCAAGGCTATTTAAGGAGAGCTCAGTCCAGGGACTATTAACAGTCAAGTGGGTAGGATGAAGGGACACAAAAGAGGATTGAGAAAGCACCCCAGTACGAGAAAGAGCAGGGTGTTCTCGATGCCCTTGGGTCTGAAAGGACAGGGAGATGAAGAAGTTACAGGAACCTACAGAGACATCAGTTGCTGCCATAGGAGAGGACTACTTAACAGGAGCAGTGGTTTCTGTAAAGGGAAGCAGTGAAGCCATACTGACCCAGAAGGAGAGACCTGAGGAACATATATCCCAACCTCATTTTTCCCCTGCCCTCCACATATGTTGCCAACAGTCCCATTGGCTGAACCCATCAGTATTCATGGGGCAAAGGAGCCCAATGATAGTCAATAACAGTTTCCTGGTGCACAAAGGAGGGTAGAACAGGGTATGGAGTAGGTCTGTAGGTGCATAGATATAAACAGTTGGCAAGCTGGCAACCAAACCGATTCACAGATAAATCGAAAGAAAGGGAATCAAGATGATGACACAGCTCTTTGGAGAAATTGTGAAATCATACCACCGAGGATGACATCAAAGCGAGCCTCCCTGGGTCTCTCAAAAGTACGGCCACATTGCTAAATGTTTCGGAGGGTTTTCCCTAATTTGGGGAAATCAGATATTTAAAAGCAGACCCACTTTGAAGTCTCCCAGCAAGCAGCAAATCTGGGACTTGATAGATCTGGTTATTAAGAGTCAGTCCATCTGAGCAATCTGTTTGCCTGCCTTTCTTGCTGTGTTGGTAATTTTGCAAAAACTGCTGAACTTGCTCTTCTCCTCACAGCAGATTGTAGACAGAATCAAGGATGTATGTTGGTTGTCTATCACCCTTTAGGAAGAATCCCTACCCACTTCTTTCAACTACTCTCAACCTTCTCATTCTGGACATTTAGAAAAGGGAATACAGGGAGAATCGTCATTAAGTAAGTAATTGTATATATTTCCATCTCACCCTGATGCAGGCAGAAAGTAATGTCATTTTCCCCAACTCTGTTATCATATACTGAGACAGGCTCCAGCTACAGTCTTGGATCATTCCAGATTGAGAAATTTTCAGTCAGAGACAGCTCAGTGGCCTATAAGATGAAAAAAGATGGTGGGGAGCTGAGAGGGAATCTCAAAGATGGATTAAAAAGTGGGGAAAAAAAAAAAAAGAGGAAAAGAGAGAGACAGAGAGTTAAAAGCCAAGGGTGGAAAAGGGAGGGGGACAGGCAAAGAGAAGAGGGAAAAAAAAAAAAGTACAGCACAGTTCCCAAAAGTGAAACTTAGTTTCTGGATATTGGTTGCCAAGAATACAGCCTCAGGAACTAAGAATCCTTTCGCATTTCTCTTTCCATCTGAATTATTATTGAACTGTTGGGCACAATTAATTGTGAATTACACCCAACAAGTGCCTACCACCACCAGCACCGAAGAGAATGTTCACCATATGCCAGATCATAAATGTCTCCTTCCCATAG
>NW_024424119.1:44551905-44660724 GCF_017311325.1 Ursus maritimus
TCAGCAGGAATCTATTCATCTTATTCTTAATGATGCTTACCCCATTTTTTTTTTTTAATAAAGCACCATTTGAAGCAGAGAATGTGAAAAACTACTGCCATAGTCTTGGGAAGACATATTAGAATTGCAAGCAACCTTGACCAATTTGAAAGACAAATTTATTCTGATATAAAAAACATTAATAATAAGGGAAATTGCAGAGCAGTTTGTACCGGTTGACCTACAAAATTCACCAAATTCCATGCTGGATGAGCCTGGCCATTCTAATGGAGAAAAAAAATTTAACAATCTAAATAGATTTCACAGTATTGAACAATCAGAAAGATGGAATTGGTATTGTGAATATGAAGAGACTATGGGTGGGGTAGAAAGGAAAGGGGAAGTTAATGCCTTTCAAGTTCAACACCTGATTCATGTATTATATTAAAGACTGTCTAATTCATAGCTGAACATTTGAACCATGTGATTAAGAATTTTGAAAAATTTCAAATTTCTTGAGAAAGATATAAACCCCAAACAGAGCACCAAGCGAATTGTTTTGTGCCAGGAATCAAAGTTCCCCAATGCTGCTTGCTCCTCTCATCCCACTGGCTCTCTGACCTCCACCAGATGGACACTGCCTGTTTCCCTTTCTCTCTAAACTGACCTTCCGGACAACGTGCCATCACCTGCTTAAACTCATGTCCTATGCTGGGCACATCCTACTCAACTGCTCCTGTCCCAGATCTGCTCCCATCTACAAGTGTGAGTGGCAATGAATCTCAGTAATTATATAGAGAAAAGGAAGGTAGATCACTACCATCAGTTTAATGCAACCACAGTTCACCTTGGAGCCTTAGATAGGTAAGGCCAGAGCTTGAACCAGTACAAACAGATGGAGTAGTAGGAAGGGTACAGGACCAGGGGACAGTAACTCCTATTCAGAGCATTTTTCTTAAATGCCAGAGGAGCTCTTTTGCCAAACTCATTTGTCTCAGTGGATAGGAGAATTTAAAAAGTACTTGTCATAAGAAAACACAGAAAATAGTAAGGTCACATGATCCATTGGCCAACACTTCTACATCTATTCCTAGGGTGTGTGCAGGAATTCCTGGCCAACAATGAGTTCTTCTTTAATGACCGTGCTCCTCTTTGTCCTAGTCCTGATTCCTGTTGAAGTATTCCATCTTTGAAAGTCCTTAACATCTCTGCACCTAGCACAGTGCCTCTGATGCAATCTATGTGCTCAGGATTTGCTTGATCAATGAAAGTTTTATCTTCTGTTAAAGGCAGGTATTTCAATGCAGAATAAGTATGACAGTTTTTACCCTTTCTCAGCATGTTGTCATAGCTATTATATCATAGCATTATTGCAAGAGTCAACTAAGTAAAGGTTCTTAAATTGCTTATAACAGTAACTGTATATTTCAAATTATTTTTATTTCAAAGCTTCACTTTCTATTCAATCCTTTCTAGACTTCCTCCATTCAAGACCACTATTTACCCGCTATTTATTTTGCAAGAACTGACGTTGTGCTTTGTTTGGGGTCACAGCTGATGCATTTTCTGCAATGTGGGAAGATCAGTAATAGCTAGAACACTTCCTTTGACAGACAGACTAGGAAGGCCAAAGACTGATCAAAGTTACGTTTCCCATATTACAGGCTGAATTGTGTCCCCCATTCATATGCTGAAGTCCTACCGCCAATACTTCACCAGAGTGTGACTGTATTTAGCGATGGGCTCTTTAAAGAGTTAATTAAGTTAAAATGAGGTCATTAGGGTGGGCCTGATCCAATACGATCAGTATCTTTATAAAAGAGATTAGGATACAGACACGTGCAGAGGAAAGACCATGCAAAGACCCAGAGAGGAGATGACCATCTACAAGCCACGGAAAGGGGTCCTCAGAAGAAACCAATATGACTGACACCTTGATCTCGGACTTCTAGCCTCCAGAATTGTGAGAAAATAAATTTCTGCTGTGTGAGCCACCCTGTCTGTGTTATTTTGCTATGGGAACCCTAGCCATTGAATATACCCCAAGACTCTGGGATGTCTAAGCAGAAAGAGGTGAGAAACCTAGATGCAAAATGAGGCATTGCCATTGGTTACTGTGTCACTTGGAGAAACATTCTTGGGCCTGAGAAGCTGGAACTCCAGACAGACTGACACCTGGATTCCAGCTTCACCCTTATCATCAGCAAGTGACTAATCTCTGTGAACTTCAGTTTCCTCACCCACAAAGGGGGAACAAACAATTTACATCATAGAGTTTATGTGAAAGTTCATTGTAAAAAATATATTTTAAGTAGATTGTATCATACTGCACATGTAGTGAATACTATTAAAGTAGCTATTTTATTATTATTGATAGTATTACTATCATTACTTGATCTGTCAATGCCTCAGTTTTAATATTTATAAAAGAAGACACTTCTGCCTGACTAGCAGGGTTGGTGTGAAGCAATGCGTGAATACTGATGAAAGTATTGATGAAAAAATATTTCCATGATGTACCATGATGTGAGTGGTCTGTCCCAAGTACAAAGGGTAGCTCGCGTCTTCTTTGCAGAGAATTTAAAGACAGTAATACAACTGAATAAAATGTGGGCTCCTTTAACAATGTCAGTGATGAAATATACTCAGGGTGCATCTCTCCCACCCACCTCCTGTGAGATATTGTAAACGAAAATGAGCCAAATGAAAATGAGATTAAAAAATGATTGTTATAATTATATGCTCTTCACATCTTCCGAACACTCTATTAAGTGCTAAGCTAAGCACTTCACAAATTATCTTGTTCAGTCTGTAGGCTCACCCTATAAAGTGGGTTTATAAAAGGGAAGTAAGGTATCTATAAGGTCACAAAGTACACAGGAGGACATGCCCTTGGAAGCCAGGGAGTCTGACTCTTTGAGCCAAACTGGTTTTATGATAGTCCTCATCATGATTTAGAGAACTGCCTTCCTCCCTCTTCTTTCCTGTGCAGTGTACAAACAAGGAAAAAGCATCTCAAATGTTTAGCAGGACCGCATATGTAGCCTGCATATCTCCAACTTGATCTTAGTGACTGTCATTCTTGATGTGACCTATTCATACTAGCCCACTGTCTGGATCTCACTCATTTGGTGATTTATGGACCATGTCAGTGTAATTTAGTGTCTTAATGCTCCTAGTCAAGGACCTTCAAATGTCTTCTAAAGCCTCTGATGTCCTTCAGAAAGAAAGAAGTAGAATTCACGTGTTCACAGCTTTAGTGATCTTTCGATGAAAGGAAAAGTAAATTGGGCTAAGAGTCAACAGACCTGAGCCCCTGGCTCTGAAACTTACTAGTTATGTGGTTCTGCCTCTGTCAGTAACTTCTTCTAGCCTCCCCATATTGCTACAGCTGCCAGTCTTCAGCTTTTGACTTATTTACATATTTACCTTTTTCTCTGGATTATGAGTCCCTAGGAAAATAAAATGCAATCCTATATAAAAATGATGTCTGTTTATTTGAGATCCTAGAATCTAGAGAGGCCATAGTTGAGAGTCTACAAACATTTGATTAATGAATGTAATAGAGGGTGAAGTTAGACAACATTCTTTTTATTTTTTTAAGCTTTTAGCTATTTATTTGAGAGAGAGAGAGAGAGCACAAGTGAGGGGAGTGGGGGGGAGAGGCAGAGAGAGAGGGAGAAGCAAACTCCCCACTGAGCAAGGAGCCTGATGTGGGGCTTGATCTCAGGACTATGAGATCATGACCTGAGCTGAAGGCAGTTGTTTAACAGACTGAGCCACCCAGTCGCCAGAAGACAAGTGTACGAATGGGCTAGCTGGTGTCTGTAGTTGTATGCACACCTGATTGCATATATGGATAATCTTGGGGAATGAGCTCAGAATTTTGCCTTATTTTAAGAACTACTGACCAAAAAATATGAATGTGATTCTATATTTTAGAATAAAGAGAATGATATCATGAAGCAAAGACAGACCATCTGTGGGACTGAAAGAAGCTCAATACAAAAGGGTATTTCAGAAGTGAAGAATTATATCAAAATTTCTCCTAGGAAGGGACACTCTCAAAAAGAAGTAGCTATACTTTTATGTTGCATTCCTATGGCTTTCAAGATAGATATACGAATCTTATCTAAAAGGAATACTAAAGTTTATCTGCTTTGGTCCTTAATATTCAGTTGAGGAAATCGTGGCTCAGAGAGGAGAAGGACTTTGTTAAAGATCAAACAGCTAATTAAATTTGAGTTTTCTGATTCTTTTTTCTTTCTATGAACCTATTCTTTCTGTGATTTTCCCCCAAACAGTGGAACTGTTTCTTTAATGAAATATATTACCTACGGAACCCCAATATGAAAACTGAAATAATGGAATTTTTCTCATTGAAGGAGTTCTTGGGGTTCTGGAACTGAACCATATTCCCTAAAGCCTGGGATCTGGAAGAAATCCTAGTTTGAAATCTACTGGGCTAATCCATGCTAGCTTTCATACTATTGCCGGTGTAAATTAAAAATGCAAATCAGTTATGAAAACTTTTGCATGATCGTTAAATGAATAGATCCTTGAAGATGAGAAATTGAAGGGTGTCCCCAGTTTAGAGCTCACTTTTAAGGACACAGAGGCACAGAATATACCCCTCCTCCAAAGATTTCTAGCACTATGTCCTTGGTCCCTGCATAAGCTGTCAGAGCAGACAATTGCCTGGATGGATGATGGATGACATTTTTTAGATTTTTACTTACCCTCAGCGGTCTTTGGCATGACATATAAAATGTCTGTTTTTTGGTTCCTGTCTCAGTCTTTTCTTGCTTGCTTATGTAAGGGTTGGTGTATCTCATGGGGATTACTCTTGTTCAGGAGTGGTGCTTACTTGGTCTCCCCAGTCTTGTCACCTGAATGGTGATGGGAAAACTGTCCTGGGTCCAAAATCATTGCTCTTTAACAGTAGCCAAGGAGGAAAGCGAGTGGGCTAGCATTCAGTGTAGACCAGCCCCCTCCACAATGATACTTGCTTGGATCTGTTTCAATATTGCTCATTGCAGGATAGGAGAAATGGAAACCTTTTATTCTTTTTTTTAATTTTATTTTTAAATTTATTTGACAGAGAGAGAGACAGCCAGCGAGAGAGGGAACACAAGCGGGGGAAGTGGGAGAGGAAGAAGGAGGCTCACAGCAGAGGAGCCTGATGTGGGGCTCAATCCCAGGACTCCGAGATCACGCCCTGAGCCGAAGGCAGACGCTTAACTGCTGTGCCACCCAGGCGCCCCGGAAACCTTTTATTCTTGTACACCACAAGAATAGTTTTTCAGATGCTTTTTCTCACCATCTTACCTGACTGCTAAAAATCCTTTTCACGGGCCCTCCTTGCCCTCAGAATAATCTTAATTTCATAGGATAGATCTCAAAGCCCTTCCAGATCTGTTCCCTACCCACATCTTTAGTATCCTTCTCAACCAGTTCTTTAACCAAAACTTTTTCCTTAGCCACACTGTGCGGTTTTCTTCTCAACCTTCAGACACTGGCTCCCTTTCACCTCCAGGCCTGAAGATGTGCTGTTTTCCCTACTTGGACACTTATTTCTGCTAACCCTACCTCTCTCTGTCCTCCACTCTCAGATTAAACTTCACCTTTCTCAAGGGTAGCTATATTTTTAACTTTCTGAGGAACCTCCATACTGTTTTCCAGAGGGTCTGCACCAGTTTGCCTTCGCACCAGGAGTGTAAGAGGGTTCCCCTTCCTCTGCATCCTTCCCAACATCTGTCATTTCCTGAGTTGTTCATTTTAGGCATTCTGACCATTGAGATGTGGTATCTCAGTGTGGTTGCGATTTGTATTTTCCTGATGCCAAGTGATGTTGAGCATTTTTTCATGTGTCTGTTGACCATTTGCATGTCTTCCTTGGAGAAATGTCTGTTCATGTCTTCGGAGGCAGACAATATTTCAATCTTGCTCACAGTGGTATTCGCACAGAGCCCTTCCAAGAGCCCCGATAAATACGCATACTTTAAAGAGTTAATTAATCAGTTATTGGATGTGAAGCCTAAGTAAAACAGAGGCAGAGATATTCAGGATCAAGACAGGAAAGAAATCTCTAGATGGTAGCTGCAGCCCATGACCTGAAAAGCAAGATGTTGTTAGTAGCCAGTTGAAGCCGTTAAAATGAAAAAGAAGTTGGGAACAATTCAGACCAGGAAATACCAAAGATTATTTGTGAAAGTGGGACCTTAGGCCAGGGAGTCAGGGGAGACAATGAAGATATGGAGACAAGAACTGCAACCGAACTAATATCTGGCTAATTCTGCCACACTGCCTCTTTATTACCTGGAATTGCTTTTATTGGCTCGTGCAAGGTGATTGTTTTCTAGAGCACTTTAAAGGTCCCTCCTGATACCTGATAATAACTTTTAGGCCTTTGTTCAGGGACTGTGTGATAAAGATAAATCCAAGCCTGCATTGGTGTAACCCAAACTGGCCCAACAATGGATTCAACTCTTGCGTGTTCCACCTTTCCCAATTTAATAGGCCAGGAGTGATTGAGAACAATGTGCTGGTTCTGAATTATAATAAAATGAAAGGTTCTTTTCTCCTTCCAGAAGTCTGATAGCCACCAAATTCTTATCAAATATTCCTTTGAATGTGAAATAAATCTTGGAGAGTATCATCAATTTAACCTCGATTATTAATCATAGTATTAAGCTTGTGTTGCATTTCGGAGACACAGAAAAAGAAAATGCCACACATATAAAAATTGTATATAAATAATTATATATGTATTATATATACTATGTATATAAATTATATATATGTAGTTGTATATGTGTTATATATGTGTATATATAATATACATAACTGATTGTATCTTTTTTGTATATCACACTGAGATATATTTTCATAAAATGGAAATTTTAAGGAAATAATCTGATTAAGTTTTGCCTTCATGTACCTAGGAGACACCTAGAAGGATTTTGTTTTATTAATCATATTTCACATAGTAAGTTCCTTCCAGACTTACACTCAAAGTTTCCATGATTCTGAGCTACATGCTTTCCCTGCTAATAGAAAGTTTATCAAACGACTGATTTCCTTAGTGTTGTGTCTGCAAAACCCTTCATAGCTATTAATCTAAGCCTTTTTCCTTTTCATTTTAAAAACTCACGTTTCTCCAAGGAAAATTCAATCCACTTAATCCTCATTGATTGGCAGTTAGTGCAGCAAGATGATGTTTTGTGAGAACTCTGGGTGTCTAACCAGCAGTTTGATCAATTTGTTATGCTTCTTGTCATGCTAATCATATTTTGCACCTGGAAACCATGTTTCCCCTCAAGTCTTCTAACTGCATTTAAAGCCTGTGTCATTTTTAATTTGACAATGGAGAAACTGAGGCATGAGCTATCGAGTATCCTAGCTTAGTCAGTTTTATTCACAGCTCTGTGCTCCTGGAATTCCTACACAACTCATTCTCATCTTTTCCTTTTAAAAGAAAAAGTGTCTCTCTCTCTCTCTCTTTTTTTTATCTTTATGACTTCAATATGTTATTGTGCCCTTGAAATACTTATTTAAGTTTTCAAGATCCCTGAACCTTGGTTCTGTCTCCTATAAAATGGGGGAAACAATATTTACCATGAGGAGTTTTTATAAAAATGTATTAAGTTGACTTATGACAAAGGACCTAGTGTAGTGCCAGGACTATAATAAATGTTCAGGAAATATGAAGGTGGGGGATACAGAAGGGAAAGGCATAAAAGTAGTGAAGGCACTCTAAGAACTTCCTAAGATAGGCCTCTCTAAGTCTAGTGCAGGTGAATCGATGTTATCTGCAATGTTTTTAAAAGTATAGACTCTTTTGGCCCATTGAAGACCAACCAAATCAAATCCTTAGAGGTGCAACTCAGGAATCTGCATTTTAACCTTCTCTCCCACACATGATGCCTGTGTACACTTGGATAACTAGTGTTTGCAAGTCTGTAGGCAATGCTGTAACCTTTGCATGGAGGATTCTAAAAGTCCAAGGAGGTCCTAAGCAGAGGAAATTCATTGAGTAGACAGGACCTTTTAAAGGAGCTGGAATTGACTAGGTGGGAAGGTACTGAGCAAATGGAACAGAAGGAAAACTTGCAAGTCTACCTAGTGGGACCCTGAGAGGCAGTTTCAGGGATGGGAAACATCTATTGGGGCAGGTACTTGTGAATGACTAATTCCAGGACTTGCTCCTGTCCTTGCTTCCAGATACACGGGTTTTCTTCTCAATGGTGGGGAAGGGTGTTGGTCCTTTCTCTAGAAAAGGGGATGATTTGAAGAGGTTGCAGCCTTCTTTGGGCTCTTTGGTTTGAGTCAACCTTCATCTTCCTTCCTGTTGTTCTAGCCTAATATTATGTCCCACCCATTGTGTTTGTTGTTCTGTGTGTTTCATTGACATACTTCCAAATTCATTGCCTCTTTTTAACAAGGACCTAGGGAAGAAATTCATGTCTGCTTTTTATACCAAGAACATTTGTATTTCTAGATAATTTGCATTTGTCAATCATAAATGTGATTTACCTTCAATTGATTAAACTAGCTGCTCTTTTCTAGCTGACTAGTAGGAAATTTGGGAAAAAAAACTAATGGAACATCATGCTTGGTTTACTAGGGTCTAATGTTTATCTCCATTTCTTGTTCACCCAATTATACATGCCTTTTTGTGTTTTATATGCCTTTGAATGCAAATTTAAGGTTTTTTTTTTTTTTTGCAATAGTAGTATATAACTAAAAACTCAAAGATTAGTTAAACCCCACCTTGTACACTAGTTTGTACCATTGGACCCTGTCTAGTTCCCTGTTTAGTGTTGGCAAAGTATATAATTCCCAAATTTCAACTTAGTCTTTTTCTTTTGCTTTTAAGTAAAATAAGTAAATTCAGGCAGCATAAGCAAAAAGAATGGAATTTATTATAAGGATGTTGGAATGGCTTATGTAACCCATGGTCAATTCTATAGATGGGGTCTCAAGAAGGACTAGGACAGTGGTTCCAAACATATCTGTACATTGGAATCACTCTGATTTAACAATACTGATGTCTGTGTCCCATCTCTGTAGATTATGAATTAATTGGGCTATAGCGTGGTCTAGACTTTGGAGATTTTAAGAGATTCCCATCTGAAATAATGGGCATACAGATTTTAAAAACCACTGGATTAGAAACAGATCCTGGAAAGTCTTCGGAACTCTTTTTTTTCTTATTTTATCACTGATTTCTGCTTGATTTTTTTTCTCTGTTTGGACAGAAGCCTTTTCAGCTCCGTGACCCACATAGTAGAAAATACGGTCATGCTTCAGCTCACAAATTTTCATGTTATAGGGTCAACCGCTAAGAGATCCTCAAGCTCAATTCCACATTTTAATGACAAAATATTAGATTGGCTCATATAGACCTAATTGTTATCCCACAGACAAATAAATGTGAGGATGGTGAGTGGTGTAATTGTTCAAACATGGGTACTCGTTGCCTAACTCCATGGATTGGAGAAAGGGCCAGATTCCAGAGAAGGTGGAGTTACTGTGAGCTGGAAGGACATTCAGGAAAAGTGTACACTTTCATAGAGTGGCCCTGCTAAGGCCTAAGAAATCATCCTGTGGTTGACTACATTCTTCATTCCCTAAATGTAGATTCCCCTGGGCTCCATCTATCTGTTGGGATGTCTCTAGATTAGAGCCACAGTCACTGAGAATCGAAATGATCATAACAAGCATTTACTCAGTGCTTATTAAGGACCAGGCAATGCACATGACATTTTCAGCAGCTGTACTTTACATTCTCACAAGACTCCTGTGGAATAGCACTATTATCTCCATTTTATGGATGAGGAAACTGAGTCACAGAGAGGTTAATACCTGGCTAAAGACTTTCAAATTAAACATAGTGGTGCCAAGTTTTGAAAGGGGCAGATAGCAGAGCTGTAGTTGTTAATTGCTTACAGTGATGTAGAAATAGTTGCTCCCTCCTCAGAGAATCTCTAGGAGAACTCAACCGTATACCAGTGGTTACTAAGTTCTCCTGATCATCACAGTTTAAAATACTCATGAGAGCCCAGACCAGTGTGTTGGACCAGATCTTTGGACGAATCTCTAATAGCCAATTGGTTTATCCAGTTTGAAACATCTCAGGTTGAGAAGATCATAGGCTTAAACTGTTAGGGCCTTGGTATATTTGAAACCATTCTTGTCAATTTCCACCCCCACTACCTACATTACCTCTGATATCCCCATTTTCCAAAAATGAAAGTCTAGAGACTCAGTAAAGCTAAGTGTCTTATCCATAGTCAAAGAGTGATTGGAAGATTTTAAAACTTTAACAAAAAGTCTCTATGAGTCAAGTTAGTTCTAGTTGATAAATTAACTCGATACAGATTTAGCACTGAGCTGTAAAGATAGATTTCATTTGCCCTCAAATTAAGACAAACAGGATTCTTACCCTCCCCCCCCCACACACACTGCCCTTGTTGTTTATAGTAACAAATCTCAAGATAGCTCCATGTGGCTAATTCCTGTCCTTGGAAGAGTTCACATTCAACTTTGCCCCCATTGGCTTGTTCAGCTGCAGCGCTGTGCTTAGCTGCCTCTTGCAATGTTTGGTAATTAAATGCTAATTTGTTGGTGTGCTCTTTCATTTACTTTATAGTTGCTTTCTTATAAATATTTTCATTAGTTTCATTCATAATTAAAATTTACCACGCAGTTTCCAAAAAGTATGTCTTCACTGGAAATAAACAAGAAATAACACTGATTATTACCACTGTAGGATAGAGATACACTCATTTCATGTTTCTAAGACCTATTGGAGCCCCCCCCATGGCTCTATCCTATCAGCCTCATATCTCTGCTTATTGTTTTAAAGTCTTGTCTGAGAGGCATCTGGGTGGCACTGTCAGTTGAGTGTCCAACTCTTGGCTTTGGCTCGGGTCATGATCTAGGGGTCATGAGATCGAGCTCAGTGTTGGGCTCAGCAGTCAGGGTGGAGTCTGCTTGAGACTCTCTCTCCCTCTCTGTCTCTGTCTCTTTCAAATAAATGAATAAATCTTTTTAAAAAATAAAAATAAAAAATAAAGTCTTATTATATATGAGTTAACATGAGATAGTCCCCTCAATTCTCCTGCTTCTATGTAGCGTTAAGAAATTATATACCTCGCAATAAGGAAGTGTTAGTATTTCTCACTACCTTTAAGAAGGGAGCTCTTTTTGGTATTTTTTATAGATTTTTTATAAATTTCTTCCCAGCGACAAATGCCACGTGAGTAATAGCTATCACTGGTCACTTAAATATGGAATTGGGCAGGGGCACCTGGGTGGCTCAGCAGTTAAGCGTCTGCCTTCGGCTCAGGGCGTGATCCCAGGGTCCTGGGATTGAGCCCCTCATTGAGCTCCATGCTCCGTTGGGAGCCTGCTTCTTCCTCTCCCCCTCCCGCTGCTTGTGTTCCCTTTCTCGCTGGCTGTCTCTCTCTCTGTCAAATAAATAAATAAAATCTTTAAAAAATAAAAAATAAAAAAGGTAGGGGCCTTTAAAAAAAAAACAAATATGAAACTGGGCAATATTGGGAATATCTCATCTCCTGAAGATTACTAAAGATATCAAGGTATTGAAAACTGTGTGGTATGATCTGCGTTGGTTGCTTACTATAAGCTACAGATGTATTTCTTCACTGACAGTTTAAGCTCTGTTTGGGGGTGCCCACAATTAGGATATTCAGATAGTCTTATCATCTCTTGAAACTATTTAATTTCATTATGCATATTGAACCGAAAGGTTCTGTAATATTTTTCTGCCTACATAAAACCTGCCTGTGAGGTCTACATTGGGTCTTCATACCTTAATGATTATTGATGCTTATAATACCATTTTATTTTATTTTTCTATATTCCCCTTGGCAGAAAT
This sequence comes from Ursus maritimus, assembly GCF_017311325.1. NCBI lineage: Eukaryota > Metazoa > Chordata > Mammalia > Carnivora > Ursidae > Ursus > Ursus maritimus. The sequence continues at coordinate 44,563,790 of NW_024424119.1, forward strand.
TGCTTATTTTCCACCAAATCCATTCTCTTCAACCTTACAATAATTTAATGGAAGTTGAATCTATGGCCCCCAGCTAGAGGCTCCATTTTACAGTGACTTACAGCTAGGTATAGCAATGGAAACCAGGTTATTGACAATGGGATGAAAATGGTTGGCTTCGACTTCACATTTTCACTCTCCTGTCAGCTGGAGCATGGATGAACCTGTGACATAGCTGCAAATGTACAGATACGACCAGCACTACTGAAGGAGCAGAAGACGCAAGCAACCCAGGTCCTTGTGTAACTTACTGGAATAGAGTCACTGCCAACCAGAAATGCTTGTCTGGTGTTACATGATAGCTTCCATGTTCTTAAGGCCTTTTTATTTTGTGGTCCCTTTCTCGTAGCAGCCAAACATATATCTTAATATAATACACTCCTTCAAACCTGATAAAAACACAAGATTTCTACCTATTCAACTAACCTGATTCTCACACTAATAGTGAGAGGAAGGGATTTGTCATTTATTAGCTGTGTTATTGGGATTAGGAAATTACGGCTCAGAGATGTTAATTGATTTGCATGGTGCCAGGTAATGTGGTAGATCTGGAACTTGCAGGAGCTCTGATATAAAGGCCAAAGGTCTTGTTCATATACTATCTGATCTCTGCTCTCGTATAAGTTGCAGTTTAAGATACAGTGAGGTTTGGAAAGCAAAAGAAGACTTTTCTGTCTCAAGAAGAGATTGACATTTATATAATTAGCTATGGTACTGAATAGAAAATGAGATGATTGTAAGAAATGTAGATATAAAATCACATGAGGACCAAAGGTAGACGAGACTAGTAATTGGGGACATTTGGATACAGCTCTGTGGAGAAGGTGGACTTTGAAGCAAGTCTCAAAGGATGGGACGCGGTTGAGTAATTACAGTGTGGTATAGGAAATGTATTTCAGACAGAGGGGGAACTGTAGGCAAAGGCAAAAAGGCAGTCCAATAAATGAAGATGTTTTCATGTTGGGAGGCAGCCACATGCCATTGGATGTATTTGGGCTTTGTAGGCAGATATGGTTTTACATGCTTCCACTGTGGATACTAGCCGTGTGACTGTGGGCAAGTTGTTTGACTTTCCTCAAAGGCTCCATTCCTTCTGCAAAATGGAGGCAAAGAAATCTACCTAGGGAAAAAAAAAAAATCTATATGAATACATCTTTTCCCTACTGGGGAAAACAACAACAACAACAACAACTATATTAATATGTCTTTTGATGATTCTTACTCTATTGGCATGGCTGAACCACATTATGAACTTTCTTTTGCAAACTCTGGCATGAGCGCCTGCTGCCCATTGCACTGACTTAAGGTTGCCTATAATAATAACATGCACAGGGACGCCTGGATGGCTCAGTCGGTTAAGCAGCTGCCTTTGGCTCAGGTCCTGGGATCAAGCCTATCTCAAGGTCTTGGGATCAAGCCCTCTGTTGGGCTCCCTGCTCGGTGGAGAGTCTGCTTCTCCCCCTGTCCTTCCCCTGCTTGCTCTCTCTCTAAACAAAATCTATTAAAAAAAAATAACATGCATAGAATCTACTTGATACAAGGTAAGGATCCTGGAATTTTTTTCTATTTATTTATTTATCTATCTATTTATTTATTTAAGAGAGAGTGCACGAGTAGGGGGAGGGGCAGAGGGAGAGGGAGAGAATCTCAAGCAGGCTCTGCACTGGGGCAGGGCTCAATCCCACAACCCTGACATCCTGACCTGAGCGGACCCTTAACCAACTAAGCCACCCAGGCATCTCCCGGAATTTGTTTCTTAAAGAACTGAATTTATACAAATAAATAAATACATCAGGTGACACCTCGAACTCAGCTTCCTATATCATCATTCTCATTTTTGCATTTTCATATGTGAATCCCCAGTTTCTAGCTTCATTTCTTTACATCTTTGCACTGTCTCTGCTTGCACACATTTATTAGCAGTAGGAGTAGTAGAAGTAATCTGGTCTCTGAGTAAATCCATGAAGATGTTTTCCCCCACCCCCATGCTTTGCACAACACTCCCCAGGGAAAAGTGCTTCTATCCTTTCTCTGCAAGTTGGGTTTGAAAAGGATCCAGCAATCCTCTTCATTTGCAGTTATAAACATTGTTTTTTCTAGCTGCTGTTTTCTGTTGCAGTACCATTGAATTTTTTTTTTTTTTTTAGAAGAGCGATAACCCAGGTAAAACTTTGTTTCCCTTACCGCAGGCGGCCAGGAGTGATGTCATACTGTGGTGAGTGTGCAGTGGGTCTGAGAGCAGATGGTCCAGGTGCTTAAGCATTCAGAGCAGGAGATGCAGGGTAGTGGGATCATTTGCAACTAACTGCAGCATCAGCAACATTTTTTTTTTTTTTTGTCTATGTTGTTTTTAGTCCTACCACAGTATTTCTAGAAACTATATCTTTTCCAGTCAGTGGGCTGAAGGAACTAGAAGAGCATTATTTATTTTAGTTTAGTTTGTTTCTGTCTCAGATTTCTTCTCTTATTATGGCTTTTAAATGAGTCAATGAAAATAATAATGTCCAGACGCAATTTACTTGCACTTCTTAAGTTCTTTGTGGAAAAACCCATAACCGTGGTCCTTAAAATATTTGATTCATGGTTTTCATTGAGAAAAACAAAGGGAGTTCCTGACATACAATGCAAACCATTTGAAGGTGTTCATTGATCCCCTTCCCTAAAAGAACCTAGCCCTGTTTGTGGCCCTGGTCTGCCCCTAGTAAACTGTGTGACCTTGGTTAACTTACTCGTTTTCCATGTGTACACTAACTTGTGTTTCCTGGTGAATGAAGAATTGTGATGAGATGGATTTTTAAGGCTTGTTTTAGAGCTGTTATTCTGTGAAGCAAGACAAGATAAACCGTAAATATAGGGAAATTGGGCAGGTGGCAGATAAATGCACTGGATTTCAGCTTAGGAAAGTTAAAAGACATGCCAGGTTAGTCTAGCACCTGAGCCGCTAAGCCTTTTCACCCTCAGTTATGGTAATCTCGGTAATGTCTCATGTTTGAGAGAGCAATGCCTGCATCTCTCGGCAGAGTTTAGCATGGCGTTCAGTAATTCCACCCGTCCGTCTCTCACATTCCGCTTTCCGCAGTATCTGCAGCATAGGATGGCCCCAGTTGCTTCGTTCGATTCATGCCCCAGCAGAGAGTGCCTTCACACTTCAGTCCTGCTTTGTCCTCAAGCCCTTCCTTTGGCTGTACCATCTCACAAGCACTAAGCAGGCTTGCATCTTGTCAGGCAGGAAGGGGGAACCTTTTATGCATTTCCTAAATCCTCTGATTTTGCAGATTTCTCACTCCCATTGTTTGTGTGTTTGTTTTGGTTTGGGGGTTATATGTTTACTGCTTTTGTTATTGTTGCTGTTATGTTCTTGCATATTTTGCTCAGCAAAGAAGACAAGGTTTGAGTTGGAGAGCTGTGTCAAACTTGCGACAATAGAAAACTCTTACTTAGATATGGAGAGGACAGTGGGAGAGTTAATGAGGAGGTCAAAGGCTAGATAGGAAGTTAGAAGTCAAAGACAATGTTTGGTGTGGAAAATAAGTGCTGATAAGGGCACAGTTGGGGTTCACTATTTTTAGCGATAATGATGCTACCATTTCTTGAATTCCTCTTATACTAAAAATAGCTAGCTTAATATTTTACATCTATTATTAACTCTCCGGAACCAGTGTGCCTGTTTTATTCTGGTCCTACTATTGCTAGCTATGTGATCTTTGACAGATTACTTAACCTTTCTGTGCCTCGGTTGTTTTTTTTGGTTTTTTTTAATGAAGTTTTTTCATAAGTGGAAAAAAATAACTCATAAGGTTGTTGTAAACAAAAGAGGAAGCTGAGCCGGAGTCACCCTTTGTCTTAGGCTTCATGGTCTTCAAAATGTTAAAGGTGGGGACGCCTTGGTGGCTCCGTCAGTTAAGCATCTGTCTTTTCTGCGTTCTGCCAGATCATAACCGAGGATCCTGAGATTGAGTCCCACATTGGGCTCCTTGCTCAGCAGGGACCCTGCTTCTCCCTCTGTCTGCTGCTCCCCCTAGTTGTGCTCTCTCTCTGACAAATAAATAAACGAAATCTTAAAAAAAAAAAAAATGTTAGAAGAGGAGCATATCGAAATTGCTGGATTAATCATCATCATTCTCCCATTATTATTTTCACTGTTATTCTCTGTTACTCTTATGCGATAAGAATAGTTAGGGTAAAGTGAGTGAATAAAGATAAAGGGAGGCATATTACAGATTTGAAGAGTTTATTGATTGGAATCAGACAGCACTAAACCAGATGTGTCTGGAAGCCCCTCTTGGACAGGAGCTTTGGGAAAGATACTTACAGAGAAAAGGTAGAAACAAAGTAAGGAAAATTACTGATTGGCTGTAGCTTAGAGCCTTGTTGGCTATTCATGATTAGTTGTCGTTAGGTTTCAATTTCATAACCTTGAGGCATTCACAGGCTTTGGTTTTGGTTTGCTTATGTAGCCAGCATAGGGCCACCTCAGTCTAACAGCCTCCTTGCTAATTAATTTAACACTGTCCACATTTTACGAAAAAATAAAACAAAACAGTAGTAACAACAAAAAACTTGATGACTAATGCACTAATTTTTTTCAGCAAATAGATTATGTGTTTCCGTGCAGATCACGGAAGGGGACAGGAGGCCAGAGCTTAGCAGCCTAGTCAGTAAGACTGCAAGTCATCCTCACCCAGTCCAGACCTGGCCATCTTTCCTGGAGCAAACCTGGAAAGATTCACTTCCCCCAGGCTTCAAGCTGAAACCAGCTTCCCAGGTCAGAAGCCTGGGACTCAACTTGGCCACTTAGCACCGAGGTTCTTTTCCTGCTGATCAACCCTGACCTTCTGTTTTGAAGTTTAAAAGCCTCCAAAGCCTTCTTGGACATCAAATAGCTCTTACCAAATGCCATTTGGGCAATTTAAATGCAAATGAATCGGCAATATTTGGGCTGCTTCCAGTTAGCTTGCTTGTGCTTTCCCAAACAAAAGAGGAAGCTGGGTTGGAGTAACCCTGTGTCCTGGATGGCCTGGTGCGGAAGTAAAATTGCACCGGACATTTGTTAAAAATAGCAGTACAGATTTTATCCCGTCTACTGTAGCAGGTGAAAGAGACCTCATTACAGGACTGAGCTCAATTCTGCTGAAACAAAAGGCAGGGCCGTTTTTGTTTTTGTGTTTTTTATATTTATTAGTTCTTTATTTTTATTCTTTGCACTGGGGTGAGTTAGTGGAAAATTACTGGAGCACCTTGCTGGGAGGTTGGTCAAGGTGATTAGGTCATCTGTGTGTGTGTGTGTGTGTGTGTGTGTGTGTTTGTCCCTTGTGTTAGTTTGGTTCCTACCTTCCCATGCAGACTGGGAGAGGGGGGCGCTATCCTCCTTAAGGATTATGTTTCAAAGCAAAGGCTCCCTGGTCCTTGAGGGAAGACATTCCTGAATTATAAAATGGTAAGAAGCTGGGGGAAGATTTACATCTCAGAGGGGCACAGAAAGAATTTGTAATTGCAAGTTTTCTAATATAAATGCTCTAAGAAAAGGGAAGTCTGGGGTCTGTCCTCTGGAAGAAACCTGTCTGAATTTAGTAACACGGAGGGAAAAGTTAAGGTTGTCTTATTCAGTGGTCTTCAAAAACCTTAAAAAATATAATTTAAGACATTGGACACCCTGCTCTGAATGTAGCTTGCTTTGATTTTGAAACAAGTGGAGATGTTTTTCATGCTAGAACAAGATATAATAAAGGTGCATAGCCAGAAAGAGACCTACATCTAAAGTAAGGGGAAAGAAATCAGGTCTCTAGTTTTGTCTTTGCCTCTAATTATATGGGTGGTCTTGGCAAATCACATTCGTCTTTCAGGGCCTCAGTTTCCCCATTTGTAAAATGAAGCAACTAACCTCTATGGATACCTCAGGGACATTTCAGATCTTTTATTTTCTATGATTATACGACTCTGTGGAACTCTGGCGAAGAGGAAAAAACGCTTAACGAAGATAGCTGCATTTCTTTTAGGGATAAAACTCTTTCTTTCTGAACAGTCTTAAATGGACCTTATGAAAGGTTTTGCAAGGGAAGGAGGACTGGTATCACCTAGTTGGGACTTGTTAAAACTGAGGGATCCAACCAGAAATAGCCCCACTCATACGTAGTCAGCTAATTTCCAACAGGGACACAAAACAATTCAGTGAAAAAAAGGAGAGTATTCTCCATAAACGGTTCTGGAACAACTGGATAGGCAAGTGAAAAATACAGTACCCATATTATACATATAGAAATTCCAGATGGACCAGGGACTTAAAGTACAAGCAATAATTATAAACTTCCAGGGGAAAAAAAAGAGAGACTGTCTTAAAGAATATGGGGTGAGCAAATATTTCTCAGAATGTAAAGGCATTTTTTAAAAAGATAAAAATTAAATGTAAAAAAAAACAACAAAAACCTGAGGGATCCGAATTCTGAGTACAAAAATTCTTTTCACAGGGAGTTTGGGTTCCTCTTGGTTTCCTAGGAAAAATATATTAGGGCATAGAAATCTGGTGAAGGTAATGATGTTAGTAGCTGTAGCTTTCTCACATGTTTGGAAGTGTTCCAAGCTCTAAGTGTTTTGCCTGTTCTAACTCAATTAATCCTTACTACAATCCCCTGCAGTGGGTGCCACTATTCCCAGGTATAGATGAAGAAACTTGCTTAGAGCCTCACAACTGGAAAGCTATGTCCCCGAGGTGCAGCCCCAGGGAGCCTGACTCCAGGCAGTGTGGCAAAGACCATCTGTGGCACAGACGGTGACGGTAGGTCCCAGGCCAGGAATCACTGAGCCAGGAACCAAGAAGAGATTCCTGTGGAGAGGATAGGGAATGATCCTCTTCCTTCGTTTTAGCTGCGACAATTTCTGATGTCCAAAACGTTCCTCTTTCTTGGTATTTTCTTTTCCCTCCTTTGTCCCTAACCTTTTCTGGGGGGGGGGGGAACCATAGGCTTGCCCAGAGGCATCGGGTTAGAGGTGTAGGAGGACCCAACATTCGAGGCCAAGCATCTGCATGGGCTGCAGGTAAGTCAGGAGAGGAGAGGGGAGGGGAGGGGAGGGTGAAGCTGAGTGAGGGGAGAGAGGCCATAGAGATGGTGGCAGGATCTAGGGCAGTCAGTGTGAAGTAGGGGACAGAGGCCATCCAGAGCAGGTGAAGACCAAGCAGTGAAGAGGAGTTTGGACTGGAAGGTGACAAGCAGCCCACAGGATCATTTCAGCATCACTATTTAGGGAATACTTAGGATGGTGAGAAGGTTTCCATAAACGTCTAGGTTCCCAGAAATTACGTGATGTGGGGTCCATCCCTCCCCACTGTGGGGAAGAATGGGTCCCTTTTGGCTGCTCTGAATTTCGGAATATTTAGGTTGTAGGCAATCTCTCCATCTCTGGAACTGTATTGCAAAATCACCTTTCTGAATCCTTCTTGGTCTTCAAAGATCAGTTCAGATCTATGGCTCATCATAAAGATTTTGTTATCCTTCCAGTCGGCATTGATTTCTGCCTTCTTTGAACTCCAAGAAGCACTTAGAGGCTAAACCGCCCAATCTAGCACTTGCTCTAACTTTGCATTGTAAATTAACCACTTTGTGTAAGGCAGTCATCTCTCCCAGACTGAAACAGGGAGCCGGTCTTGATCTCATTTTCCTTTTACAAATTGGCTAGCACCAGACTGGGCACACAGTGCGTACATCAAATCTGGTTCCTCAGGCAGTTAGTTGTCTATCTAGCATTGTAGCTAAATGCACATAGCACTTTACAGACGGGTTTCATAAACGTTTGTTGAATCTAATGGTCCCTACAATCTTAGTCTTAATCTAATAAAAGATTTCAGGTACATTTTTTCCCGCGTGTGCCAAACTTCTCTCTCTCTCTCCTTCCCTCTCTCTTTCTCTCTCCCTCTCCCTCTCTCTCTGCCCATACCCCTGCACCTCAGCCACAAGATAGATACATGCCATCCAGGATGACAAGAGCGTGGATATAGGATCCATGTCCCGATGGCAGATCTGCCAGCGTTTTGAAGTTGAGCGTAAGGGGAAAATTGAAACACAATCTTTTCTCTATGCAAAGTGTGCTTTGGTTTTGCATAATGCATTGTGCTTCAGGTGCCAAGTTCCAGACACAAGGAGAATTAATGGAATAACATCGGTAAAGGGCTTTAGACTCCTCAGAGGAAGTTCCCCAGCCTCATTAAAGGTAATATTATTCCGTTTTAGAGTTTAGTTAAAAACAACAAAATAATATTTTCCTGTCTTTACTGCTAATTTCTCCATGTTTGGCATAGTAAGTTGTGCTCTGCGTTCACGAGCTCTATCACCCTTGTGATTCACAGATTTGTACTTAGGAACAGCCCACGCCAGGGTACCTGTGAGTGTGAACTGTGGGGATATACAGGAGCATGCATTTTTTAAATTAGTTCTGTGCCTATAGCTCTTGTCGCTGTGCACTTTACTACCTGTGACTATGCTTTTATTTCCTATTGAATTGCCAATGTCTTGGGGGTGAGGGACCCTCCTGCCTTCTTCATCATTTTGTTCCCAGCGACTAGCACAATGCCTGGCTCATAGTGGAAGTGTCATAAAGAATAAGTGAATGAGGGGCGCCTGGGTGGCTCAGTTGGTTAAGCATCTGACTTCAGCTCAGCTCATGATCTAAGGGTCCTGGGATCCAGCCCTGTGTGGAAACCAGTGTGGAGCCCAGAGTGGGGCTCTTCGCTCAGCAAGGAGTCTGCTTCCCTCTCCCTTTGCCCCTCCCCCCGCCTGTGCACTCTCTTTTTCTCTCATTCTCAAATAAGTAAATAAATAAATAAAATCTTTAGAAAGAAAAGAATAAGTGAATGAATGAATGAATGAATGAATGAATGAATGTACATTTATCCAATCAAAATTGGATGAATCCAAAAAAGACTGAGCGACTACAGGAATCCAGAGAGACCAATCAACCTCTCGGTTTGGATAGGAACATTCTATGAGCTTACGGGAAAGGTTTTCAGAATGTTAACTAAGATCTGCCATCTTCCACTGGAAGCAATCTAAATCCATTACAGTGTGCACATTTCAACGGAGGGCACCAAAGACCAGGCCTTGACCTATAAAGCCTCTATGATCTGGCTTCTATTTCTTTGATCTTATCTTCTATTACTATCCCCCCTCAGACTGCCTTCTGCTCCAGTTACTATGATCTCCTTGCACTTCTCAAATATACCAACGCTATCCCAGTTCAGGGCCTTCTCACTTACCATGCCCTCCATATAGACGGTTCATCCCAAGATGCCCTTTCTCTTCATGGAGTCACGTGAACAGTCTCCACAGAGAGGCCTTCAGGAAACACCATCATTCCACACTGTCTCCTTCCCAAAGGCCATCTCTTATTCTTCAGAGCACTTACACCACCCAACATTTATTATATACTTAGTCATTTGTTTTTAATATGCTAATTCTGCCATTCCCCACTCCAGTGTTTGCTCCATGAGAGAAAAGGTAGTTTTTGGCTTATTGCTACTACTGCATAATAACCTGCATGTAGTAGGTATCTAATACACGCTTGTTGAGGAGATGGATAAACAAATAAATGAATGAATAAACTTCAGCATGCACTATGGGCCTAACACTGGACTAGGAGTCAAAAGAACTTCTGGTTTTAGGTCACTCTTCTGTTCTTTCTAATCTAGGTCTCAGTCATGTGATTTCAATTTTCTGAGTCCTAAGTCCACCATTAAGGAAATACAGTTAATACTGTCTGTGATGTTGGGTACCTGGGTGGCTTAGTCGGTTAAGCATCTGCCTTTGGTTCAGGTCATGATCCCAGGGTTCTGGGATTGAGTCCCGCATCAGGCTCCTTGCTCGGCAGGGCGTCTGCGTCTCCTTCTCCCTCTGCCCCTTCCCCCGCTCATGCTAGCTCAAGCTCTCTCTCAAATAAATAAATAAAATCTTATGGGGCGCCTGGGTGGCACAGCGGTTAAGCGTCTGCCTTCAGCTCAGGGCGTGATCCCAGCGTTCTGGGATCGAGCCCCACATCAGGCTCCTCCGCTATGAGCCTGCTTCTTCTTCTCCCACTCCCCCTGCTTGTGTTCCCTCTCTCGCTGGCTGTCTCTATCTCTGTCGAATAAATAAATAAAATCTTTAAAAAAAAAAAAACAAATAAATAAATAAAATCTTAAAAAAAATACTATCTATGATGTCTAGGTTACAAAATTGTTTTGATACTACAATAATTGTTTCTAATAATAACAACAATGATAGCTAAAATTTACGGAGCACTTAATGTGTGCCCAGCATTCTGTTTAGTGTTTGCATAAATGCTCTCATTCATTCCTTTCAAAAATTCTATTATTTCCACAAGCTTTTCCTTGTTTGTAAAATAAAGATAACAATTATCTTCATTTTGCAAAGAAAAAAAGGCAAACAAGATAAATGTAAGGGGGCGCCTGGGTGGCTCAGTTGTTTAAGCCTCCAACTCTTGATTTGGCTCAGGTCATGATCTCAGGGTCATGAGATCGAGCCCTGAGTTGAGCTCTGCACTGGGTGTGGAGCTTGCTTAAGAGTCTCTCTCCTTCTGTCCCTTCCTGCTCACATGCTCTCTCAAAAAAAAAAAAAAAAAAAAAAAAAAGGATAAATATAAAGCTATCTTTGCAAATGGTAAAGCCCTTTAAGAGTGATAGGTACGCTCATCTGTGTTCAGTTCCATAGTGAAGCTCCTCTTTAGGATTTTATATCAGTGCCTTCACCCATACTCTGTGTAGACACAGAATAGGTGCTTGGCACAGATGTGGTGTGTGGACAAATGTTTAATAACCGGCTCTCTGAGGGGGAATATCTTTTTGCAGTATCTGCCAATTTCCATGGTGTAAGTGCTCCCCTCCAGTTGGTTACGTGCTACCAACTTGAAGTCTCTGAACTTGTAATTGGATATAGATGATGACAGTCATCTCTCTTCAGCCAGAAGGATGGTCCCAATGTGTCACTGCTACACAGTCTTCTAGTAGGTATATTCCCCTCCAGTCCTGGCCTCTCTCCTTTCTCCACAGTGCAGCCCAAGTGGTCTTTCTACATACAAGATACACTCTTTGGTTTGAAATTCTTCATGGCTTGCCACTCTCTCATTGTCAAGTTAAAGATCAAGTATCTAAATATGTCTTGTCCTACAAGACTGTACATGAGCTCACCTTGGCCTCCTCCTTAGCTTTGACTCTTATGTCCAAGCATAGTCCTCTGCTTCCTGCACTCGTCTTGGAGGAGCAAAAGTGCAGGGAGTGTGTCTGCTATGCTCATCATTGTTTTCTCAGTCCTTAGCATAGTGCCTGATGCTTGTTGGGTGAGTCTATGATTGTACGATGTTATATTCTGAGTACAAAGTCTTCGGCCTCATCATACTATGCGACTGTGCATTTGCCCAATATATGCACACATTTCCAACTTAAGGGGATTTAGCTTGGCAGAGAGCATTATTGAAGTTGCTTTATGTCTGGTGCATTATTATTCAATCGCGTTTCCCCTGGTGCAAAGCTGGCAGGCTGCTCCTCCGTGACAGATATGCTTACTTTGCTTGAGTCACCACCACAAGGTACATTATCAGTTTTACTAATGTTTGCTCTTTTATACTCTAACAGGTAGTGTGATTCATCCAGTCAGTGCAAGTCAGGAGACGGATGCACACATAAATCTGTGCTGTGGGATGGTTTGCACACAAAATTTCATCCACAGGGGGAAAACATGGAAAACATGACAGCTGCATGCATGGGTAATACATGTGCATATAAACAAAGTTAAACACTCACACTTTTGTTCTTGATCATTTGATTCCAGAAGAATCACAGATCTGAAGGATTGGGATGGATCTTTTATTACTTGTTGCTAAGTACCAGTTTGCCAGACTGTGCTAGACTCAACACATCTGAGTCGGCTGGAGATAATTTTCATATTCAGATTCTTCAGTTCAGAACTTAGATACATGTTTTTTTCAGGAGAGCTAGGATGGAGTTTTTAAAAGCTCTGAAAGCTCCAGAGAAGATTCTTAGGGGCATCCAGGCTTGAGAACCTCAACCTGGCCTTGAGAGCAGGTAGACCTCATATGGGCAGAGGAACAGTGTTTTATTTCACAAACCAACTCTAACCAATTTGACATGGTTGCCTGGAGTTCTGTGTGTAGAAAGAATCTGAGGAAGCATCTTGAAAAGTGCCATGATTGATTAGTGATGTCTTTAATGAGCCTGCATGGGAGGGTAGTGGTATGTACTCCTTGTAGTTGATGACCCCTACACTGTCCAGCCACATAAGTTCAATCCCCTTTACAATGACGTAAACTGTGGTCTCTCGGTGTCTCCTGGGACATTTGCATGGAAAAGAAATTCCAGTACTCTCGGGGTAACATACTCTATCTCTCCATGGCTCTTTCTCATTTGAACTAAAGCTCTCTTTCTGAGGATCCATTCAGATTGAATTGCTTTTCCTTGGGACCAGGCAAAACAAGTCTACAACTTCTGCCTTTGATGGCCCTTCAGCTATGGTGTGGTTGTGATCGTAATACCTTCATTCACATCTGCTCTACTCCAAGATAAACTGAGTCCCATTCTTTTTTTTTTTTTAATGTTTTTTTATTATATTATGTTAGTCACCATACAGTACATCCCTGGTTTCCGATGTAAAGTTCGATGATTCATTGGTTGCGTGTAACACCCAGTGCACCATGCAATACATGCCCTCCTCACTACCCATCACCGGTCTATCCCATTCCCCCGCCCCCCCTCCCCTCTGAGGCCCTCAGTTTGTTTCTCATAGTCCATAGTCTCTCATGCTTCATTCCCCCTTCTGATTACCCCCCCCTTCTTTATCCCTTTCTTCCCCTACTGAGTCCCATTCTTTTTATGACAAGTTGTTGACCCCTTCCTAATGGTGGTCATTTTCTTCTAGGCGTGCTTCAGTTTGGTAATATTCCATTACGCGTGTGCTTCCCAGAACCAGACATTCTTCTCTAGTCTGGTCTAAGCATCTGTAGAAAGAATAAGATAACCATCACAATCAGTTGGTTAGTTAATTAAATAATTACTTAATTATGGTAGCTTTTCTGGCAGGTATATTGTATTGCTGACTCAAATTCTGCTTACTTTTGACAATTTTTTTTCCATACGATTTTCTACCAGTCCTCCTTCTTACTTCTGCACTGGAGTACTGGAGTATCAAAACGTGAAGCTTACGTTTTTTTGTTTTGTTTTGTTTTGTTTTCTCTTTAAATTGCATCTTGTTACAGTAGGTTATTCTATATAGCTCAAGAATATTCAATATATTGATAAAGCTCTCAGTATTGGAAGTTAAGCAGATCTGAGTTTGAATCTTGGCTTTGCTTCTAAGTAGTTATATGAACAGGGAGATTTCCTTGAAATCTTTATGTTTTAGTCCTTTAAAAAAAAACCCTATAAACCATACAACATTATCTTTTATTATGTATGGGTTTTTAAAAATTATTTCCTTAATCTCTCCAAACACAGGCAAAAATAAGTGTATTGTTTAACATATTAGAACTTGCAAACGTTGGTCATTGCCTAGAGAAGAGAAAATTATCCCTTAAAACATGCTTAACCAGGAGGCCAAGTCATCTGCCAACCTCCGAGAACATGGAGATGAACATGACAGACTGTGCCCCATCTGCACCTTCCTTCACCATCATTCGATAACCCTTCTTCAGGCCCAGATCTGCAGCACATTTCTTGCCAACCATCATTAAATGTCCAAGAAGACTTTCATCATCACCTTCTGATACAGGAATCTGGGGTATATGTTTCCTGGGTATCACCAGAAAATGTGTTGGTGCATGAGGCGAAAGGTCATGGAAAGCAAGACATTGGTCATCCTCAAAAATGATTTTGGCTGGGATTTCCTTGTGAATGGTCTTCCTGAAAACTGTGTCTTTGCCGGCCCACCTGGCCTGGGCCTTGGCAAACTCATCTGCCATCTTGGCCTTTCTTCTATGTGGCTGCCCCAGGAGAAGCTTAGTCTTTTTTTATTTTTCCCAAAAAGTCTACCCTCTAGAGTTATTAGGATACAATATTCCCAATGTGCCACAGTCTGGAATATGGCAAAGATTCAGGAAATGCTGGTTATTGTTTTCCTGTCATCAAGTCCATTTGCTGATTCCCAGAGCTTCCTATTAGTTAACCCGTGAACAACACCGTTCTGAATTGTGTGCATCTACTTTCACACAGTTCTACTCACATGCAGATTTTTTACATTACAGTGCTATAAATATAGTTTCTCTTATGATTTTTTTTCTTAACATTTTCTTGTTTTTGGCTTACTTTATTGTTTAAGACTACATATATAGTTCGTACAAAAGTATGTGTTAATTGACTGTTTATGTTATTACTAAGGCTTCTGGTCAACAGTAGGCTATTGGGAAAGTTTCTGAGGAGTGAAAAGTTATACATGAATTCTCATCTGTGCAGGATAGTCAGTGCCTCTAAGCCCCACATCATTCAAGGGTCAGCTCAACATGTAAGGTCAAGAAAATGTCTTCATGTCTACTTTTATTAGTTCAGCAGTACAATCAAAACTTATTATCTGCTTTATGCTAGACTGCTAGACACAGGGGGTTCCTTGGTGAATGGAAGAGACAAAATTCCTACAAACATGGAACCCGCAATCCAGTGGGGAGAAATATGATGAAATAAGTAGTTATAATAGCGTGTGCCAAGACTATGCTAAAAGATACATAGTATTTTATGAGAGACTTGTCTAAAATAAAATATATGTTGGAGTGAGGTAGGCTATTTCCCCTATCTCTGGGCTCCATATCTCCCTAAGTCTCTAGTCTGGAAGGTTGATGTCTATATCATGTTTGAAAGACTAGCACAAAAATCTGCCATATGGGAAATGCTATGGACTTCATGAATTGCAAGGCCCATGACGATAGAATGTCTTTTTTTTTTCTTCTTTGTATCTCTAGTGCTAAGCACAGTGAGTCACATGTAACAGGTCCTCAATAAATATTTGTTGAATGAATAAATGCACCCAGCTATGTGTTTCAAGTTCATGAAAGCATGCAAATGGCCATTCACTGACCTAAAGGTTATTCTCCAAGGTCCATGCTGAGTAAGAAAGAAAAGGAATTGTCAGCCCTGTTATCCTTGCCTGACCCACTACATTCTACTCTGATATCCTTTTGTTCTCCATGAATAATAATGAAAGAGTGAACAGCTGAGATGTAACAGTTTAAGTTTTAGAGTTTGGAGCAGTTTTCACTCTGGATTTTTAATGGGAAACTGTGTGCGTGTGTGTGTGTGTGTGTGTGTGTGTGTGTGTGTGTGTGTGTGTGTGTGTGTTTAATCAGACTCTCAGCCTCTTCATTTGGGCAGTGGTGACAGATACCCTCTGCAGATCTCTTAGGCCATAACACCTTTCTGGTAAATGAGGCCATTGCAGACAGGAAGCATAGCATAAATGCTACACTGCCAAGCTGAACTACAGTGAGGTGCAATGAAAAGTAGTTTCGTTCATTACAATCTGATTCTCCATCTGTCTGGGGTGGTCCTTTATATCTCTCCATCACTGCACTTATTTTGCTGGCTCTGATGAAGAGGTGAATCGATTACATTCCTGAGCACAGACAAAAACACAGCCTACCTTGTCCCCCCCCAGCCCATCCCAATCCTGAACTTAGCACCTAGAATCCTCCAGACACTGAAAGAAACTAAGGAACTCAGTAGCAGGAGGGAAACCCTATAAACTTACTAAGGCAGCTCACCTGTGAATATTTAATTACTGGAAAGGTGAGGGCTATTATTCAATGAGAATTGGCATTCGGGAGCAATGAGGACAGGTATTCAGGATATGGCCACTGCCCTTATGCCTTGCTCCAGTTATACTTAGGGGTGGGAGGGTGTGGACATCAGCAGGCAAAGGATCGGAACCTAGGATTGGATTCAGTTAATGTGGAAGGTGATCAGTGAGGGGTTAAACCCAGTTTTAGGGAGCAGTAGGAATCTAGTATATGTGATCAGCACAGTATGTAAGGAGACAAGTATACCAAACATATTATGTGGTCGCCCCAATGTGTGTGTGTGTGTGTGTGTGTGTGTGTGTGTGCGCACGCGTGTTTTCTAACACCACCAAGCAGTTCTCAGACACCAGCTGGGTGTCCCATAGTCCAACTCAATTCTGACACTCTCCACTTGAAGATAGCATCAGTCCCACAGGTTAAGGCCTCAAGCCTATAAGCCTGCTACCCCAGGCCCCACTCAGATACAAACTGCAAGTCCAGGCTGTCACTTGTACTTCTGACCCAGGGGCTGGAGATCAGAGGTTCCTGCAACCCTCTCCTTGGGTTTAATTCATTTGCTAGAATGACTCCCAGAACTCAGAAAAATATTTTGCTTCCTAGATTAATGGTTTATTATGAAAAAAGACAGCTCAGGAACAGCCCAATGAAAGACATGCATAGGCAAGGCATAGGGAAAGGGTATGGTGCCCTCTCCACACTGCCCCTCCCCAAGTCCCTCTCTGTGTTCTCTGAACCCTGTCCATTGGGTTTTTATGGAGCTTTCATTACATAGGCATGATTGATTAAATCATTGGCCATTGGTGATTGATTCAGCCTCTAGACGCTCTTTCCTCCCCAGAGGTCAGCCAGGTGGGGCCGACATTCCAATTCTCTAATCACAAGGTTGGTTCCCCTGGCAACCAGCTCCCAGCCTTGGGTGCTTTCCAAAAGTCTCTCATTAACATAAACTCAGGTGTGGTTGAAAGGGGTTTATATGAATATCAAGATACCTCTATCACTCTTACCACTTGGGAAATTTCAAAGGTTTTAGGAGCCAGAAACAGGCATAAAGACCAAATACATATTTCTTATTATAAATCACTATACCACAGTCACCAAACAGGGTTGCAACTCCAGGTTTACTACAGGAGATACAAGGTATTGATAGAGTTCATATTAAAGGTGTCTCTAAGAAGAACACTCCGTATAATCTAGAAGATAGCAAGAGCGTTTCAGTGACATAAATTAGCAGATTATAGGACCCATGAAGACCTGTAATCTTGGGCCCAGAAGGCAGGGAAGTTGATACAGGTCAGACAAGATGCTAATTCAATAAAATTATTAGAAAAATTAATGGAATTTTAAAATATAATTTTCTGTGCAAATAGTCCAAGATAATTCAATGTTAAGAGATCATTTTTAACTTAAAAAAATAAGAAGCATTTCTATAAACCTGACAAGTGATTAATTACTAAGAATCCTTAAAACTCCTCATATGCACCATTATTTTAACATACTATTCAAAGCTGATATTAGGAGTGCCTAGGTGGCCCAGTTGGTGAAGCATCCAATTCTTGGTTTCTGCTGCGGTCATGATCTCAGGGTCGTGAGATTGAGCTCCGTGCTGGACTCCTGGCTCAGCGTGGAGTCTGCTTCAGATTCTTTCTCTCCCTCTCCCTCTCCCTCCTCCTCTGCCCCTCCCCTCTTTCTCTCAAATAAATAAATAAATAAATATAATCTTTAAATTAAAAAAATTATTTAAAGCATAATTAGGTACAATCAGGTTAATTGTAAACCATGATTTTTTGTTGTTTCTTAGTTTTTGTAGTTCTTGCTCTGGTGTCAGACTTCACATTTCCATTGAGAGCACCAACTTTCTCAGTGGAACAACTGAAGTTGTCTTGCTCATTTTCCAGCTAGAAAGGCAAATGGGAAGTTCATGGAAGGTCCCAAAAAGCTATCCCAAGGCACAAAGGTAAAACTCATTGAAATAAAGTTCCTAGCCCTTTACTTCCACTTAAAGTAGGAATGTTCAACTTTTATATGTTGAATGTGTTAGATTCTGTATAAAATCTTAATAAAAATTTTTGATACTTTTGAAAGTTTGTAAAATGTTGAACTTCAAGGACCCCACTCCTGCTCTATGACTCCCACTTCTAAAAAGATAGAAATATACACATTCAAGTTTGCATGATTTGAGAGGTCACCTATTACATGTTTCCACAAGAAGTTAATGTGATAGAGTGGTGGATAAGAGGGCTAGGAAATAGATCTAGCTTCAAATGGTAGTTCTAGAATTTCTACATAATAATAGCTAATGTTCATGTGGAGTTTACCGTGTGTCACATACTATTCAGAGCACCTAAAGTAAACTCTTATCATCATCACACAGATTATAGAGTAGATATTATTATTTGATGTTAGTAATATTTTCTATTTCACAAGTAAGAGAGGAGAGGCACAGGTTAAATATTGTTTCTAAAGTCACATGGTTTAATAAGATGCAGAGCTGGTAATTTCAACTCCTGCAGGCTGCCTTCAGAAGCTGTGCTTTTAATTATGAGGTTATCCTGCCTGGAGTCTGTATGTCAGGAGCAGGGAATTCATCCCGTACCAGCAGCAGGATAAAGCCTCATTCACTTTTCTCTCTATGTGCACACCATTTACTTATTCATCTGTTCACTTGGCAACTATTTATTGAAGTCTTACTATGTGCTACAGCACCACTCAGATACCTTTCCTCATTCCTCAATATTTACTTAAATAAATTCATAAAAATCAGTTAATTTCAATAGAAACCATTTTCTCCTGCAGTTTTCACTTCCTTGGAGAGACACAAAGCACTAGGTAGTGTAAACCACTATGGACCTACATCTTCCATGGGTTTACTTACTGACAAACAAATGGGACCCAGCCTTTGTGAAACCCAAATATACATTATAGCTTGGGGCTATTCTTCCAGAGTCTTCTATTGATAGCTCCCATGGCCTCAACTACGGATGTGAGTGGACTTAGAAATCCTATAGACTCAATTAAAAGACATAATCCTTTCAGTTTCTTGAGGGGGTAGTGGGGTAGAGGTGGTATTTTTTTCATTTGTAACAATAAAATTGTGTTTGGAGAATGGACACCTCAAAATGCGATTACTCAAAGGGTCCTCTTTCTCAAAGTTAAATTCACAAAAGGGTAGTTTATGTCCTCAGAGAAATCAATTAATCCACCTTCTTGAAAATGGGTGTCCTTCTGGCTTTCGTATTGGGTGCAATCTCATTTTATTATTATATTAAACCAATAAAAGCGTTCCAAGCATTCTCTTGGCAGGGAGCGAAAGAAAAAAAAAAAAAAGCATCCTGTGTTAGATAAAGTCTTTCATTATATACAACCAAAATGCCATGTATTTTGCAATGGTGAAATGTATTTGTTCATTTTACACATGTGATGTGAATCATTTTAAAAGCCATAATCACAGCACAGCAGATGCTAATAAATTTTCAATCTGTTAGGCTTTGTTTTCTGGAGAATGAATTTGATTTGCGATGCAAATGTTACATGGGTGATTGTGTTTAGCCATGGAGATTATTATGGGAGGTCTGGTATACTAACCTCTGGGGTATTTTTTTACTATCTGATAATGTTTGCAGAGTATCCACTTTCTAGGGTACCGTGCTTCACAGCAATGGTCTCATTCACCTGTCTTAACCCCTTTTAGGATTCTCTTCCCAGTTTTGTAGTATGCATTAGGACCTATTGATCAGGAATCTGAATCCTCTGTAGGACACCAAATGATTGGAATCTTAATCCTGAGCTATCTGCTTTTCTTTCCACTGTCTCATTCCTAACTGTGGACTCTGTGAGTCTTACGATTCTTATGTTGCTGCCTCCTTTAGCGACTTCAGTACTTAGGTAGTTCCTGCTACTCACTTTTCATCCTGATGTCCAAATCTTGACCTTGGCTCACATGGTGTTAATGGCCCCATAATTTGGGATTCCTAACACAATCCTCTTTATGCATGCTGAAGAAGGCCTGAGTTTGAAAGAGGATCAGTGATGAGAGTCCTTCAGAACTGAGGGCTACAGTGGAAGTAGGTAACTAGAAGTACCTGGGGCTGTTTGATTCTAGGGAGAGCAAGCCCAAGACAGAAACTAAAAGAAATCTGTGGATAAATGCAGAATCCAAAATTTAGATGCTTACCACAGTATAGAGAGGGACCCAGAAACTACAAGTGAAGTAATATGAGCCAAACTGGAATAGAATGCACTGTGGCCAAAAAAATCAGAAAATTGGAAAAGTGAAATGATACAACATCAAGATACCATCCCAAATTGTTTCAGAAGAATGTTGCTTGAAGATTTAATGTAGCACCAACAAATCTGTATCTCCACTTCTCCATAAGCCATTGTGTTCATTCTAAGAAGATTTTATTGTATTGTTTTGTATTATATTGTTTTGTATTGTATTTAAGATTTATTTATTTATTTATTTTGAGAGAGAGAGAGAGAGGTAGGGAGGGGTAGAGGAGGAGGGAAAGGGAATACCAAGCAGATTCCATGATGAGCATAGAGCCTGACATGGGGCTGGATCTCAAGACCCTTAGATCATGACCTGAGCTGAAACCAAGAGTCAGATGTTTAACCAACTACACCACCCAGGCATCCCTCAAAGAAGATTTTAAATGCACTAATTGATACCTGACAGTGAGTTCCAGCTAATGGTGAAAAAAAAATCTTTGAAAATGGAAAGCAGAAGAGATTCTAATGTAAGTTAAAGTTTAGAAAGGTGGAGATAACTTACTTGAATTCCATGTGCTCACCTCCAAAATTTACATACAAGCATATATATTTTTAATAACTTGTATTTATATACTTGTGATATTATGCCTTATACATATCCCGGATTGCAAGTCTGTAGCACATTTCATTAATGTTTTATAATTTAATCGACAGTTCTCCATTTAGGAGTCTTTAATGTTATATTCATATTTCCTTTATTATAAACAATGACACAATGAACATCTTTCAACAAATGCATAATTTATATAATTGACTCATTTCTTTTTTTATTTTTTTAAGATTTTATTTTTTATTTGACAGAGAGTGAGAGAACATAAACAGGGGGAGCAGCAGAAGGACAGGGAGAAACAGGCTCCCTGATGAGCAGGGAGCCCAATAGGGGCTCGATCCCAGGACCCTGAAATCATGACCTGAGCCAAAGGCAGACGCTTCACCAACTGAGCCACCCAGGTGGCCCTAATTGACTCATTTCTTTAGATACAGTTCCCAGACGTGAATTCCTAGCAGTCTGTAACAGTGGTTTTATAGCTTTGGTCCATTGTATGGATGTGTTTCCCAAAGAGTTATAAACATTTACACTAGTGCCAGAATTGTGTATGTACCAAGTTCACTGTAACCTCTTCAGTATTAGCTAGTTATATATGTATTTTATGTATGTATGTATATATTCATTTATTTAAATATTTTTAAGTAGCCTCTCCCCCTAATGTGGGTCTTGAACTCACAACCCCAAGATCAAGAGTCCCATGGTCTAGTGACTGAGCCAGCCAGGCGCCCCTATAATTTAATTTAATAGATGAAACCCAGAGCACCCTACACCTAAGTTATAAAACGTAAGAGCTTTTCAGCATAATGCGGTATTAGAGTTGGAAATACTCAGAGGTAATTTAGCCCAATTCTCTTATTATTTTAATTTACATTTTTATTAATTTTTAAAAATTTTAAAAATTTTTTATAGACTTAATTTTTTTAGTAGGTTTAGGTTTACAGGAAAAAAAGGAGTGGAAAAAACAGAGAATTCCCATATATTCCCTCCCCCATACCTCCAGTTTTGTCTGTTGTTAACATCTTGCATTAACATGATACACTTGTTACAACTGGTGAGCCAAATTTGACACGTTAATTAACTGAAGTCTGTAGTTTATATGAAGGTTCCCTCTTGGTGTTGCACATTCTATGGATTTTGATACTTGTATAAGACATGCATCCATCATTTCAGTATCATTCAGAATAGTTTCATTACCTTAAAAATCTCTGTGCTTCACTTAGTCATCCTTCCCTCTGAATCCTGACAGTCTCTGATCTCTTTGTGGTCTCCATATTGTTGGTGGTGGTGTTTTTTCATCTGAAAAATCATATCACACAGTCGGAATCATATAGCCTGCAGACTTTTCAGATTGGCTTCTTCCATTTAGCCAAATGCATTTTAGTTTCCTCCATGCCTTTTTGTGGCGTGCTAGCTTATTTCTTTTCATTGCTGATTTATATTCTACTGGATGGCCATATCATGGTTTGTTTATCCAATTCACCTGCTGAGGGCATCTTAGTTGCTTCCAATTTGGGCAATTATGAATAAAACTTCTATAAACTTTCCTGTGCAGGTTTTATGTGGATATAAGTTTTCAACTCATGTGGGTAAACACCGAGGAGCATAATAGCCAGATCATGTTAATAGTATATTTAGTTTTGTAAAAAACTGCCAAACTGTCCTCCAAAGTGGCTTTAGCATTTTCCACTTCTCTTAATGTTCAAGAAACAGCCTTAGAGAAAGCCAGTGATTTATTCAAGGTTATAGAGTGCATTACTATTCGAGCAGAGAATTGAATCCAGGTTACCTGACTCCTTGTTCACTGGTCCATTACATCACCACCAAGTAAGTCCCTTGGGCTTCTCATGGGTTAAATCACTTTGCATACCAACAAAAGAACAGTACTTATTAGTGTGTACGTTTTATTGTTGTTGTAAAACACATACCTGCATGTTTATGTTTTATACATCAATCAAAAACATATTGCCCTTTTAAAAATGAAGTGTAGATGGTATGGTAGATATTAATGTCTTTAATTGTGTGTTTGCTTTGGCTGTTCAGGAAATCTTCCTTCCTAAGAGAAATTCAGGATTCTTTGGCAGCATCTTCTCATCACCATTGTATCCACTTTGAGTATGTGGTGGGCAGAATTCTAGATTGCCCCCCAGGTGCAATGGTCATGATTATGTTACCTTAGATGGCAATGGTTTTTTTGCTTATATAATTAAGGTACTAATCTATGGATTTTGAAATAGGAAAATAATCTAGGTGGGCCTATTTTAATCACAGGATTCCTTTAAAAGTTACCTTCTGCTACCCTCTACATTTGGTCAAAAAGTCAAAAGATTGAAAGTGTGAGAAGGATTGGATGTGTCTTTGCTGGCCTGAAAATGGAGGTGGGCACATGTAAGGGCTGGGGAGTAGATTCTCAGAGCTGAAAGTGACCCCTAGCTTAGAGACATCGAGAAAATGGTGACCTCATACATCCAACTTCAAGGAACAGAAGTCTGCCAACAGCCCGAATGAGCTTGGAAGCCGATTCTTCCCCAGAGACTCCAGATAAGAGCACAGCCTGGCAACAGCTTGATTTTGGCCTTGAGGGACCCTGAATTGAAAACCCAGTGAGCCTGCAGAGACTTCAAACCTACAGAACTGGATGTTGGTTTAAGCTGCTGAGTTGCAGTAACTTTTCACACAGTGATGGAAAATTAATACGGAGGATAATTCAGGATGACCATCTTTCTCTGGACAAGCTCAAGAGGCTAGATACCCTCCCCCCCACCTAATACACAGAATAAACATAAGATTGAAACTCAACCAACTAGACATTCGCTCTTAGGATTTTGTATTTGAGCACTTGACTCCAGGATGGTAAGAAGAGTCAGAAGCCATGAATTACAGATGAAAAATTCTCATTAGACTATTCCTAATTCTGGATGACTGCTGTGCTCCCGATGGCTAGCCATTGTGGCAGGCTTCATCCTTGATTTTATTTTTTTAATTTTTAATTTTTTAAAAAGATTTTATTTATTTATTTGACAGAAAGAGAGACAGCCAGTGAGAGAGGGAACGCAAGCAGAGGGAGTGGGAGAGGAAGAAGCAGGCTCCCAGCAGAGCAGGGAGCCTGACATGGGGCTCGATCCCAAGACCCTGGGACCACGCCCTGAGCTGAAGGTAGACGCTTAACGACTGAGCCACCCAGGCGCCCCTCATCCTTGATTTTGAAAGTGAACCTCCAGATATCCATGGGAATGATAAATTTCTGGATATACTTCCCAGTAATTCCATTTTGCTTAGATTACCAAGAGTTCTTTCCTGTTGCCTATAAGAAATAAGCCAACTGATAGAAATGCTGGACAAAATATAAACCAATTATTTTCCAAATCTTTCGGTCACATTCAGCAACCAAACCAATTTCTTTCCAACCTCATTTGCTTAATGGAATATTTCATGTCTTCATAATGCCAGTACAAATCTCTGTCAGGACAGCCCCATCTGCTTAGTTTTACCCACTAATTTCTGGGGCTAATATCTGATGCTCCAAGTCTTGGAGAAATGAGAGTCAGGTATAGTGGTAATGTTGGACATTTAGGAATTGTGAATTAGTCAATATTTATCATTTTGTTCATTAGGTAGAGTCTGAGAAGAATATTCCTGTTATTGTGAGGAAACGTCTGCTATCCCAACAGTATAGTTCTACTAAAAGCTGTTAATCCTAGAATCTCTCAGTCCTATTCACACTGTAGGCATGTGACCAAGACTGAACCAATAATATAACTCAATTTTCTAGTTATAGGTTTGATTCAGAGATGGACACAATACCCCAAATGGGACAATCAGAATCATTCCCCAGCCCTTTTCTCAAAATGAAGCATGTTTAAACCTAAGTATTTCATCTTCTTTGAAATGATTACAAATGGTATTATATTTTAAATTTTGGTTCTGTATGTTCATTGTTAGTATATAACAATGTGATTTATTGTTTTTGTGTGTTGCGTTTATTTATTCTAGAAGTTTTTGTAGATTCCTTGTGCTTTTCAGAATAATCCTCTGCAAATAAGCAGAGTTTTATTTCTTCCTTTTAAATAAATATGCAGGCCTTTTTTTTTTTCTTGCCCGATTGCAGTGGCTAGAATTAACAGTATTGTGTTGACTGAGAATGGTGAGAGTGGACATCCTCACCTTGATGCCAATCTGAGAGGGAAAACACTGACTCTTTCATCATCGCATATAATATTAGCTGTAGAATGTTTGTAGATGCTCTTTATCAAATTGAAATTGTTCCCTTTTTTTTCTTAATTTGCTAAGGAATTTATTTTTATTTTAATCATGAATGGGTATTGGCATAAGCAGATATTTTATTTATTTATTTATTTTTGAGAGAGAGAGGGCAGGGGATGGGGCAGAGAATCTTAATCAGGTTTCACACCCAGTGCAGAGCCAGCCGCCAGGCTCAATCTCACAACCCTGAGATCATGACCTGAGCAGAAATCAAGAGTTGGATGCTTAACTGACTGAGCCACCCAAGCACCCTCTGAATTAGTTTTTTAACCTGGTTCTAGGTTTCTTGCTGGAACTAGAACCTTTTCCTAAATTTTAGGGACATACTTCTCCACCCTTTATCTCTGCTTGCCCATTTTCCTGGACTAGGAGCTGGACTATGCTTCTAGTATCCATCATGCCTTCAAGAAGCAATCACGTGGTTGTCTTCCATGCCCTCTGGATACAAAGATGTATACGACATGAGGGCTGTTTTTAAGGGACTGATGGACTAATGGGGGAAATGAGAATGATATTAGAGTGTATGCTTTAGATAGCTGTCGTTAGAAAGTGTGCAATGGTCGACACAGCACAGTAATATGCTCTGAAAGATTAGGATAGGCTTTTTGGAGGCTTAGACACTTTCACTGAATTTTGAGCTTAAGTGTGATCTAGCCAGAAAAAATTATGGGAAGAAGATGGCAGGAAGCAATGGAAGGCATTTTATACATACACAACTGGCTTCAAGCCTTGCAGAACTAAGATTCAGATTTGAAAAGGGGCATGCAAATGTCTAGGTTGCAGCAAAAATAGGTTAAAGTAAAAATGAGGAAGTACTTGGTGGCAAAGAATATTCAATAATGAAATTGTGCTATTATTGGAGTTAGAATTAAATAGATCCTGGAGACCTTTAAAAAGAAAAGAGATACCTTTTGAATGCTTTAACTCTAGGCCTACACTGAAAGCTGAGACAGAAATATAATGATGCAGTTAGTATTTTAAACAGCTCAAAGCACTTTCATGGACATTATTAGATTGCAGACATCCAAAATTACTGAGCCCTACCCAGTCTTTACACTTCCTCTCTCCAAATTCCCATCCTACCATAATCATGAACTCATTCTCAAGAAAAACAAAAATGTCTGTAGGCAGCAGGTAAGCAACCTGAACGATTACATTCGGCTAAGGTAAATGAGAGGAGATGATATTTCCCACAAAATGGTATAACTCAACCTCCTGGGAGCTGTTTGGCCGTTAGTTGTTAGGTTATTGGAATTTATTTCCTCAACCTAAATACAGGCATATAAAAAGGGATTTTTTTTTAACTCAATAATTACTGGCAATAAAGACAGAAAAGAATGAAGCCCACAAAGCCAAACCTAATTTGGGTAATTCTACTGAAGAGAATCTTCAAAGTAGCAGGTAAATATGAGACCCTAAAAAGGCATTATTATTTGGCTAATATACTCATTGATTGTCTACTATGTGGCAGTCATTGTGCTAAGAACTGTAAGGAGTACGGATTAAGTTGACCCTGTGCATTTCCTGCAGGAAATGGGAGGTGAAAAGCTAGTATGTATGAAAGGCCCAGGTACGATACTGGTGGAAAGAGGAAGGGAGGTGAGAAGTATTTTGTCAGGAAGTAAGGAGGTGATGGAGGACTGTTTTACTGCAGAGCCAAGAGGCTTGGGTAAATTCGTGGGCAGAGCAAACACAACATGTAGAGAAGGCAGTTTGGTTAGAATGTAATGTTTAAGAGATGAGTAGGGAGAATAATATTTTTAGTGCTGTACTGAAATATGCATACACTACTCTGATGCCATAGGGGATTTATATCCTGTCGATCAAGCTTCAGAAAGCAGGTTATTCTACCCTACTCCCGAAGAAGTCAAGTCTTCAGTCTCTTGCCTTGATTACTCTGTTTGCAGATGTCCGTTTGGCCAATTGGTGACTATCATATTTTTATCTTATAATGCAAATACTTTGAAAAATATGTAGTTTATAAGACAATTTTACTTTGCAGTGCTAACAATCTCTATTTCCAGGGTCTATGATTCAGTTCCAATAATTAGAAGTGTCTTGATCAACCTTCAAGACATTGTTTCATTGTGTTGAGGTGAAGATGTTTATTTTATTTTTTAAAGATTTATGGTTATTTATTTGATATAAAAGAGAGAGAGCATGCACACCTGAGTGGGGGGAGAGTCAGAGGGAGGGGGAAAAGCAGACTCCTCACTGAGCAGGGAGTCTGACACTGGACTCAGTTTCAGGACTCTGAGATAATACCTGAGCCAAAGGCAGACGCTCAACCAACCGAGACACCCAGGTGCCCCAAGGTAAAGATATTTAGTAGGCATTGTACTAGGATGCCATTTATCAGTTTAGTAGCATTCTTCAGCATTTGTCATATACATACCAACCAATATATAGTCATTTTCTCAGTGATTCACTTTCCATTGCTTACAATTAATCTCTCCACCTAGATATAAGTAATAACTCAATGCCATTTTTGTATTTAAATCATAAGTATGCCTTTCTTAGACTTGTTCAGAGACAGTAGGGAGACGGAGATAAGTGAACCAATTACATTTCCTCCCTGATATTTTAAAATATGTGACCCAAGGAGAGTTAAACATTCTGGAAGGAGGCAGAACAGAGATATCATGAGTCGGTACTGCCTTAAAAAAGCGAAAGCCACGAGTGAATCAATGCCTAAGAGAGTCAATAGTACTGGACCTGCACGTTTTCCAGTGCCTAAACTATGTTTCCTCGTCCTAAGAAGCTTCACTTAATGGTTATTTCCTCATTTTCATAAATATTCTCCCCATAAAACATTGTTTCTTGAGGTAAAATGAATGATACCAAAATCTTAGTTAACACAGTTAGACTTGGAGTCACTGGGTAGAGAATGTGAATGTGGGCCCCTGGAGATGAGAGGATTTTTTCTTCCAGGTAAGGTGTTGGAGCAGGCTGGGATGGTGATCGTGTGTCCCTGGAAGAGAAATTAGTTCATGCAAAATAGGAAGATGCCTTGAATGGGGAGTAATTCAGAGGGTGTGAGGGCAGTGGAAGGGATCACCGTTGGTTTGTTCTCAAGCTGGAAGGCCACAGAAGTTCAGAGTCAAGTTGATCTCATTCCTAGTAGTCGCAGGAGTCTACAGAGAATGAGGAGTAAGCAGAGGAAGCCACAGGTGAGGGAGAAAAATGGGTGTAAAGCCAGACAAACAAACAAATCAACCAACCAACCAACCAACCAACCAACCAACCTGGGAAGAGCAAGAATAAATCAGAAAAGAAAAAGAAACAGGAAGAGAAAGAGAAGAGACAGGTTCCCCAGTTCCAAAGCTTTGTCCTTACTGTGCATTGTATCCTATCTTTGGATACTCTAATTATGCTTAAAGCTCCCCTACCCTGCCTCCATGCCTCCATCCCCATTACCATGCACACACACCACTTGTGCTACCTCGAATGAATGGATCTTTCTTCTAACTACCACAGTACCACCGCCTGCGTAAGTGTGGACTGAATCCAGTTTAGCTCATTTAGGGTTATACATCATGCTAAGAGGTTTGGACTTTACCCTGCAAGCAGGCATCTAGGCTAGTGCTTACTTTTTCCCAACATTTTGTCATGAAAAATTTTAAGCATATAGTAAATGTGAAAGGATTTTCAGTAAATACCCATATACCTGACACCTAGATTACACCATTAACATATTATCATACTTGCTTTATCAAATATCTATCCATCCCTTTTTCCCTTTTCCCATCCATTAATCTGTCTTATTTTTGGTGCATTTCAAAATAAATTACAGATATCCATATGCTTCCACCTAAATGCTTCAGCATGCATATCATTATCTAGAGTTTGATATCTTTTTATAATTTCGATGTAAAATGTACATAAAACAAAGTACACAATTTTATATACCTCTGTAATCAAACCCTTATCCAGATGAAAGAATTGTGTTATCCCTCAGAAAGTTCTCTCATGCCACTTACCAGGCAATCCCTTTCCCCACCCTATAGAAACAACCAATGTCTTCATTATTTTTCTCTCTAGATTTGTTTGCCTTCATTACAATTTCATAAGAATGAAATCACACAGGGGTGCCTGGGTGGCGCAGTCATTAAGCATCTGCCTTCAGCTCAGGGCATGATCCCGGCATTATGGGATCGAGCCCCGCATCAGGCTCCTCCGCTGGGAGCCTGCTTCTTCTTCTCCCACTCCCCCTGCTTGTGTTCCTTCTCTCTCTGGCTCTCTCTCTCTCTCTGTGTCAAATAAATAAATAAAATCTTTAAAAAAAAATGAAATCACACAATATATGCTCTTTTGTATAAAGCTTTCTTCATGCAGAAAGATGTTTTTGAGAATCATCCATATCGTTACACGGTAATTCATTCCATTTTACTGGTGAATGACTAGATTTTTTTTTAAATAACTGTACCATTTATATTCCTATGAAAAAATATATATGACAATTCCACTTGCTCTGCAACATCACCAGCCTTTGATGTTGTCACTCTTTCTGATTATAGCCGTTCTAGTGGATGTATAATAGTATCTTAATGTTTTTCTAGGGATGTACTGTATGCTGACTAACATAATATAATAAAAACATATTATTGTTAAAAAAATAGTATCTTAGTGTTTTTAATTTTCAGTCCTTGATTACTAATGTTGTTGAGAAGTTTTTCCTGTGCTTATCGGCCAATTGTATATTTTCTTTCATTAAATATCTATTTATAATTTTTGCCCACTTTTGTCCATTTTTATTGGATTCGTTATTCATTTTTATAATGAAGTCTGGTAATGTGTAGAAGTTTTATTTTATTTTTTTTAAGATTTATTTTAGAGAGAGTGCGTGTGCATGGGTCAGGGGGCAGCAGGGAGGAGCGGGGTGGAGGGGGAATCTCAAGCGTACTCCCCACTGAGCCTGGAGCCCGACTCAGGGCTTAATTTCACAACCCTGAGATCACGACCTGAGCTGAAACCAAGAGTCCAAGAGTCAGATGCTTAACGGACTTTACCACCCAGGTACCCCTGTTTTGAAGTATTAAATGATGATATCTAATTGATCATTTTCATCATTTATGGTTATTTCTTGTTGCTGTCTAAAAGACCTTTGTTCACCTGCAAGTCTTAAAGATATTCTCCTATGTTTCCCTATAAAAGCTTTATTGTATTTTTGCCCTTATGTTTAGGTCTGTGATTCTTTATAAGTTAAGTTCTGTGTATAGTGCGAAGTAGGAATTGATGTATATATATATATATTTTTTTAATGAGTTCCTTATTATACCAACACCATTTCTTGGGAGAAAATACCTGTCTGTCTGTCTGTCTCTTTCTTCTACATTGGACTCCCCTGTTGCCTTTGTTGGAATGGTTCAGGTTCTTTATTGTTCCACTGACCCATATGCTAATCCTAATTTTACCACTGTACCATCCTGATTACTACAACATTATAGTAAGTTTTGAAATTAAGTAGTGTAAGTCTTGCAACTCTATTCTTTTTCAAGATTGTATTTTATATTCCTGATCCTTCATAAATTTTAGAATCAGCTTGTCAACTTCTATGAAACAATCTTCTGGAATTATTTGGGGAGAATTGACATCTTAACAATATTGAGTTTTCCCATGCATGAACATGTTATATCTTGTTTATATCTTATTATAGGTGTCCTTTAATTATCCTCAGCAATGTTGTGTAGGTTCCTGTACATAGCTTCTACATAACTCTTATTGAAAGTATTCTCAATTTTTCTTTAAATGATGCTATTGTAAATATAATTGTTTTATTTTAAATTGCATTTTTGCTGTAGTGTATAAAAATTCAATTGATTTTTGGATTACTCTTTATCCTAAAATCTTGCTTAATTCATTTACTAATTCTAATAGCTATTTTTCAATTCCTTGGGATTTTTTTATATAAATAATCATGTCATCTGGCTCATTTGTTACAATGAAGCACCATCTTTTTCTGCCCTCAATAGAAATGCATTGTTGGAAAGAGAAGAAAGAATATGGTAAGAAATGGAGTTCATAATCATTGGATAGATGTTCTAGTTCTTTTTCTATATAATTCTGAATTGGATAACGGTAGAAAAAATCCAGAATTAGATGGAAGAAATTCAAATATCTACTCACTCTTCATCTAAAGAATCAGACTTCTTATTCACATTTTATAACTTAGTAAAGGGAGAAACAGCACCTTTCAAAGCTCCTTTTTCTCTTTCATTTCTGAACTCCTGAAAGCCAGTCATGTTCCCAGACTCCCTCTTCAAGAGCAGAATTTCCGGCTATATCATGTTGGGTAAACAGCTTTATTTCCCATTGAATGAGATTTCTTCCAGATAGGACAGCAAGAGAAAGTGAACTGCAGACATGGGAAATATAACAACCACCCATTAGGTGGTATAGAGTTCAAAAGTAAAGACATCAGAGGAGCTCAGCTGGCAAAGGTCAGTTGCTTGGTCATACAAGTCCCCATGGGGTGCCACAACCTTTGTAGGTCCAAATCCATTCGAGGGCTGTCCCTTGGTTTGCCTGTCTCAGATACTCATTGTTAAAAGTGTTTCAGAGTTTATCAGATTCAAGAATGCTGGTTCACACTAAGGAAGCTCAGAAGAGACCTATGACTAAAACCAGAATAACAATGCATTAATTTACACTGAGAAATAGAAATCTAATGTAAATTGAGTTTTATGTCACCCTGGGCAGTGCATTCTCTCCCGATAGACCAGATAAGTAGAAAGATAAATTAGCAGAAAGTATGCCTGAACAGCACAGAATTGAAACAAGGCAGATGAGTCTGTATGATGCAAATACTTAATTGGTTTAGTTTAATAGACCCTGAGTATCCATCTCCGTAACTGGCATACTCCAGCAACTACAACCAGACAGATGATATTTTTAGGCCAGAGAATGTTGTTTCCTGCACAGAGCAAGTGTAATGACTTCTCTGTACTTCCACTGAAGAGCACTTCCAACCTATTTTTATGTATCCTTTCTGTAGTTAGGTTTTTACCTTCCATTAGATTACTAAGCTGATTTGGAACAATTCTATATTTTTAGTTACTTGGCATTTTCTTGCTCATACCCATCAGGGGTTGATTTCATGGCCTACACATTAGTAAATAATTTGATCTACCTTCTTTCAAAGTTCTTATTCTCCTTGGAGTGTTTTTATTTGCGTCCAGATTAAAGCAAGGCACAGTTCTAAGAATGTCCCGTAAATTCTTACTCAGTCTTCAGAATGGTCCTGAGAGGGAGACATGATTACTATATTTTCCTTTTACAGACATGAAGACTGAGAGTTAGAGAATGTAGCTGATTTTTCCGTTGTTAGTTGAGACATATGTATATACACGCACATACAAGTATGTGTACATATTGGACATCTCTTATGGGTCAGGCATGGCAGAAGTGATGGTGTAATAAACAACCTATCCTTATTGTCTGTCTTACAACAATTAGTGAGACTTAAACAGTAACACTGTGAAATTTAAACATGTGAGACATTTTGCAAACTCCATTATGCTATGTCAATGTTGGGAAACTTTGTTCCGTCTGAGGCTCATTTTGTGTAATGACTTAATGAATGTGTGAATGAATGAATGACTCTGCACTATCGTTAGCAATGCTTCTTTCTATAAATAAAGGAAAAGCAAAGTTGAATAAGTATGTTCAAATCTTTAGAAATTTCAAATGACCAGGGTCCCAGTTGTTGCAACTTTTAATGAATTCCAGCAGTGTTCTGGCATTGTGCAGGAGACAGAGGAGACATGACCCAGACTAACAGACACACCATCAAAGTGGGACAAAGGCCATCAAGATAACAGAAGGAGAAGGTGAATAACTTGTTCCAAGAGGAAACAGCTGGAGCTGGTTTCTGAATGCTAAACAGTTTTGAGTTTCTCTTTGATTCAGGAAAGCCAAATCCTCACAACTTCAACTTTGAGATGTGTTCTGAACATCCATAAGACCCCCAAACTGAGTTGGGAATCTCCTGTGGAGAGGTTTCCTTGGGTTATTTTCTTAACTCCTCTCTTCTGCATTGGCTTGTCGATGTAAGAGAAATGGCCTTTGTCTGATATTTTCTTCTCTGATCCCAGCACAATGCTGGAGGGGCAAAGGTCTTGCAACATATAAAGGGAAAATATAAGACAGACTGACTGGTAAGATGTTTCAGTTTAAAACAACATCAGTAGGTTCCATTTATTTGGTTCTTAATATATACTAGATATTGTGATAAGCACTTAATATAGTGTCTTACTTTACCATTAAGTCCACTGTGAGTGGGTGGGCTATCCTAGGCTACATGGTATGGGTGAGGACATGGAGATCCAGAAAGGAATAGTGACTTACCCAAAGCTGGTAACCTCTGAGCAAGAAGTGAAATGCACTCATGGAAAGTTCTTAGGAGTCCAAGAACGTAACCGCTCCCCACACTGACCCTTTCAGGTAAGGGCTCGTGAACTGCATTTGCCACAAAAATTTCCTTCCTGGCTCTGGCTTAATATAAGTGTCCTTTTTTCCTGTATCTTCTAAAGTATCTCTTTTGACTTTATTAGAGCATTAAACATTTATTGTTATTTTAGGTGTCAAAATATGTATTTCTGCCCTAGAGTCTCTTCTCTTTGAAGGCAAGGATAATCTTTAAACCGGTTCATTCCACCACAGTGGCCTAAGACCTTCTTCAAGACAATCTTTAGTGAGCATTGGCTGAATTGACGTGATTGACGAAGGTTAAGTAGTACATAAGCTAACATGAAAATGTCATAAGTTACCTGTTTCATGAATTTTGCTAAGATTATCAATCAGAGATGTGTCCTAATTCATAAGCAGGGACACCTTACCAATCTCTGTTATAAACAAAAAACACACATCCACTATACTCTTGTTATTTTGTCATACACTGGGGGAAGATACAATTCCTCTCCTAAAAGAATCCATAGCTTTATGGAAAAGAGCAGAAAACCACACTTCTTGACGAATAGGAATGTGTGCCTTTGTATTTTCAGGGCCTATCAAAGGGTCTGTCCCAGACAAATGCTCAGTATAAGTTGGTTGACTGACATTTAAAAACAGAGGAAATTGATGTCAGTAGGATGACCAAATAAGATGTCCTTCTCTCTCTCTCTTTTTTTTAATGCAAAACACATTTACCTTTTATAATGCAAATTCACCTTCCACAACCAAAATTTAGCGTCCATTGACAGACAAAAGTTACCTTGTGGGAGCTTTGGGATTCAGGTGGGGGATTTTGCAGTCCAGAGGGAGGAGAGGTTTTTTGAGAAGGCAGAATCATACCCAAGTGACTGACTTGCTGACCAGTGATCACAGCTACAGCTCTGTACTCCTGAAGACTCAACTACAGCCCGTTGGGCTTTGGTTCTACCAGTACCATATGCCAAGGGACTCAGAAGGAGTCATGCCCACCCATGTATCAGGTAGTAGGCACATAGGCATCCAACCTGGCTGTGGACCCTGAAGAGGCTTGCAAAGTGCCCAGCCTTTTTCAGCCACCGTCCAGAAACCTGGAAATAAGCCCTCCAAACTTGGTCAGACTGTGGATCCAGAAAGGTCCTGTAACTGGGCTCCGGCCTGTTACAGCCACAGTCTATGAACAGTCCTGCAGCACAGGGACCAGGACGAACTCCTATCTGTACCTGTGGAGACCCTGTAAGGGCCTTATCTGCACATCCGGCCCATTACAGTCACACTTTGCCAGCAGCCCTGGGGGTCCTCCCCAAGGGAGACACTCATGTCTGCGATCCCCAAAATTCTGAAAGGGTTCTATATTTGTATCTAACCCTCTCCAAGCTGTGGTGCACTGACAGATCTGCCAGCCCAGGGACCAAGCAGGAGACACCCCAGCCTGCAAGTCTGCCCTCTAGGAGACCTTGAAAGGGCCCTATGCTTAGCTCCAGCCCTCCCATCAACAGTCTATGACTAGTATTGCTGGCACAGGGAACTAACAGGAAATACTCCATCTACACACCCAGAGATCTAGAAAATGCCTTACACTTAGTTCCAATCCCTCCCAGCTGCAGTCTGTGAACAGCCCTACCAGCACAGAGACCAAATGGAAGACACCCACATCTACACCTCAGGTGATCTGAAAATGGTTCTATACTCAGCTCCAGCCCCTACAGCCATGGAAAGGGGCCAGTCCAGCCCACTCAGGGACCCGACAGATGACGCACCATGTCATCCATGCCTCCAGAGCCTCATCTGCAGACTTCAAGGTTGGTTGCGGAACCTGAAACAGCCCTGGAGCTCTATTTCAGCCCCTCTTGGATCACAGTCCAAAGCCAGTCCTATCCACCTGAATATGCATCTGGTGATCAAGGAGCAGCCCTCCCAGGAAATTGGTGGGAGCCACACCCATCTGCACATTGGGTCAGAGGCTGTCTGAAGACCCAACTGAGGACCCTGAAGCAGACACTTGTCTCAGTGTCACCCTACCAAACAAAGTACCAGAGTCTCATCACCCAGGGACCAGACCGGATCCACACTCACCTGAACCCCTGGTAACAAGCCCACCAACCACGGACCCCAGTGTAGACCCAGTGACAGATTTGTAACCAGTTCTGACCCAGTACAACTGCAATTCTGGCTGTAATCCCGTAAACCTGGAGACAGACAAGAGAAGGTCTTGACCCGCTGAAACTACCCAGTAAATACTGGAAGCGGTGCTTGAATATAGATGAAAAAAAAAAAAAAAAAGTTCTGCAGCTGAAGAATATTAATGATAAAACTGAAAAGTGTGTGTGTGTGTGTGTGTGTGTGTGTCAAGTTATCATGTTGTAGCACTTAAAAACTTAAATTTACACAATATTATATTTCAATTATATCTCAATAAAGCTAGGAAGAAAAAGAGTATGAGTCATAAACTACACACAACAAAGCTCAATTCCAGGTCCTTAAAAGACCCTTTATAAGCTTGACTTTCTTCATTTGCCACAGAAAATCCAGCTCAATCTTCTGTCTGAAGCTGTCCTTATCTCCCTCTCAATCCCATCTGAATTAAGCTGCTTTACATCTCTCTAAATCCAGAGGGTGCATTTCCTTTAACTTGAAAGGTCCTAGTTTCCTAGAATCAGATTTTGTTACAGAAGACCGGTGCCTTCTGAGGAATTCACATGTAAGAAACAGGACTACAGAGAAAGTCAACTGACAGAAAAATGTCACTCTACAAAATGGGCTGATTAAATAGTAAAAGGTCATTAATTCAGATTCTGTTAGAATTCAGTCTAAGCTGAGTGAAATTTACTTTCCTATGCCTATGAACACATGATTTGGCAAGAGAAATAGTCTGGTAATATTAGAGGAATATATATTTTAAAAATTGACAAGATGCTTCCAATTATACTTTACCTGCAATAATCATAATGCCACCAGCAATTCATTCATATGTTTTTATTGAATCATATTCCCTAAAAACCTTCAAAAGCCAGCACCTTACTTATCTAGTTATTTATTTATACACTGTCTAGTTCCAAAAGGAATTTGAAGTGGCCAACATAATTTTTTTAGCCCAATTCAATTGAGGCACCATGTATTTGTAGATTTCGTTACAAGGAAGACCTGCATATCTGTCTCAATTCACAGAGCACAGTCCTCTGAAGTAGGTAGGAGAGAGTTTATAAAGCCTTTTCATAAGTGAAGAAACTGAGGGTCATATACCTTGATGACTTGTCTAAGCTAATCATATGGGTGGTCATTGGGAGATGTAGGCAAGAGCCTTGTGAGGGCCACAGTCTGGAAACATCTCCATTGCACTGGCTACATCCCATAATTAGTATACATGCTTGAAAATAAAGGTCTACTTTACAAAAAAACCAAAATAGCACCTTTCATTCGGATGCCTCATTATTCCATCTAATTTCTAGGACCCCAGCCTTGAGTGTGAGTAGCACTGAATCACAGAGATGGGACAGGAAACCCAAGCTCAGGATATTCAGGCATGGGAATCAGTGAAGATCAGACCCAGACCTTGTCAGAAACATCTCTCCTTTCAGTTCCCTTCTCCCCACCAGCCCATGCGCTGCTGCCATCCAAACTCTTCTTAAACTCGTCTTACCTATGAAAGGAACAGCTTCAACAGCCCATCAGCTGGACCCTCCCTGGATCCAGGGCTTATCCCCTGGAATTAACCCTTCATCCTTCCAATCAAAGTTGGGTTTTTTTCTTCCTTTTTCCATAGAGATTTAATCAAATCACCTGCTCCTGCTTAAATACCTCTACTTTCTCTTTGTATTAGGTTATAGAACATAATGAAATTTCCTTAGCTTGGAATGTAAAATCCTTGAGGGTCTGGCCCCATATTAACTTCCTTTCCCACGCTGCTCTCGGATGCCATGTGCTTATTTAATGTGGTCATTCTTAGGGCATTTTACATTCGTTCCTCATGCCGTATTCGTTCCTATGATGTTTCCTGTTACCTTGGATGTGCTTTCCCTTTATCCCACTTTTCAAGTGCAAAATTTCTTTGCAGCCTTTAGGATACTGTTGAAATGACCTCTCCTTATCCTTATGGAAAAATGTACTGACTGTCCAGGCAACATCATGAACTACTCATTGTGTTCTCAGGGGGGAAAAAATGATGAAGTATCATTCACCATTTATTTAGATTTGTTTACAGGTGTCTCTTATCAAGCAGCTATGCATGAAGAAGATTGACTTAAGGAAAAAAAAATTGGAAACATATTCAAAATGTGTGCATAACCATTTTTCCATTCTTTATATAAGTGAAAAGTGAAACAATATGTCCAAAAATTGGACAGTGGTATAATTAAATCTTTCTTTTTAACCATAACTTCATCTTTAGGATTCTTATCTAGTCTCATACCTTTTAAATCCATGTAAATGTTGGTGACCCCTAAACGTATGCCTCCAGCTTGGATCTTTCCTCTCAGTCCAACTGCTGATTTGAGATCTCTCCTCAGATGTGCCACATAGATCTCAAACTGAACATGTTCAAGAGTGAATTCCTGATGTCCCCTCCCAACCCAGTCCCGCCCCAGTATTCTCCCCCATCTCAGTTGATGGTACCTGTCTCCTACTGGCTCAGTCACACACCTTGGGCCCTTGACGCCTCTCATTCTCCTACTCGTCCTATCTAACCCATTGGCAAATCTTTCACCAATACCTTCAAAATACATACCTAACCTGATCCTTCCTTACCACTTCCATGACTGTCACACTCACCCAAGATATTTCTTACCTAGAGAACTTCAGTAATCTCTAAAAATGGTTTTCCAAATTTTGCCCCTGCTCCCTTCTATCTGTTCTCAACCCACTGTGACATCCCTTACAAATAAAAATCCAGATCTTTCCCGTTTCTGCTCCAAATTCTCAAAAACTTCCCATGTCACTTACAGGGAAATCTAAAGTCCTTCTGATGGCCTTCCAGGCCTACATAATCTGACCATGGATTCCATCTCATATACCCTTGTGTTCTCCCCTTTGTTTAATTGGCTCCAGCCATGCTGGCTTCCTTTCTGTTACAGAAACGTGCCAGACCCGCTTTTGCACCCTGTTTGCACTTTGACATCCCCTCTGCCTGGTGTTCGTCCCCTAGGCATCTGCATGGCTCACTCCCCCACCTACTCACTCTGCCATGCGTGGTGGCAACCATTCTGCATTCCCAGCCAGCCCATCTAAATCTGTACTCTTCAGCTCTTGATGTGTTCTTATCTCTTTATGGGACTCAGTTTTCATCTTACTATGTAATATCCTATCAATTTTACTTTTTATCTTATTCATTGCCTTTACGTCCACTAGAAACTATGCTTCCTAAATTCAGGGATTTTTGTCCAATTTCTCTCTACGTTCCTAGGATTTTGAATAGTGCTGGAAAAAATAAATAATTGTCAGAAGAAGAAAAAGAAAGGAAGGGAGAAAAATTCATCTATTATTGTTATTAGGTCACTCATAAGAATGAGGCTGATTTATACTAATGATAAGGAAATATTTTCAAAATATACTATAGGGAGAAACTAGATTTCAGAATGGCATGCATAGTATTATTCCAGTTTTTTTTATGTAGATAATTTTATAAAGTTGTAGATATATAAAATGACGGCCGAGAAGGGCATATGCCAGTAAGTAGTGGTTGTCTCTGGAGGCAGTATAAAATGGCACTTACCATCTTTGTTTTGCATTTCTGTATAATTTGCATTTAAAATACGTATGTATTAAAATTTTAACAGTGGAAATTTGATATCCAGTGATGGCGTAGATACATATTTTTTGCACATTGAAAGCTGTTTATAATATACTCGTCATGCTGAAGAGCTGTTTAGAGAATAGTAATAACGTAAGCGTCAATGTTCAATTTGGAAATCCACACACCCCTCAAATTAAATGTATTTTTTTTTTTTCGTATTTGTTGCCAAAACACATTTGGTCACAAAACCTAACCTGAGCTGACATGAGTTTATTTTTAGACTTTAGCACCATATCATGTGAATATTCATGATTTTTACTAATTCTGCCCTAGACCTGCTGTGGGTGATATGTCATATAATAAATATGCTCCAAATCAACTTTCTAAAATCTAAACAAATTTTGAAACACATCTAGCCTCAAGGCTTTTTACATAACGCTTTTTGGATATATTTTATGTATCTTCACACCAAAACTACTATTTCTGGTTGGTATGATTTTGATTAACATTTTTTTTTTTTTCCGTGCTTGCTCAGTTGAATCTTGTACTTTGCTTTGCTTTCTACAAGAAACTTCTTGTGCAATAAGTCTGCAATAGGACTTCTTGTGTAATAAATAAAATAACATATAATTTAAATTAAATTAAAACTTTAGGTAGTGCCTCACAGACATGGACCAAAGTGTTTTAAAATTGAGAGAGCTCTTGCCTTAGCTAAGTGGGGCTTTGTACATTGCCTCATGAAACTAACGAACCCTAAGATTTGCTTGACTCAGTCTCCAGGTTAGAGGAAGGTAACTTAGTAGATTGTACAAAAATGGGTAAATTTGGATGAGATGGGGATATAGAAGAGGCCAGATTCCAAGAATAGTCTGGGACAGGTTCTGCCGCAGGGACAATACTGTAGTGTTGACAGATGCACGATCATAGCTGGGTTGTAGCAGTTAAGCATAGGGCAGTAGCATTTCCCCCATCCCAACACTGAGGGCTGGTTTCCACTAAAGACAGGAGGGACTGCTGCTGATATTAATAGAAGGAGCATGTTCTTTTCCTGTTCAGCTATTTAAAGAAATGTTCAGCTGCAAGGTGTGCTGATTTATGCAGCTTATCTTCTTCAACCCAGATAGAGCTCACTGCGTCTCCCTCCCATTACATCTCCCCCTTAATGGATCTGTAACTGACTTTCATTTTGTGATATAAAATTTACAAGAAAGAGGGTGTGTGTGTGGGAGGGGGGCTGTTATTGTTTCTAGGTGCTGCTGATCACACTTGTGTGGGGTAGGAACACCCTTAATTGGGTTCTTGGCTATAAATGCCTCGTAAACAAATTTAGAAGACAATCAGGCAGTGTTAAAGGAGAGGTGGGAAATTATTGTCACCAACTAGGTGACCTTAGATTGTAATAAAAATGATTCTTCATGGGGATTAGAAATGCACCCAGCTCCTCAGGAACGGTTAGACATGTGGCCAGCTAAAACGTAACAGAATTAGACCCCAAAATGAATGCAGCATGCAACTTGGACTTCAGATTTTTAAAGAATAGTCTCACATCTGTTTCTTGACACCCTTTGCAGCCTTCAAGGCAGAGTTCAATAATTGTTTCCTCCTTAAAGCCTTCCTAAATTCCCACCACTTGGAATTAATTTCCCCTTTCTCTCAGTAACTGCTGTTCATGTTTTCTGCATCTATTAGACTATTTATGATACTCTTCCCACTGTTTGACTCTAGAATGATAATGTTGATTATGGAGCTTCTCAAAGTCTACTTATCTGTGCATTTGTTTGAGATATTTAGCCAAATCTGCATGCTGTCCATATTTCATTAACTTAATATTCTCTTTATATTTACTAACTTTTTAAAAGATTTTTATTTATTTATTTACTTGAGAGAGAGAGACAGAGACAGAGACAGAGAGCACAAGCAGGGGGAGGGGCAGAGAGAGAAGCAGCAGGGAGCCTGAGGCCAGAGGGCTCCATCCCAGGACCCTGGGATCATAACCTGATCCTGAGCTGAAGGCAAACGCTTAACTGACTAAACCACCCAGGTGCCCCCATAGTTACTCAGTTTTAAAAACATTTTTTCTTTAACCTCATCCTAAGTAATCACATCTATGAAATTAAAATGGTACTGTAATTATACATGTGAATATGCATGTACATATATTTGAAAGCAATTGAATTTAAATAAAAAAATCAACTAAAAAATAAAAATATAACTATCAAAATTTTGAAGTATTTTTAATGTATCACCTCAAATCATTTAGAATATCATCAGTAGTTCACATACTACATATTAAGTTCATACCAATTTTTTGCAAAACACTGCCCCATTTTGCACTGCTAGGTCCTAGGGTATAGGAACCATGTTTTACACAATGCAGTGTCTTCAGTATTTATTGCTGAGCACCTGCTCTATGCAAGATAGTATGCTAGAGCACACAATTCTCAGTATTCAAGACAAATAGTATTTTAATATTATAACATTTTGATATAGTTCTAAAATATAAAATATCAAAAGTCAAAATGAATGCCAAGCTTCCATGACAAACAAAACATAAAGACAGCATCAATTATAAACAGAAATGATGATGTCTGGCTTAGGGACTTGTTTAGGAAATCATAGAGGGTAACATATTAAGTACCTGGTCTGTTTCCCTCTAACGCCCATGTTTTCTCAGTCTGCACTACAATCATGGAAACCTTACCTTTGTATCTTCATGTTTTCCTGATGGAACTTTTCTAGAGGAGCACTTTAAATCCCTTCCACAGCTGTCTCCTTCCCAAGGAGGAGGAGTCACACTTGAATAACAGGATAGAGAGTCTACAGGTAGGTGCTCCTTGGAACATCATGCCTCCAGGTGCCCCTTTGAGTTAACTCTCCTGTCCCCTGCCTCTGCCTATGCTGAGTTGGGTAAGGGTAATTCTGGGGGGAAGGTTCTGCAATACTGCTTTAACAATAATAAACCTGTACTTTGATCCCACCTGTCTTAACTTTTGGGACTATTTCCTTAGTTACTTCTGAATTTAAGGGAAAGAAAAATGTGCTGTTGATTGGCCTCCTCAAACAGTAACATTATAGTGCCTTCCTATTTTGAAGTGCTTTGCAAACTCCAAAACATTAGAATAAGCCTATTTTGTTATATTTTTATGAGTTATTTGTAATATAGATTCACTGCTATCCTTACTAATTATTTTGTATAACATATGTACAAATACATGGCTTAGTTCCTGAGAAACAAAAGATACTCAAGACGTTATTTGTTTTCCTTTTTCATGCCCTCCTCCCACCCCTAACTCATAATTACCAGTGACATAATATTGTGGTGTTTTCTATCCTTGGCCCCTAGCTGCTGACTCCATCCCTCTCCCTTCATCCCCTGGCCCTCAAGGAAAACATCAAGTTTAGCATGGTAATGTAATTAAGGTCATATTCTGCCTTCAGTCATCAGTGGGCAAATGCTATATGACTAATGAGACAGTCTTAACAGAGTCTCCTAAACTGTATCTTCCAACCAGACCAAATAGGCATGGTTTCCTCAGCCCCTTTATGACAGGAATGAAAATCTGTCCTCCCCTTCAGGCTTGTGGCAGAGTCAGGAAGGTAAATAGAATCATGGTTACCATCATGGGCGTTTTCTGAACATGTGTTCTAAGAAAAATAAACTACATTCACCCCTCTCTCTCTCTCTCCTGAGCTGCATTGTTGCTTCCTTTCCAAAAGCTGAACTGGGGTATCGGGATGGGAATTCAAGTACCAAGCAGACACAGTGGCCTCAGACGATATGCAGGCATTAATAAAGGACGGGAGAGCCATTACAGGGTGTCCGGGTGGAGAGGAACCTCCAGAGTCAGGAGACTGGAGCAAGGTTACGGTTCAGCTGTGGATGGGGGTTTAACTCATTCCATCTCTTGCACTATAGGTCTGTGTTTCTGCTCTCCAGAGGGTTGTTTTCCCCCCTCTGTATTTTTTCTTTCATATACTAGAGATTATGGTAATGACTCTGTGATAGGGCTCATGGAAGAATGAGGTGAGACTAAGCATTTGGACAGTTCATAGCATAGCATCATACAATGCCCAGAATAAGTAGTGAATAAATATTAGTTCTTTTCAATATTTTAAAATCATAGACCTGATCCTTTTGTGACTAATCCTGGGCATCAATCTTCCTACGAATTTTTAGCCTTCAGCCACATCCTTGGTCTAATCCCAACAATGATATAACCTCATTATTTCTCTCTCGCGCTACTGGAGAAAAGCAAGCAAACAAATAAACTTGAAATAGTTTCCTGCTGCTACCTCTTTGGACCTTCCCCTGCGATTACCTCCAAAATACTGTGGGAGTGATCTTCTCATCCTAACGCTCTCCTGCTTACCATCCTTCAATGCTTTTTCACTGTTACTAGAAAAAACGGCAAAATCCACCACATGACGTAATCTGTCCTACACAATCCAGTTCCTCCCCTCATGCCACCTCTCTTGCCTTTCGTCTTTGACCTCTAGCCATGCCTGTCTTTCCTTCTTGAAGTCACTCTTCTTTCTATCTTAGGGCCTTTATACGTGCTCTTTACTAAACTTTCTCTAGTTAACGTCTGTGTGTTTTTCACAACCATGTAGGCATCAATTGCTCCCGGAAATCTTTCTTGACACCCCCTTTGTCCATCCCAGAAAATAATGAGTCCCTTTTCTGTATGATTTTTTTATTGTGTGTGTTTTTGTTTTTTGCAGCACTAACATAAGTTAAGAAATTATATGTAGGTGTGATTACTTTGACTGCCTTCAGTCCCTCTTTCTGAGGGTGTGGACTTTCTCTATTGAGCATGTTCTTACTTCCCCGGATCTGCAATTATTTGGAAGGCACTGCATTACTATTTTGTTACGGTACTAGGCTATAACTCAATGAAAAATATTCTGAAAAATTAATATTAAAATGCATTAAATCATCTGCTATGGTCGTCCAGCCATCAAATCATCAAATACTGGGATGTTAAATTGGTAGCAGTGT
This sequence comes from Ursus maritimus, assembly GCF_017311325.1. Classification (NCBI taxonomy): domain Eukaryota; kingdom Metazoa; phylum Chordata; class Mammalia; order Carnivora; family Ursidae; genus Ursus; species Ursus maritimus. The sequence goes on from NW_024424119.1 coordinate 44,607,839, forward strand.
TTAAAAAAAAAAAAAAGTTTAAAAGGAGGAGAGCTGAGAATGGGAATGCAATCGGGTTAGAGCTGGCAAAGAGTTGGCAGGAGCACTCTACACCCTTCTCTCTTCCCCCTGACGATGTTTTTACTCAGTCCTAACACTTTTCCACTAGGCACAGATTGGTCCTTCTCACTACAACTCTCCAAAAGCTAGTTGAAACCTGTTGGCCAATCCTAGCATATATTAGAACTGGAAGATGTCTTTAATGGTGAACGATGATGAATATTATACTATCAGTGTGATGGTAGAATCAGAAAAATGATGGTTTGGCTTTTTTCAGGTGTGTTTTGCATCCCTCTGGTTTTTCTGAAGGCCCCTTAAACCCATAGTATCTAGAACAGCCATGAATATATAACCAAACTTGGATGAGTAATTGAATAAATTAACAGTGAATGAATGAATGAATATAATTGATTCATATGGGAATAACAACAGTTCTACCCTTAATTTTGACATGAAGTCCAAAATGCCAGGTAGTATCAGCATCTCTGTCCCCTGACCTATTGCAGAGTCAGTTGAGGCTCTCACCACAGTTGGAAGGCCATATGAAATAGGACCAGAAAGCAGAACATTCCAACTTCCCCTTGCCTAGTGGGAGATTTTTTTTCAGGATCCTGTTCCAGTCTAGAATCCCTGAGGATTTTCACCATCCTGGTGTAACACTAAACAGGGAAATCCAGTATGATGTAGGTTACCTGGCCTTCCTGGACTGCTCATGCCACTCTGATTCCAGGCAAAATGGACTCTGCCAGCTGCTGGACTTTATTCCTATTCTATTAGGATTTGCCTCCTGCCATCAAACAGAAACACTTCTGATCCACAGCTGAGCTCCTGCAATCTTTTTGACAGCTTATCCACTACTGGGGTTTAATCTGCCCCAGGTAGATCAAAAAGAATTGATATGAATTTTTCGATTGGGTGCCTCTCTTTTTTCTCTCCATCTCTTTACCGTTCGGCAGCTGAAGGGGATCCATCATGATAATTTCCCGTTATTAGGTTTGAAGTGTTTTGAATGTGAAATGCCTTTTCACTTAGAAAGAATTGATGCCTATAACTTGTAATGTGTTAGCAGTTTGGTAGAGTGCTTGACAGCCCAAACTGCATTACAGGTAGCTAATCCCCATGGCTGAGCTCCATTAAAGAATAGATCGTATCTGTTAATACAGCCATAGAGTGTGGGTCATTGTGCTGAAAGGCAGTCTAGCTGCTGGGAGAAAGATTATTATGTGACTTTATTCTATTTTAAACTTGGAGAATGTATGGTAGATATACTAGTCATGATTGATTAAAGATACCAGAGGGGATTTTATGACTCTTCTGGTATGTGCCAGGTTTATAATTCCCACCAGGAAGAAAAATGTCCCCAATGGCTTAAACGAGACCAATAGCAAATATCAAGCTATGGACAGCTACCTAGCTCCTGTACATTCTTCACTGTGACTTCGCCCATATTTCATACAGTTCTTTGGAAAAGATGAGAGCCCGATGGCCTGTGATTCTTAATGTTTATTGAAAGTACCCCATAAAAAAAAAGTTTCTGGTCCAATATTGTGGCCCTGATCCAATGTGGGTTATTCATTTTTTTTTTCTACTAGACCAAGAAAAGTAAGTACATTTCAATTTATGTGCCATATCTAATGGATAGGGAGTGAGAATCTTGTGGTTCTTTATTAAGGTCTAAAAACTGTGACAATGAGTATGTGCCATGATTCACTAAGAATGACCACCGTGGGCACGCATGGGAGAGTAGAGGCCAGTGTGATACCTATTTGTCATCCTCAACATAGACAAACTCAAGCACAGTTTGACAACCATAATCTTTGGAGTAATTAAGAATATAATCAAGTTTATGGTTCTTGCTGATTCATACACTCTGTAGAAAGGTGCTGTAGGCTGAATATTTGTGTCTCTTTCAAATTCATATTCTTATTCTAATCTTCAGTGTGATGGCATTTGGAGGTGGGTCCTTTGGGAAGTGATTAGGTCATGAGGTTGGCACCTTCAGGAATGAAATTAGTGTCCTTATCAAAGAGACTCCAGAGAGCTCCCTTGACCCTTCCACCATTTGAGGGCACAGAGAGAAGACCACTGTGATGGGAAATGGGCCCTTTGAACTTGCCGGCACCTTGATCTTGGACTTCCCAGTTCCAGAACCGTGAGAAATAAATGTTTGTAGTTTAAGGCACCATCTATGGTATATTAAGGCACCATCTATGGTTACAGCAGCCCAAACAGACTAACACAATTAGAATACCTGGAGTCTGGATTTTCCAGTAGCACCCATTTCATTGTGTTAAATGTAGTTTTTAGAACACAGAGAATTATTAATGGAACTCCATTAAAAACAGCCCATTCATCAGTCTCATTGAATCAATTTCACTGAGCAGGCATTTGTATAATAACTTTGAAATTCCATAAGAGAGCAGAGAAATGCTGACCAGATGTCTAACCTTCAAGAATATTCACGTCATGGCAAGACAACAAATGCAGATGTGTGGAAAATTCAATAACCAGTCAGATGGGATTCAGATACCAGAATGTGAGCAACCTATGGTCTCATAAACTGTTTTATTATATGACCCACACAAAATGACTTCAAAGTCAACTCAGAGTTACTGCAGGTGCAAAAGATGTTTCTCAAATTCCACTCAGTACTTATTTCTTATGAACCAGAGATTGTTCAGAGATTGCTATTGGTCTTGTTTAAGCCATTGGGGATGTTTTTCTTCTTGGTGGGAATTATAAACCTGGCACATACCAGGAGAGTCATAAAATCCCTACAGGGAAACTTTGGTCAGTGGAGATTATTATATTTATCAAAGGTGGCTCATATTTTTTAACCATTTATTTATTCAAGTATAATTAACATACAGTGTTATATTAGTTTCATGTATACAATATGATTCAATGCTTCTATATATTTTTCAGTGTTCATAAGTGTACTCTTAATCCCCTTTATCTATTTCACCCCTCCCCTTCCCCACTCCCTTCCCCTCTGGCAGTCATCTGTTTGTTTTAAATTTCCCAGTCTAGTGCTGGAGCTGGAAAATTCTAATATTTTTATTAAATAGTTTTTTTAAACAAAATGTATCAAATTTAAGGCTGTTCAGTTATTTAATAATCTCACTTACTTAATAATTTCTTATTTCAGACCAATTGGGAGTAATATAAATTGGGTGCTTCCAATTAGTAGCCAAGTAGCTTTGGGCTAATTCTCTGTGCCTCTGTTTTCCCATCTGTAAAATGGAGGGAATAATGCTTACCAAATTAAGTAATAGTGAAAATTAAAAGGAATACTGTATGTGAGACCAATGTATTGGACACGCACTAAATGCCTTACCATTTCTGTATCCAAAATTCTCTCCAATCACAGAAGAGATGCAAAATCTCATTGGCACAGCTATCTTTTTCTGCGTGGAGTTCCACCTGCTGAAATGATTGAGAACCGCACTTAGGATACAGATAAGGAAGTGATTGTAATGTATCTTTATGTGCAGTAAGTCTAAAGAGCAGGCAGACAGGAAAATTCATTTATTTTCCATTCATGATGAATTAGCAAATATTGAATGAGTATATTTTAAATAAAATGTAGATATATTAGCTACAGATTTTTCTCAGGAAACCTTGCCTGGTAGCAATAGCTCAAGATAATTATGGTCTATGACTCAAATGCTTGTTTCTAAACCAACATCAAGCCTTACAAAGAGAACTAGCTTCTTTTTTGAAGTTTATTCCTTGTGTTCAGTGCTTTAGTTCATGTGATATTAGGACCCGTCGTTCCTCAACTTCTGGCTAAAATCTCTGTAGTAGGAATATTTGGGTCGCGTTGGTTCTTCCCACTTCTCGGTGACATTTCTCTGTCATTTCTCTCCCGAGACTCCCTGCAAAAATACTGACAAGCTAGTAATTAAGGTCCTCTCTGGGACACTGTTTCTTGTCCTAAGAGGAAAACAACACAAGTGACTGGATCACCAATGAAACCAAAACACCTCATACTCACAAGATCCAAATGTGGGCTTTTGCGACCCATCTTTCATATGCTCAAAATTATAGTCATTGCTTTGTAATTCTCACAAAGAGAAAAACAGGAACCACCCAGTGTGAAAGAAAACAAACACCAGCACTCGAATGTGGTAAACAAATGTTAAGACAGTGCAATGATTATACTCATAGTTTTTCTGTATTTTGGTTTTCTACTTCGTTTAATTTTTTGTATTTCACAGACACACAATGATAGAACTATGACTTTAATCATTTAAGCAACTGATCAAGTGCATTTTCAACATTTTTGGAATATTTCCAACAGTTAGATTTTTTTTTTAAAGATTTTATTTATTTGTCAGAGAGAGAGAGAGACCACAAGCAGAGGAAATGGCAGGCAGAGGAAGAACCAGGCTGCCCACTGAGTTGGGAGCCCGATGTGGGACTTGATCCCAGGACCCTGGGATCATGACCTGAGCCGAAGGCAGACGTTTAACCAACGGAGCCACGCAGGAGTCTGAACAGTTAGATATTTTTATTCCCTTTTGGATTTTGATGCAATCTGCCTTTCCCCTATGCCTACCATCCAGTCTAAGACTCCTGGGTGTCACTCTCAGGGTGGAGCCGTGCCTTCCTTTTGTAACTTCTGTATCTGCATTCTAGACACTTGCTCAGAACCCTGCCCTGAACTTGCTGTGAAACTTGCTTGCAGACAGATTGCCTTGAGGTCAAGTATTTGCCCCTATATCTGGATTTCTAAGGAAGCCTTCTGGGTTCTATAAGGTTGTGCTCCATCTGTTTCCTTGCCTAGATACTCTCTTGGGACTTCTTGGTGATAACATCTTTTCTACATTGCCCCCCTGTCTCCTATCACTGTGCTAGCTGGAGATTATTTTAGTTTGCCAGCCTGGACTTCCTTTCATCATTGGTGAAATCGATCAAATCACTGCTCCTGGGGACATTCCAACTTTGGGGATAAGTCCCCTGACAGTTTCAGTTGGTCATTGTCATTTATATATGGGAAGTAAAACAAACAAACAAAAAAACACCTCTTTGAACCTTTTTTTTTCCTTTTTACTCCTTTTCTCGTTAATCACAATGAGGCTGAATTTTCACACTCTTTAAAAAAGTAAATACCACACCCCTTAGAGATTGTACTAGTAGTTAGATGATACTAACCTTAATAACTAAAGTTTATTGAATGCTTGTCCTATGACAAACACCGTACGCACTGCTTTATGACCCTTGTCTCCTTTAATACAGTAACCTATACTTTTTAACTGCTATTTTTCCAATTAAGACAGAACAAAACCAACAAATAAAACCTGAGGCTTAGAGATATGAGATCAACTGCTCAAATTCATACTGTGAATAAGCAGCAGAACTAGAACTGAGGTCCACACCTGATGATATGGGAGCCCTGTTGCCTTCCCACCAACACATCCGACCTCTTGACCAACAGTGGCAGAATCCATTTGTAAACACATCTTCTTCACATTGATTCCTTGAGCCGCAGTGGTTTGCAAGGCAAGAGAATGAGCCAAGAAAGGAGGGAGGAAAAAGATCTCTTATCTCCTGTAAGCAACAGCTAGGCAACATAATGATCTTAGCACATTAGGACTTTTCTTCATTGCTAGAAGTTGCCAGATTTCAGAAGTTCTTTCGAAAATAAATTTAGAACTTTCCGTGGCATCCTTCCTTTCGTGCGTGTGACTTAACTAACAGATGTGTACATCTGGCGTCTAGTATTGTGTCTCCTGTGGCTGTTTAGATCTGGAGACTCAGCAGCACTTGTGGAGGGGAAGGGCGTGAAGATGCTTCTGTGTGGAAGCTGGATGATTTCTTGGACTGTTCTGCACCTGTTCTGTGTCCTCGGCTCCTCACATCCTTTGGCTTTGCCAGGCCCTTGCCTTTAGGAGCTCCGTGATGATGCAGTTTGCAAACTTGCAATTTCACACCACATTTGTCACCATAGCAACAAAAAAACACCCTACGAAGTGGAAAATTTGTTGAATCAGTCACCAGATTTGTGTCTTGCTGGTGTCCAGTCAGACACATGACAGCGTCTTGGGTAATCTGTGCAATGGACTGTTTTTGCTTTTGTTTTTGTTTTCCTGAGGGCTTTTGAACCTGACCTTCAGTGCCTGACTTTCTCAATCCCTCCTTCACTGAACTTATTTTCCTCTGACCCTGGCTGGCCAAGAAGACCCTTTTCCCCTACCACGGTTTAAGTCCTGTTTTCAGTAGGTCCTCCTGGTGCACAAAATGAACCCAGAATGAATTAACGCCAATGTTAAATAGTGTTTATCATAGACTGCTGTGTTGTTCAAACAGCATGGAGATAATTGTATCCACATCTGAATGTTCTAACTTAAGAGAGAATTACACATGAATGTTACACCAGGTGGGTCCTGAGACTGGGTATCAGGATCCAACTAGGAAATCTGTGCTTGACGGTCTAAGTCTGATATGGAACATAAGAGATGCATGATGACCATGGTCTGAGAGAGAAGGCCAACCAGATAGATGAATTAGTCAAAATGCCAGGCTTAGGGAGGAAGTCAGGTATTCATGTCAGTACAGGGTGGTAATCTCAAAGTGTAGAGTGAGAAGGCACATATAGGTGAGTAAGGGTCTCCTTCTGTATTGCCTGGCTAGCTTCAGTATTTCAGACCAACTGTGTGCCAGACACGAGGACATCAAGAGAAAGTAGAGGCTTTCTCTGAAAGCATCCTTTATGTCCACACTACATGATTCACTGCTCTCAGATTCTGCAACTCTTCCCGCTTGCTGTCCCTACCTCTAAATTGCCCCTTCTCCATACAGCTGCAGAGTGCGCCATCCTCCAGAACTGGCTAATGGGACAGGTACTCCCTGAACTCTTTCTTTTACACCACTCCCCAGATTAACAGGATGCCTTCCCCTTCTGAGCACCTATGAAAGCTGATCTCTATTTCTGTGAATATATTGCTTATTTTATTTCTTGTATTAGAAGTGGTACTCTAGTTGATGTGTGTGTGTGTGTGTGTGTGTGTGTGTGTGTATACAACCTAGATCATAAACCGTGAGAACAGGGATTATACCAACAGCCACCATATTTCCAGTTGGAGTTATATGTACATGTGCACAAAGGAGAACACACAGGTTTAGAATCATGTTTACAGTGTACTCTATCTGATATAAATTATCAATAAGCAGGATTTGTGTCTAATTTGCCTTTCCCTTGTGCCTAGTATGATGCTTTGAACACAGCACGTTCTTTGCAGATCTTTGTTAAATGAATGCTGTCAAATTTATGAACTAAAGAGATTTCCCAGTGCATCCAAAGAGGCCAGACCAGTTTCCTGCTTATGTAGATCAATGCAAATAATTATGCAAATATAACTAAAAGGATTCAGAGAAGATGGAATACTCGTAATAGAAATGACTCACAAATGTCACTTTCCCCATACCACTGCTGTTTCCCAGAATCCTTCAGCCTGCACATGCCCAATTGAAGCTCCATTGCTCTTTCCAGGAACAAAGATGAGGGAAGGATGTGCTACCTCTGGGGGTCTCTAAGCCTCTTCCTAGCTCCCCATGGTGACCACAACTGGAGGGACCCGTGCAGCCCCTAAATGAGAACTTTACAGCCAAGCACTGCTGACACTACTTCATTATGAAGATGCATGGGTTGGCTGCTAGCTAATGAATGCCAGTGCTCGGAAGGATAAACTCGGCTTCTCCCTGATACAATTTAACATCGTATTTCCCTAATTTGAGCCTGATTTAGTCGCTGGGGTATTTGGACGCCTCTTCTATGGTGCCGATAGTTAATTAAACAGATGTTGCAGAGGGAATCATTAATTTAAGTGCTGCAGATGGGAGCGGAATGACTTTGTGAAGTTAATGTTTCAGCAAAACAATGGGCTTCTGTCATCAGTTGGTATAAACTGAGTAAATTAAGAGAACAAGTAGAATAGGGTAGGTCGCTCTGAAGAAATATCAATTATTCATTTTAGGAATCGTGATTCTTTTTTGTCTGCATTCCCATAAGGGGAAAAATGTGGTTGTCTGCAAGGAGGGGAGGTGGAAGCAGGAGGAGAGCAGATTGAAGGAGTGTGAAGCGTTAGCTACGCAAAGATTTTTAATTTTGTCAGGGTTTATTTTGTATATGGGAGTGAATGGTTTAGGGATACAGACTGTGCCAGATGAATCAGGAAAATCTGTGACAAGATATATAGTTAGGAGAACACACCACTGGAAGACAGAGAAACATTCCTATCTTTTTCACTAAGAATTATTCATTAGTTCAGTAAATATTTATTGTTGAGAGGCACTTTGGGACCGGGAACATGGCAATGAACATGAAAGACAGAGTCCCTGCTTTCACAGAGCTCACAGTCATTCAGGGAGAATGGTATCGATGCCAAGTCTTTGTCCTAGAGTAGTCCCTCACACAAATACAGGCAAATTTATCACAGGTATATGTGGGGAAGAGAAATAACATTCATTGAACAGCCTCCATGTGCCAGGAATGTGCTTGCACTTAGCATTTGTTGGGAGAAAATTTGATAAATATACGGGGAAACTGAGAACCCAGGAACTAATACATTTTCCCAAAGTCATATAGGTATTATGAAGAAATTGCATATTAAGACTGGTTTGGGAACGAATCCTCAGGAAGCTTACATTCAAAGGGAAAGAACACATTATGCAAGTATATCTGTCCATGATACAAGATTTAATGTGACTTGTTATGTAATGAAAATTCTGTGGAAAGTCAAGGAAGAAGACATAGTGGGCCACAAGGACAATCACAAAGGGAATCACGGAGGAGGTGGTATTTAAGGTAACTGTTGATGAATGAGTTTTACTTCAACAAACCAAGATGAGAAGAGGGCTTATGGAGGACACAGATTTCATCAAGTCTCTCATGATCAGGGTAATTTCCCCCACAGGACAGTCTGAAATCTGTGGTTATCAGCCTAGCCTGCAGGCGTAGTCACAATCATGGCCCTGAAAGATGTTCCAGTCCTGATCCTCAAAATGTTGCATGTTGCATGTTATGTTGCCTGTCAAGGGGGAATTATGATGACAGTTGAAATTAAGGTTGCTAGACAGCTGACCGCAAGGTAAAAGGATTATCCTGGATTATTGAGATAGGCCCACCGTAGTCACCAGAGTCCTTCAGTGGGGGAAATAGGAGTCGAAAGAGTCACCACCAGAGAGATGGCAGCATGAGGAAGACTCCATAGGCCACTGCTGGCTTTGGAGATGGAAGAATGACACAAGCCAAGAGAGTGGACAGCTTCTAGAAGCCGGCATACAAGAGCACCTATTTTCCCTTAGAGCCTCCAGAAATGAACACAGTCCTACCAGCACTTTGAACTTCAGCCAGTGAGACTCATTTCAGACGTGTGACCTCCAGGACTATGAGATTAAAAAATACGTGTTTTAGGCCATGAAATCTGTGGTAATTTGTTATAGCTGCAATAGAAAATGAACACATCAGTAGGGGAGACTTATTTCCTCATTGGTTTGAGTAAGTTCTATCAGGTAAAACCTAGGTGTTTGTCTTTTCTTTTTTCTTTGTTTAAAGATTTTATTTTTAAGTCATCTCTACACCCAGCGTGGGGCTCAAACTCACAACCCCGAGATCAAGTGTTGCATGCTCCCTTTGTCTTTTCTGATTCTATTTTTTTTCTTTTTTTTCCCACTTTTTTTTTCTTAATGAAATTATATATTGCATACAGCAGACCCTTACAGTCCATTAAAATTTTTTTTTTGTATTCTGGTTGTTCCTTCATTCCACAAATATTTCCTTAGATTTCCTGAGATAAGATAGTGAATAAAATAGGTGGAGTCCCTTTACCCCTGAATCTTACATAATGAAGAAAAGGGTGAGGTGTAGACTTTAAACAAGGTGAATCGGCCTATCACTTGCTGTGCCAGAGAAAACAGGAGCAAAAAGGAAGTATAGAACAGAATATTATTAGTTTAATTTTATTCATGTTGAATATGAGCTCCTAGGAGGCTTTTGTAGATGCAGGTTCGTAAGTCAAAAGTGAAAAAATGGGCTAGAAATACAAATCATCTTAGTTATTCAGCATCTGTCCCAATTGTATTTTTCATACAGGTTGGGCCACCAGCATGGTACCATACATGGCACCTGATGATCCCCCTATGATTTCCTAAAGGCAATTGACAGAGGCTCCATCCCTGTGTGTATCACACATGACTCCTGGTTCTTAGAGCCTCACTGGCCAGGATGGAGTGTTATGGAGAAATGATGGTGGGAACTGCCAAGTGGTATACAGAATGATTACTTTGCTCCATCTCAGCATGGGGCTGAGCACGCTAGCTGTGCAGGGTCCATTCACGTGCCCTGTCTCCAAGGGTGCTGATTAAACTGCATGCTCATGGATCCCCAGGGGCTCTGTTCTGCTCTGGTGCTGACTCAGCTGGGTAAACATGTTTTATTGCCGCTTAGTGCCTTGTGATGGCCCCACCCTATTGTTCTTAATCTGCTCTTGGTAATAACTAGTTTCAGGAATATTCTCCAGCGTCAACCTAGATTATGTTTTCTTTCTGCTTCAGATGGGTATACAACTTCCACTGTCAGTATGCCCTTAAAGGCAAATCTGACCCAAACTTCCCAGTATTCCATAAGGCTCAAGAATTGGACCACGTGCCTATCTGAATATCTCTTCCCTCTTAAGCTATTTGGTCAGACGGGACCAACTTACAAAATCAGTCATATACATGTACTCAGGCATGGAAATATGTATTTAGGGTCTAAACAATAGTGGGAATGAAAAATTTTAAGAATTCAAGTCTTGAAAAATGAGAATTGAGCCTGGTACACTATTACAATCATTGCTAGCTATTTTTGCTTGTTTGTGTATTTGTTTTCCTTTTTATATGGTAATTGTAGGATTAATTCACAGACAAGCTGCTACACATAAACTAAAATTGAGAAGAAAGTTTAGAGGAGTCAAATCACACACAGCAAAACATGTTAAAGTCTTTTAATTAATTAGAGCAACACCACAAAAATTGAGAATGAGCTATAGGGTATCTCTTATTCCCTGAGGCAACTTCTAAATTATCCAATTTTATTTTCTTACCATAACTACTAAACTACTCTTTCAACATCATTTCTTACATTGTTACTGTTAGTCAAATAATCTCAAAAATAAGGGACACTAGTTAAATGCTGTTGTTTTCTTCTTGGGGTCACTGAGACCCTAAAAGGGCAAGTAATTTGCCCAAGTTTGCATGTTAAGTAGTATCATTGAACCTAGATCATCTAAATCCCCATACTGGCTCTCGTCTTTCAACAACATGGTAAACTAAGTGTTCTGAGGGACCCTCCTGCTTTAGGGAGAGAGAGAAAGAGAGAGGAAAAAAAAAAGGCTGGATTATAAATAGGATAAAATTTGGATGCAACATTAGTTTCTTTAAAGGTAGGGAATATTTCCACAAACACCCTGCTCCCCCAAACATACATATATATCTATAAGTTGGTGGAAGCTGAGACAAATGGGTCTATGGGAGAAGTGAGAAGTGCTTGAAGATAAGTATCTAGAGAACTCCTGTATTAAGATTACTGAATCCTGGGCCAGCAGAGTGGTAGAAACCCGACTTTCTGGCTCCACATTAACCATAGCCCTCAGCAGAAGAACAAACGTCCCAAGTTTGGGGCACACACAAGGTTGAAGAGAGGCAGATCCTCACCTCCATTTGAAAGTCTTTTTAACACAACATACAAGCAGTAATCTAATGCTGTGGCAGTAGAAACAGGCTGTTATGACACCCATTGCTGTGGGTCTCTTAGACTCATTTTGTGGCAAGACACCAACCACAAGTGAAGACATTTCTGGGTCAGAATGAACTTTAGCCCAAAGGAAAGTACTACTATATGAGAGAAGGGCTTTCTTTCTGTACACCAAAGCATCATTCTCTTATGAAGAAGACGATAGAGCTAATGATTATTATTTCTAGTAATTGTAGCAATCTGTCTTGTTATAGTGCTTAGCTTCTGGAAGTTTCTGACATGTGCTAATGAGGACGAGGTTACAGCCTTGATGGACATAGGGGTAAATTCATGTCAGTCCTGCCACCAGTACTGTCAGTGAGTGATACTGATCATAAGGGTCACGGATATGAGAAGTGTTGCTGATTGTCATTAAGCCATCACTCCTCTAGTAATGTTCCATAGCCCCACAGTTAGCAAGAAAGAATTTGGCATCAATATAAACAGGTCCATTTGCTTCAGCCTTGCCTAATCATTGTCCCAAATGCCAGCCTCCAAGTTCCATGAGGACACAAATGAAGTCTTTCTCATTCATTACTATATGCTACAAGCTTAGCTAAGAGCTTGGCGCATATAAGGTAATCCTTCACTTTTGGATAAATGGATTATTTTAATCAATTTACAAAATATTTGCTGTAATATCCTGAAGGGAGTCCTGGCATTGGAGCAGCAAGGGCCAGGCTATGTTAGCAGGCTTTCTATTAAAGGTTGTGGTTTGTGGAAGGTATTTAACCTTTCAGGATCTCATCACCTTTTTTATTTATAAAATAGGGCTTGGAAACATACTTCACTCAATTGTTTTAAGAGTTTATGAACTGTAAAGTTCTCTAAAGATATTAGATACGATCATAAGTTTATCACTTAATGCAGACATGTAAATGAGGAAAGAAATTAAGGAAAAAACTGACAATTATTATCTGCCAATAATACACTAAGCTCTTTAAATATGCTTCACTATTTTAAGCAACAGCATTACAAAATAGATGTTAGTATCCCTAATTATCAAGAGGAAAACATAAGGCTTAGATGGAGATTGCATCTGACCTGGTTCTAAATGACTATAATGATTTCCTTCCTTCTACTATATCCTGCTGCCTCCTAGCACATGTGAAAGAACAGAGAACAATAATATGTCAAAATAGAATTAATTACTTAATTGTATAGTACCAAATATAATATTGGAGTTTAGAAAAGTGGGAGAAGAGTGCTGCCAGGAAATGCTTTATAGATAAAGTAGGGTTTTAGAGGACGGGTGGAATGTCTTCATCTGATTAAAAAGGGAAGGATGGATTTACCTTTAGCATATATGAAGTGATCAGCACCCATGAAGGAACAGAGACAGTCATAAGTACAAGGGGAAATCCCATTTGCAGACCTGGGTAAGGACAGTATATCAGCGTAAAGGAAATAGAGTTTGATGATTTTTCTTCATCTAGATTATACACAAAAAGATCAAGCCCTTTGCGATTATTTACCCAGGTTCTCTGATCTTAACCTTGAACAAGCAAAAGCAAAGAGTGAAGGTCAAAACTTGTCATTGAAGAAGCTGATTGTAGCATAGTGCATCCTGAATTTCCTCACAACCAGTCCCCCAAATGAATCATGGAAGTACTGTTGTGAATGATGAAAAAATGCTGAAATTCCAACAGTTTGAGACGTTTTATACAGACATTAAATAAAAATGTTTCCTCAGAATCCTAGAGTATTAGAGATATTCAGGAAATATAAAACTGAGTTGTACTTTATGCAATTACCAGTTGCAGCTGTTGATGTACTTAAACTCATGGACATTGCTATTATTACAGTAGTCGATTGTCTGAACCTTCTGTTTACCCCTTAATTGAAACTTGCATTTTAGTGATTTTCAATTCCAGTTATACATCACAATTACTCATAGAAAATTTAGAAACAACAACTATACAGACCCCAGGGTGCCATCCCCTGGAATTCTGATTTAATAGATTTAGGGAGTCATGGATTCTGGAGTTGGAAAATTTCCCCCGATGATCCTCATGCAAAGCCAGTGTTGACATCCACTGGTATAGATAATCCAAATACCTGGATCCATGTGACTTGTAAATTAATAGTACTTTTTTAGAGTAGGAAGGCTTCTCTAGCACCATGAACCCTATCCCTGGGTGCACATTAAATTTTTCAGGAATAGAGTCTTAGGCTTCTTGTCCATTTTGATGTAGGAACATAGATTCTGTATTTTTTCTTAAGATTTTGTTTATTTATTTATTTAGAGAGCACAAGTGGGGGGGGAGGGGCAGAGGGAGAGAGGGCATCCCAAGCAGACTCCACACTGAGCACGAAGCCCCCTGAGTGATGCTCCATCTTATGACCCTGAGGTCATGACCTGAGCTGAAACCAAGAGTCAGACGCTTAACTGACTGAGCCACCCAGGTGCCCATAGATTCTGTATTTTTTAAGAACTTCTTACTTTCTCATAATTTTAGATTTACAAAAAACTTTGTACAGTTTAGTGAGACCCTATATACCATTTACCTCAGTTTCTCCTAATCTTAATATCATCGTAGCCATGGTACATTTTGTAAAACTAAAAAATTAAGACAGGGATATTACTATTAACTAAACTATTGACTTTATTCAGATTTCAATGGGTTTTCTTTTAATGTTCCTTTTTTGTTCTAGAATTCAATCTAGTATACCATACCGCACTGAGTGGATTCTATATCTTAAGGACAACTTCAAAGATGGTTTTGCTGTAGTCAGTCCTTGTAGCTTCTAATCTAATTCAAACTAATCAACTTTCAGATAACAAAACACATTGAGAAGAGACCCAGGCTTACCTCAGTTAATGCAGCTATATGACAAAAATGGCAAGGCTTATGATTCCTGTTTATCTCAACATTCCACATTGGATCATGACTAGGCTCCAGATGATTTCAAGAAAGTAAGTGAAACTTTTGGAAATAACACCAATCACAACACTCAGTAGGAATGAAGAGACTCAAAGATCCAGTAGAGCTTGAGGAGTCTTTATCTCCTTGGTAGTGGTTTTGAAGAAAACTGTTAGTTTTTAAATTAATTTTGTATATGAATTAATGATTAAGAATACATCTGTGATCAAAGATTTAACCACAAAAACACAAGACATGCTGTTTACTCAACATTGCCAATGCATATTTTCCACTACCTTACATAAATAATCAATGGTATAGCCTTCTATAATAGCAACAAATTCCAATGCCTGAAAAGTAATGATAAAGAAATCCTAATTCTAAATTAAATTCTCAGAAGTGTATTTTCCTTTCTCTGTAAGCAGCATGTTTATTTCAAAGAGCTATCAAAACAATGTATGCAATTGGAAAATTTAAACATACGCGCACACACACAAACATGCGAGCATGTACAGATGCACACTTAGACTCACAACATATAGTCTCTCAATCCTGGATGAAGAATCATTTGAGGTTAAGTCCTTATGCTCTCTGCTTATGATGCCTTGATTTAACTCTGACATTGCTTGGATTTATTTCATAGTTGGATTTACATCTTTAGAGCTCGACTGGTTCAAACCATTGCACCTTGATGGAAGTTTGCTTAATTCTCTTCTTTCAAGGTGCTGAATTTCTAATATTCGATTGTTCAGCATTGCAATCAATGTTTCAAGCTATTTGTGAGTACTAAATTCTGACCATTGTCAAGTCAGGGTAATATAGCAAACTGAGGGAAAAAAAGGAGAACATCTTCAGAGGAAAAGGGTTATATCCACATCACCTGAGTTTTATTTATCCAGGGTTTTATAGTTTGCAAAATATCATCTTCCTATATGAGTTTAAAAAAAAAAACCTGGAGATTCTGTGGATACTTCCATTCTATTCATGCCCTTCCTTATGATTCCAACTATTATATAGTTCTTTGGAAGTAGGAAAATTAACAACCAAGAAAAATTCATTCATAATATTTATAAAAATCTACTGACTACTTACTATTTGTCAGTAATGATACTGGGTTCTGGTAATAAAGAGACTTTTCTTAACCTTTTGGCAACTCTTGAGAAGCATAGGAAACACCCAAAAATTTTTTTAAATGGCTTTTATCATGAAATAAGAGGTGTCCTTTGGGATGCTGGATCATACATTGAAAATCACCTCTCTTCTTGACTTCTCAATTGACTTTTTGCTCATACAAATAAGAGGGTACCTCGTTATAGGACTCAGGACAGAGACAATGCATGAGACCAAATATTTTCTTTGAGCAGAAAGTTTAGTGGGTATTAAGCCAGGGCCAGCTGTAAGATTAGCTAGAAGACAGGATTGTCAATATGCTATGATTTGTTGTGCTTGAAACATCTCCACCAATCCATGCCCTGCTAAACTATTTCTCACCTTAACATTGAAAATGTGTCTAATATCCTAATATTAATCACTAGGTAGTTAAAGTGTTTCTGGATAGATGGTATATTAAAGACCATCTAACCCAGCCCATTGATTTTACAAATGGGGGAAATTGAGACCTAGAGAAAGGAAATGGCTTACCCAAGATCATGAACTATTTGGTTGCAAGATCAAACTATAACATAGCTCACCTAACTTACAGTCTATTATAAATGTCTACCTACTAGTCCCCAACTTTATGTGTGTTCTACTGTATAGCTGTTTCACACTAATAAAGAAAAATGGCCTTACACATTTTCTAGTCTTACAGTCTCATAGTTCATCATGGAATCTGTATTTTAACAAATCATCACAAGTGATTCTAATGCACCTGCCCTGGTACAGGTCCACAACCAATGAAGGAAATCCCAACTCCAATTTCCTTTATCAGATACTAGGTGTTATGATCCCCTCGGGAAGTTATTTTTTTCTATTATAAATGTTTCACTATATACCATAACTTAAATATGATCACTCTGTTGTGTCATTACTAGGACTCAAGACAACGTACAGTGTTTGTGTTAGATGTCCAACATTTCCTAAAAAGACTCTAAGTAGAAAAGGCGAGTGGCAGCCCTAGAAACACAAGATCTTGGAAATTAAATCAAGATGGCATCTTATAAATATTTTAGTTCAGTTCTTTCTTTGACATGTGTCTCAGAGGAAATAAGAGACTTCTTCAAGATCACGTAGTGATATTATCAGATGTTGTATTTGCCTGCAAGAGCTGCCATAACAAAATACCACAGACTGGGAAGCTTAAGCCACAGACATTTATTTTCACCCAGTTGTGGAAGCTGGAAGTCCATGATCAAGATGCCCGTAAATTCCATTCCTGGCAAGAGCTCTCTTCCTGGCTATATGCTCACTTGGCTTTTCCTTGGTGCATGCACATGGAGAGAAAGAGCTCTCTCTGGTGTCCCATCTTACAAAGACACTAATGCTGTCAGCTGAGGGCTCCAACTTCATGACCTCATTTAACTTCAATTACTTCCTTAGAGGCCTCCTCTCCAAAGATAGCCCCGCTGGAGGTTATGGCATCAGTATATGAATTTCAGGGGACACAAACATTCAATTCCTAACAAGTGTAATTACCAGTTTTCATATTGAGATTTAAAAGAAATTATATATAGCATCTAGGAAATGAGAAACATGCAATATAAGTGCTCCTTATATAGTATATTTCACATTCGTGTCTTCACTTCAGTGTGGGTTTGAGGTATGTTCTATGTTTAACCTACCTTTGAAGATTCTTATATTAAGAATATAAGTGTGTGGTAGAAAGGAGAGTAGATGTAGAGGAGGAGAACACATGTTGCTTATACCAACTTGCATAAGCCTATCATTAGCATCTCTTCACAACTCTGTGTTCAGATCATGTCACATCAGTAGCTTGAAATCAGCCACGGTGGGAGCATTTACAACATGGAAATTGGCAGATGTGAGAAATCAGGGCACATTTCACTCCATCCTCATCCCAGGGAGCTAGTTGTTAAATATTTACCAGCACATTGTTTAACATATTTGATCAGTGATTTGGGAGTGCATGTGCATAAGTGACAGCTTATTGTGGGATCTTTGATCAAAGGATAGACATTCTGATATATATCACGCATATGCTGGGGTATAGCATAAGGCAAATATGGTACTGATGAATAATGGGAAAAATTCTCACCCTTGGTGGATCTGATTTCTCCCATCTGTAAAAGGGGATGAATTATCTACTTTTCAGATTAGTCCTGACTATTTATATGCATAGACTTCTGAGAAGATTTTGCATAGTCGTTAAGAAAAAAAGCTTCAGAATTTGAAAAAAAAAATTAATACGGGAAGAGGCCATGTGATTTAATAGCAGTATGATCTTGGGCAAGTCATTAGCTCCTATATTCCTATCTATGAATAGGATTGTTTCGTTACATCTTGATAGCATTTTTGGGAGGGTAATTAGATCGTGTTGTAACATGCTTAGCACACTTCCTGGCACTTTAAATAGTCGATTTATGTTACTACTACTACTGCTATTACCACTACTAATACCACTACTATTACTACCTATGTACTTCCTCACTTTACCAGGTGCAAGGCAGGAGTTGGGAGACCTGAGAGCTGGAAAGTTGCAGCTCTTCCTGGCTCTGAGCAGTCAATATTCTTTTTATTACAAAGCAACCAAATTGATGTTTTCTGCCACTAGGTTGGCACCTTTCCTATGCCAACAAGCTTGAATTTACAAAATCCAAACTTACAAGAGCTTATATCCGAGCAGAGAATTAACAGCAATTAAACAGGTTTCATTGTGAACACCTCGGTGGAAATCAGTCTCTCCAATTGATTTCTTTTGACAGCTGGCTATGGTCTGGAGACTAAATGAGAATTTCCAGGGAGGGAGACAAGGATGATTTTGGAATCCAAAGCAATATTTGAAGATGGCAAAATGTAAAACTGGGCATATTTAAAATGTGTTTAAGAAGATGAGGTGGAAGACTCCTGCAGGCAAAACTCTTTGCATGTCACATTTTAAAGAGGAAGTGGATAGATCTTTAGGGATACATTTAGATGGGTAAGGAGAGAACTATATAGGTCAAGAACTATGGCTTTGGGGGCGCCTGGGTGGCACAGCGGTTAAGCGTCTGCCTTTGGCTCAGGGCGTGATCCCGGCGTTCCGGGATCGAGCCCCACATCAGGCTCCTCCGCTATGAGCCTGCTTCTTCCTCTCCCACTCCCCCTGCTTGTGTTCCCTCTCTCGCTGGCTGTCTCTATCTCTGTCAAATAAATAAATAAAATCTTAAAAAAAAAAAAAAAAACTATGGCTTTGGAGACACACAGGTCTGAATTTAGGTCTGAGATATGTTCTTTTCTACATAATTCAGCCTAAGACAGACTATGTATTCCTCATCTGTAATATCAGGATATTAATGTGCCCTCCTCACAGGGCTCTTGTAGGAATTAATTAATACGATCAATGGGAATCACAGATCATGGTGCCTAGAACACAGTAACAGCTTGATAAGTTGAACTTACTAAGTTTATTTTACCAGCATTATCATTTTCTCTTCTCCTATGTTTTCTTCCTGTCCCTGTGTCTTCCCCATCTTCCCCCTTTTGTTTCTCACCATGGTTGTCATTGTCAACATCATCCTCACTACCGTCATCGTCTAACATCACCACATAAAGTATGTGGAAGTCTTACTGTGGGCTGAACACTTTTCCCATTTAATACTCATTATAATCCTATAATTTAGATATCTCATTAAAATTATTTTACACATTAATAAATGGAGATATAGAAAAGTGAATTAAGTAGCACAAGACTACTACCAGTAGTAGAACTGAGTTTTAAGTCTAATCATTTTTTTCTTCAGAGCTTACATGCTCTCAAACATGTATATGTTCATATATTTGCTAATTATTGCAAAAATATAAATTCCCAATGCTCTTTCTTAGAATCATTGTGTTTAAGAATCTAATTTTAATTTTGTCATCTGGTAATTTGGGGAGTGAATTGAATACAAACATTACTAAGATTCTAATCATCTTTTTTTAAAATTATGACTCTGATAGCCTAAAAATGATGCTGACATTTCAAGATTGGGTTTATTGATTCACAAATATTTAGAGATTGATTACCACATGCTAGCTACCAATCTTTATGAGGATAAAGTAGTGAAAATACAGAGAAAGCCTGAGTTACCATGGAGCTTACGTTCTAGTGGGAGGAAATAAACAATGAACTAATGAGAAGGTCGGAAAAATATTTTTCTGTAAGTGGCCAGACAGTAAATATTTTATGCTTTGTGGGCCGTATGAGCTCTCATGCAACTAACTATTCAACTTTGTCATCACTGTGCAAAATCAGTCATAGATAATACTTAAAGAAATGTCTGGGTTCCAAATAAAACTTTATTTACAAAACAGGTGACTGGCCAGATTGGACTTTTAGGCTATAGTTTGCTCACTCCTGTATGAACACATAAATAAATACATAAAGCACAACAGTATTAGTTAGTGGTAAGTGCTAAGTAAATATTTAATATAGGTAATGTAGCAGACAGTGACTTGGTGGTATCTTCTTTAGGGCATAAGGATTGAGAGAACCTCTTGGAAATTTAAGCTGAAATTTTAATAAAATGAGGGAGAGAGACACGAAAATCAGAAGGAAGAACACATGGGGGAAAATGCAGGTCTAGAAGAGAAATTTCTAAAACCTTCTAAGGGAAGAGGGGAGTGAAACAAATTAGGTTGGAGGGATTAATAGTGGATATATAGCCAAGGAATTTATAAACTAGGGTAAGAAATTATAATTTTATTATAAATGAATTGAGAAGTCAAAAGCAGGTGTTAGACAAGAAAGTGACATAATTTGTTTTGCATTAAAAAAGATTACTTCAGGGGATTCTAGGAAGATGGCAGCTGTAACATAGTCTTTTATTCTCTCTCAATCACCACCTAAAACAAAGAAACTAGGTAGCAAGGCAAAACAAAAAACACTGGATTATATTTATAACAAACCTAGTCAACAAGGTATTTCTAGCAATACCAAACTATAAGCAAATTGCCAACATCCATAGGACTGACATGATATCAACATCTGTGTGGCAGAAAACAGATAAGGAACAGAGAATCAAAACTCAAAATAGTCAACAGATATGCATTAGAAACACAGCCTGTCATTTTGGTAACAGGAGCTGAAGGGATCTGGGCCAGAGGAAGACAGGGGCCTGAAAAGGAATAACAGAGGTTGAGCAGGTAATCTGCACTGAACTATTCACTAGCATTCCCTTGCAGGACAGGGCCCAGACTTAGGAGAAATTTCTGGGAATGACACCAAAATGGTGCAGAACAGTGACAGGAGAGACAAAGGAAAGCTCATTTTCAGATAAAAGTTGTTCAGATAAACAAGCCAAGAAATAACAGGTAATAAACCACCATAGTCGTGAACATGACGTGATAACAACACTAGAGAGAGCTCAGAAAAAGTTAGAAAAAACACCCTCAATAAAAGCCCCATTTAAAAGTTCAGGAAAACTAATTTTACGTATAAATAAATAACATAAAAGTATTGAGTTTAAATCCCATACCAAATTATTACAAGCCAAAATAGAGCAAGGGGCAGTAGCATCTCTTTGGTCCTTCAAAGCCTCCCGGAAACATATGCACACAGAACATGGCAAAACTATAAACTATCTTACAAGATAAAAGAAATTTGTAAGTGATGTAAGAACTCAAACACAAAGGAAAGTCAGAATTAGAAAAAAACTAAAACGTGAGTTCATAAAACTAAGGGGAAAAATTAAAAGAAAAAAGAAGTAATTTGATATATGAAATCTTAACCAGAGGAAACACACAAAATAAATAAACATAACAATGATTTAAGAGAAATAGAGGAAAGGAGAAAAAAAGAAATGAAGAAATTTTTTTTAAAAAATGAGGAAAACTGACAGTCATTGAAGATAAACAAAGAAGACTTATTACACAATAGTAGAGTCATTAAAAATTATAGGAACAGAATAAATAATGAAAGTCGTGATTCAAGAAAAACTTCTTGAAATAAAAAAGACTCAAAATGGTATATTACAAAAGTGTACGATATACTTGGCAATATTGACCCAGGAATACCATACCAAGACATATTCTTGTAAAATTACTAGACTTTAAATAAGAAAAATCCTGGGTAGCTCAGTTGGTTAAGTGTCTGCCTTCGGCTCAGGTCATGATCCCAGGGTCCTGGGATCAAGCTCCGCATTGGGCTCCTTGCCAAGCAGGAAGCCTGCTTCTCCCTCTCCCCCTGCTCTCCCTGCTTGTGCTCTCTCGTGCATGCTTTTTCTCCCTCAAATAAATAAATAAAATTTAAAAATAAAAAGGATTAAAAACAACAGGAAAAATCCTTGGGACATCAGACAAAGATATCAAGTGACATAAGAGAAAGAAAATTCACTTTCGGGGCACCTGGGTGGCACAGTCCTTCAGCGTCTGCCTTCGGCTCAGGGCATGATCCCAGCGTTCTGGGATCGAGCCCCACATCAGGCTCCTGTGCTGGGAGCCTGCTTCTTCCTCTCCCATTCCCCCTGCTTGTGTTCTCTCTCTCATTGGCTGTCTCTCTCTGTCAAATAAATAAAATCTTTAAAAAAAAAAAAAAGAAAGAAAATTCACCTTCAAACTTTTTAACAGTTATATTTTATGCCAGAGAAGTTGGAGTCATATATTTAATATTCAGAGTTGTTATCCAGCAAAAGTGACTCTCACATAAAAAGAGTGCAAACTCTTATCAACATTCAAGAACCAATAAAATTCTGTTCTGATGAGCTCTTCCTAAGGAATCTCCTAGAGAATGAACTTCTGACAATCAAAATAACTAGAGATACATTGACACAAGAAGTAGTGTAGAGCATAAAACATATAGTTACTTGTAGACTTAAAAGTGGATGAGGTTTAAAACAGTGGAACAGAGTATGTAATATATGAGCTATATGTCTGAGCTATATGCTCAGACAGTGAGAGTACAATGATAAAAATTGAGAGGGGAGACAGAGAAACAAAACATAACTTTGTTTTTAACTGCTTTTAGTGGTAAAAGTATCAGTATTTTTTTTTTCTAAGAACATTGTACAGATAATGTGGGATCAAGTGAATATAAAAGTATATGGACTATTTTAATTTTATTATTTCATGCATCCTCAAGGGCCAAGATTCTTGCTATGGAAGAGGAGTGTTGCGGAAGTGAAACAGAAGTCGGTTTTTAAAGGGGTGTCTGGCTGGCTCAGTTAGTGGAGTGTGCAACTCTTGATCTTGTAGTTGTGAGTTTGAGTCCCACATTGGCTATAGAGCTGACTTTAAAAAAAATAGTAATGATAATAAAAAGAAGCAAACAAACAAACACTCCTATAGTTTTAAGTTTAAATAGGAAGTAGCAGTAAGATAAATTTCCCCCTATATGTACACATCAATATCTCTGTCTATATCTACACCTGTATCTTTTTTTTTCTTCTAGTTCTTCCAGTGAAGAAACATTATCAATGGCCAGACCAGTAGTGATGAGCATAGATAGTGTACTGATTGTGGCCTTGAAATATCAATTTCCACTTACAGAAAAAAGAAAACAAGATAGCAAATTTTCTTGGAAAAAAAAATGGCTACTACCAGGTCTGGGGGCAAGAAATGTTTAAGTCAATCCAGACATTGGGGAAGCAATCAAAGACCACTAAAGTCATGTCAGATAGATTCAAAAGTCATTGTGTGGAGGCTCTCATTGCCAAAGATAAGACAATCACACTCCAAAATTAATAGTAATTGCCATTGTTTGAAACATGTCAAATATGTTTCAATCTATGAGTTCCTGAGGAAACTTAAAACAAAACAAAACAACAACAAAAATTAATTGGCCACATTTAGAAGATGGCAGGGAACCAATTTTTCTAGGAAACTGGTAATTATGAGAAAAAATTAAAATGTTTATCTTACCTTTCTCTACAGTTTCTGTATGAACAGTACCACTAACCGCTAACCACACAGCAGATGAGGGAAGCATTTCTTTACAAAAGCAGGAGAACTATAAAAAAGACAGAAATGAAATAATGTGAATATCAACATTTGGCAACTCCTAGTGAAGTAATGGGTCCGGACCCTAGGCTGCAAGACCTGAGAACTTCTCTAAAAAGAGAGACAAGCAGACTTGATGTGCCCCCTGACGAAAACCCACAGCACCACTTCTAATCTTGCCGAAGCGATTGGCCATGAGTATGATTAGGCTCTGGATCCAGCTGCTAATGTGAAGGGTGAAGGAATGTGTTGAGCTATCCTATGGACATGTAATCAACAAAAGCCAGACTGTGGGAAACTCCGCAAGTCAAATCCCTTGGGCTAATCAACAGATAAATTTTAAGAAAAAGAAAGGAAAGCGTTAGTGGTGGTGGTTATAGATCAAAAGAGATATAATAAACGTAAGTTAAAAATATAGGCAAGACTAATCAAAGGAATCTGTGGCAAAATTTTTTAATTAAAAAATTAAAAATTTTAATTAACAAAAGATTACTCTAAAAGTCAGGAGTGTGGTTCCTTTTGGTTGAGGAAGATACTTGAGTTAGAACAAGCTAGACACTTCAGAGGTAGATGGCAAGGTTCTACTTTTGTCTTGGGTAGTGGTTTCAAGTGGTTTGCTCTATAATAATACGTTAACATCTATATTTGTTTTATGTTTTTTGTGTCTGTTTGTTTTACAATGAATAATATGTAGGTACAATAGTTGGTCTTCCGTAAGGATACTTCCTTAAAGAGGAGCAAGAATAAAAACAGGGTATCAGGTTAGGAAGCTCCTGGAGTAGTCCAGGCATGATGATGGAGAAGAAATTTAGTGGGATCCCCTGTTGCACGTCAGAGAAAGAGAGAAATTGTTCGGTCTACGTTCTTCTTCCTTGTAGAAAAACACTCAAGACCTTGAAAGGGATGTGGAGACAGATATGCCAATAGGGGTTTCTGACGTCAAGCTAAATACCTTACTCCTTGATTGACACATCAAAATTGGTGCCACTGGGGATTCTGCACATGTTGGTGAGATAGCTACTTTTTTTAAATGAATATGTACAATCTGGAAACATTTTTAATATTTACCCAGTTTCCTCCATGGGCACTGCTTCAGTAGGACATTTGGGAGTCATAATAGCCAAATTGCATCTAAAACTTTTTCTACATTATTTTATTTATTTTACACCAGTACACATTGGTTCATATTGGGGAGAGCATTTCTATTTGGGGGGAAAGGGTGTAACAAGGTGTTGTCTACAGGTCTTCCACAAAGCCGTTTATATAACACATATCATACGTTGTTAGCTACTAGAGAAGGACCTCATCTTATTTGCCAGTGCTGCTGCTACATACTTGATACATTGAATCCAAAATAAAATGCAAAAAATACATTTATGATAAAATAATTAATATCTACAAATAAATGACATCGATAATTTACATATCAAATTCATACTTACTCATGTTTCTATATGAATGGAAAAATATCTTCATAATTCCATAGAAGCCACAAAGGATAGACCATGTTAGGGGTTGGGGTAGGGACCTGGGAGGACAGAATGAAACATGAACACAGGTGCAGGACAAAATTGACTTTGATGTCTGGCTTTAGTAATAACTAGCTGTGTAAAACTTGGATAAGTCACTTATCACCACTCAACCTTAATTTCTACAGTTGTAAAGGGTGTAGAGCAGGAAGGATAATTATGAGTGTTGGAAGAAAGAGCTTTTTGTCTATGGCTCCATGCTCCATGGCACCACACAGAAGTTGCTCTCTAAGTGTTACTTTTTTTCTTTCTTAGGGATGATTTTATGTGACCCCCTTCTACCAATTCCGAATCTAGCTGCCGTTTACATGTTGG
The DNA here is from genome assembly GCF_017311325.1 of Ursus maritimus. Taxonomy (NCBI): domain Eukaryota; kingdom Metazoa; phylum Chordata; class Mammalia; order Carnivora; family Ursidae; genus Ursus; species Ursus maritimus. Next base: position 44,633,434 of record NW_024424119.1, read on the forward strand.
CTAAGCCCTGATGTATAACGTCCTGCTGAATGCTTTTGATCCTGAATGGATCAGCCTTGGCATTAGGGCTGGTGGTTCCCAGGACATCCTCTGTAACTGCTATGTTGATGCCAGTGTGACCTGAGTGGCTTCAGTAATAATCCCTTTCCTCTACATAGTCACCTGCTGTCAGGAGCTGCCTGTGCAGAAGGAACTGATTCCTAGTCCCATCAGAGCCCTGATTAAAAGTGCACCAAATTAAACTTGAATGCATGGAAAACAATTAGCTCTCTCTTTTGTCTCTCCATTCAAATCCATAATGCAGAGCAGCCAGGTGTCATGTTCAACAAATCTCCATCACTTGATGGCTAGAGAAAGGAATGGAGTTGGAAAAGCTCCAGAATCTTCCCCTTGAGGGCTATTCTGGCCTTCCCATGTTTGCAGTGACTCAATTGTCACGATACTTCTATTTGAATTCCTCTTTCTCAACATCTCCTTCTCCCATCTTTTTCTTTTTCCAAGGAAACATCCCTCAACATGGTTCTCTTTATCACCACTACCTTTGTCTGAGGTTTGCAAAACGTTTTTTGACAAAATGCCAAATATGCTTGTCTGGCATATTTTTAAAGGATTGATGGATCAAACTTAGCAAACTTCTGTTGCTCTCACATTACATACGTGAATTAGTAGGAGGCACCCCCTCCATGCGACATAGTTGCTCTGCCCTATATCAGCTGTGATATTATTTCCCCAAATATGTGCATCAGTTATTCTACCTAGAAGTCTTTCATGTAACTGACTAACCCTCAACCTCATACTAATTTCGGTAACTATGTCTCTGCATTATAGAGGGAAACTACATAAACTGCTCAATCACCCTAGCCTTCTGTATCCCTGAGACCTGGATGATGATATTTATCCTTAACTCCTAAGGATAATGATTAAGAATCCAAAATTAAATTAAAATATGCAAGCAGAACTAGCATATTTTTGAAAATAAGATCTTCAGGAGGAGAGATTTAAAAGCTAGTAAAAAGGAAGAGGTACAGGCTTTGGACTAGGAAGTTTTGAATTCAAATCCAAGTTTGACTACTTATCAACCATATGAACTTTGGCACATTATATAACCTCTCCATGTCTCAGTTTCTTCACTTATAAAGTTGGGATAATAAAATAGCATCTGTACTAGTGTGGCTGTTTTGAGGATCAGAGATGATTTATGCATTATCTCAGCATGATGCCTTGAGTATATCGAAGCTGGTATTATGGATGTGAAGGAGGTCAGCCTGGCTAGAACCAAAAACTCATGCTGAGCTGTTGTCTGGAAACAAGACTGAGGAGAGGATATACTACAGAATGCAGTCGAGTAAAATTTGCAGTTTCTCATGGTGGTACTATGACTATAACGATCTAATTTAATGACCACCTGATTATATAGATATGTGGCAATGTCTTAGACATATCAGAATAAATGGAAGTTCTCTTAGCAATATTTAATTCCTGGTAAGCATAGAATACAAATGCAACAGCTCCCCACCTTGTCACCAAAGTAGACTGCCATTTGATCCTTGGGCTCTTTCCCAGTGATTTGGAGCATATTCTCAGAATTATTTTCTATTCTTAATTCATGTAAATGATTTATTACAGCCTTTAGCCCACAAAGCCTCTAGTGGACTTTTTTTACCCACTTACTTTTACCCACTTTACTTATTATGATAAGTGGTAATAACAAACAGAGCTTTGTAGTTTTCAGGTTTTCCCGGTCAGAAAATGTCATTCACAGACACTCTCCCATGCGTGTACCCTCCAGCTTCTAAGAATGACGGTCATGGTGAACAGACAACTCTGGCCAAGTCCATACAGCAGTGATGAGAAACATTCACAGGCAGCACACATTCAAATACTAGAATTTCTGTTTTCCTACTTGAAGGCACGGAAAGACTCAAAACAGTACTAAAAAGTCAGTAACAATTAGAACATAATCACTGCCATGGCATAACAATGCCTCACAAATTCTATAAACTCATCTGTGGTTATTAAACCATTCACTTGGTCATCCTTTGGCACTGTTTTGCCATTTGATGAGGTTTTATTGCCCTATTCAACTTCTTACCATCTCATGAGACTCAGTACTCAAATAGTTTAGTAAATGCCCAATCATTCTTTTTGCTGGCCTGATGTTTTACTGCACCTCTTACTGGTAGCAAGAGGTCAGTATTACACAAACTTCTCAGCACAGTGCTCCGTCAGGCAAGCATCACCTTTGTGATATGTCTTTGAAGCTACAGCCAAAGGGAAATAGAAATCAACATCTGGTGATTCACTTGAGCTGGGCTTGCAGTACACCAGTGTGCTGTTGGGGTACCATTTTTATAGGAAAACAAAGCTCCCACCATAAATCACAAAGGGAGATTGGACTGGTTAAGAGAGGCCAGTCCTTCAGAGAGAGTCTTTGGGACCTCACAGACAAGAACAAATCCTCGAGAAAATCATCCACACTGTAGCCATAGAGGGGAAATTCTCATTCTTTTCTGTATTTCTATGAAAAAGAAATAAGGAAACCTCCCAGAACAGAGTTGCATAATTATACCCATCAAGAAAAATATTCCCAACTACTGGTTTTCAGTGAGAAAGGGCATCATACAGGTAAAAATTAAGTAACACCCTGGAAGAAATAGCATGGGTTGGAGGCTCTTCTAGCTTTTGCCCTCTGCCTGCTATTGACCCTTTTCTCACACTGACTCCATACATTCCAACCACTCTGCCTGTTTTCTATGAGAACTCCTGCTCTCTTACTCTGTTAATATGGCACAAACTTCCGTCTTATGTTTTTAATGTCCCAAGAGCTAGCAAAGATTAGACCACCCTTATTTATTCCATCCATATTCACCCAGGCTCCATATCACTGAATATTCTTCATTGTTATGAAGCTTGTATGCACTTTAGAGATATTGCATAAGTGATGTCTTTTTATTAATGACCTGTTGCCTTAACTTGGAATTTTGAGACTCAAGTTTCTCATTTAGTTGCTATCTAGTAATTTTTATGTGTGTGTGGCATTTCTATCCCTTTCACTTCTTTCTTGCTCTCTTATATCTTTTTTATTTATTAATTTATATTTGTTTTAATTTTTTTCTTTAATTATTATCATGTAACCTCTAATAGGTTTAAGATGGTCATTGTAATCACATCTCAGAGGTGTATCACATACTAGCACATTCAAAGGACTTATGCCAGAAGTTAAGAATCTCATTTTTGATTCTGCAGCTTAGAGATCACATAGATTTCTAAAGATATCTCATGTCTGGCTACCCGGATCCATGTTACATTATTTCTTAACTGGGTTCTGAATTCAATTATCTGCCTGTGTCTTCTCAACATACCCTTCATAGAACACTTTTTACCTGCTGGCCTGGTGAGTTTTCATTGTGTCCTCAGTTGTATGCTGTTTTGTTTTGTTTTCCTCTTCCCTACTGTCATGTGAAGAACTGATGCCAGAACCTCACCCCACCCCCCTTGTGCTTATAGTCTCTTGAAGATCATTCAGAAGAAACAGAACTATTCTGGTTGTCAGAATATTAGGTTATTTTATTCATGTTAGTACGATGGTGACATCATGGAAAATACTGAACAACTTGCAGCTTGGTCCAAAAATACATTTTGTTGTTGTTGTTGTTGTTTTAATTTAAATGCAATTAGCCAACATATAGTACATCATTAGTTTCAGATGTGGAGTTCAATAATTCATTAGTTGCATACAACTCCCAGTGCTCATCATATCGCATGCCCTCCTTAAAGCCCAGCACTCAGTTACCCCATCCCCCCATCCACCTCCCCTCCAGCCACCCTGGAGTCTCTCATGCTTTGTCTCCTTCTCTGATTTCTTTCCATTCAGTTTTCCCTCCCTTCCCCTGTGATCCTCAGTGCTGTTTCTTATATTCCACATATGAGTGAAACCATATGATAACTGTCTTTCTCCAACTGACTTATTGTGCTCAGCATAATACCCTCCAGTTCCATCCACATCAGTATAAAATGGTAAGTATGTATCCTTTCTGATGGCTGAGTAATATTCCATTGTATATATGAACCACATCTTCTCTACCCATTCATCTGTCAATGGACATCTCAGCTCTTTCCATGGTTTTGCTATTGTGGACATTGTTGCTGTAAACATTGGGATGCATGTACCTCTTCAGATCATTACATTTGTATCTTTGGGGTAAATACCTGTAGTGCAATTATGGAATGGGAGAAGATATTTGCAAATGACATATCAGATAAAGGGCTAGTATCCAAGATCTATAAAGAACTTATCAAACTCAACATCCAAAAAACAAATAATCCAGTCAAGAAATGGGCAGAAGACATGAACAAACATTTCTCCAAAGAAAATGTACAAATGGCCAACAGACACATGAAAAAATGCTCGACATCACTCAGCATCAGGGAAATACAAATCAAAAATACATTTTGACTGAGTGTTATGTATATCATAAAGCACTACTCCCATATAGCTCCCTCTTACTGACCTTTTACCGTACTACCATTATCCAAACAATCGACATCTGAAGAAACTTAATTTAATTAGAAGTATTATAAAAGAAGGCTTGTCAACACAATCTTGGCTTTCTTTTTACTTTGGAGACTTCAGATTATGACCTGCATACCTTTAAATTTTAATAGTTTTCTAGATTTTGGCATTGCTCAACCTGTCAGTACCTAGGGTATCCTTTATGTCTTCTATATTGAGCATCAATCTATGAGCCAACTATTAGAGTTGCCTAAATCCCACACCTCAATTGAGGGAGACTAAAAGAGATTTAGAATCTTACTGAGTTCACTTCTTGAAAAATAAGAGAATGTAGGTTAAAAGAGTTCTTAGGAGAACTTCAGTGGAAGAAATGAGAGTACAAGAAAGATTAGGCAGAATTTTATTCCAATTCTCATGTGCTTAAACAGCATATTCAGAGGAACACTTTCAATTCTTTAGAGAAGTTGACCTTGGTAAAGTCAATTTCCAGCACCTGAGTCTTCTGCGCTTGAAACTATTATGAAGTCTTGACCTCTGCCTAGTTCCTAACTATGGGCTGTCTGATTCTGGATTTTATTTTTTGGTCTTTGGTCTCATAATCATTCTCCTCCCACGGTACTTTTATTATTTTCATCTAAATACATATCACCATTCATTTTTATACATTACACTGCAGTCTTTAACACTTAACTTATATTTTTCCCATTTGTTTCTCCCAAGGCAGGATCTCTAGGGGTAACTCCTGCTCATAGCTGTGTTTTTTTTTGGGGGGGGGTGTCCACTGAGAAGTAGAAACCTAGAAGAGGTAAGATTTACAGGAGGTTTATTGGGGGAGTGGCAGGAGAAGACAGGCTTCACGATGTGATACAGGTCTGATACCTGTGAAGGGGGAGAAAGGAGAAAAAGACTGAAGGGTAGAGCTTCAGACTATCACACAGTTCCAGGAAAGATTCAGCTGGGCCAACCAGAAGACCTGGAGCTGAAGTAATCCATCCACTTAGTTCCTTTGTCTCACTACAGTGGACCTTATTGCACTCAGCCATTGGCTGGAATCAGCCCATGGGAAGCATGGTGGATCCATGGGGCAGTAGCTGGGGACATCAGTCAGATATGCCCCTGCCAAAAAGAGATCTAAAAATTTCATTTTCCTGTCTGCCACACCAGGCTAATGAACAATAGTGGGATTTAAAGCAGTTACAGGAGATATTTTTGGCCCAAGGTCTTTTCTCATGATGTTTCCTATGTGATATTCAATCTTAACACTGGTTCCTTTTTCTTGTTTAAATCTTAACTCAAATATCAATTCTTCAGGTAATTTTCTCTGACCACATCATTCAATGTTGCTCACTCCTGAGCAACTCAATATCACATTACCCTGTTTTATTTTCCTCCTGGCCTGAATTACTATCTGACATTATCTAATATATCTGAGTACTTATTTATCGTGTGTCTTCCCCACCCTGTTAGAGCAGTAGTCCAGTCTGATGTGTTCAGTACTCTATTGTCAGTGACTGAAAAGCTCAACAGCAATGCCTAGAAGGAATAAGGTGCACTATAAATATTGTTATTAAAATTCTTTTTTTCTTCTAGTTCTGTCATTCATTGTGGTTTTTCCTTCTTTAGATCACCCAAAACACCATACGAATCTCCCATATTACATATCATGATGCCACAGTGCATCATAGCTGGTGTTATCACGTCTGTCTCTCACTAGTCTGTGAGCTCCATGAAAGTGAAGGTCATGTTTTATTTTGCCTATAATAGTGCATCAGGTATCCAGTAGTACTGATAAAGGAGTATTGATAAATAGAAGGAACGAAGGGAAGATTGCCAACGCATGTGCTCAATATGCACTATCTCTTACATGTATAATGGCCTGTAGGCCAGGGGACTATACCAGACGCATTTGAATGCACATACAACTATGGAAGAAACATGGCAGGAAAAGATGGCAGATAGGCCTGAGAACCAGCAGCCATAAGAACAACTGTGAGCAAAGTCTACAAGATGCCTTTTCTCTATGTAGGAGGTGCATCCATCTGGTGATCAAATAGGAACTACACAGTCAGGTTTGGAGAGGAAACCTGGTGTCTGCCTTTGTACTGGAGACAGGCCCTGAGGCTGCTGCCTGATCCTGGAGCCAGGGGCTAGGGCTGATTGTTCCAGTGTCCTTTCTTGTGAGAACAACTGCTTTGTTCAGTGATCAAAGTCCCCTTCCATCCCACATTCCCACTTGGTGCCACTTTTGTCCCACACCCTGGAGAGTGGCCCCCACTGTAAGCTGATACTCTTTCCTGGCTTAGAAGGAGCACTTGAGTGTGCTTGTTGGACACCCATCCTGTCAATTTGTTGTGACTTTATTCTCAATTTTAAAATCCCTGATTTAACAACTGTTGGGTTTCATTTTTTAGAGAAGGAATGTACTGGGGCTCTGTGTTGACAAGGAGGGAGGCAGTGTGGTAAGAGCATGATATTAGGTATTAGAAAAATCTGGGTTAGATTTTAGCTCCACTGTTTCCTAACTGTGCTCTCTCGGGCCAGTTACTTAACCTCTTGGCCCATCAGTTTCCGTATCCCCAGAGTATGAATTTCGATACTTACCTCGTGAGATTTTCCTGATGGATAAACAGGATGTTGTGTGTTTTTGCAAACACACTTTCCAGCCCACACCGTGCTCAACACACAGTGATCCCTTGCAATGTCTCTGGAATAGCTTTGCCATAACCTTTATGACCACGCAATAAAATGAGGGTACCTCTAGTGGAGGAGGAAGACACTTACTCCTCCTGACCCTGACCCTGGAGCTTTGTGTCACCGGAGGATACTCAGGATTCTCTGTCCTGGTTGAGCTATTGCTTACGGAGGCAGTTATGAAGCAAGGAAAGGCTTTCAATCTATTTATCAAAGGCCTTGCAAGCATCTGCTTCAAGGTAGGTGAATCAATTAGGCAGTATTGAGCGGAGGAAAGTTAATCTGCATCCAAAGCGTTTTACTGCACAAACAAGTTCAATAAAAAACCAAGTACAGGCCAATTGACTTTATTCCACGGTGGCTGGAATTGAAGGAAGAGGAACCATTCCCCCTCCATGTCTTCTAATCCTTTCTTCTGCCTTAGAGAAGGAACAGAAGTCTTCTGGGAATAAGAGAATGGGGTCCGGACACATGACAAACAAGCGTTGCAATGATGATCATTACCTGAAGAATTAAACACTCTTGTGGGTATTATTGCTCTTTTGGTATCTTAGAAGGACTTTTATCCAGAAGAAAGTTTGAGCCAGTGGGTTTATATTATAGGGAAACCATTGTTTCCAAAGAGATTTTCTTCCCTCTGCATATACCCTCATTAACTAGGGTTAGATCTTAAGTCTTACCTCTGACAGCTCTCTCTTGTGGCACTCTGAACCCAAGCAGACAATAATCCTTAAAGGATCTATCTTTTCCTATTAGTCACTTTTCCCCATTCGGATTGCCACTCATATACCCACATGCTCATTAACTCTTACTCAGAATACTACAGGGGATTCCTTTGTATTCTTACTCTTCTCTAGTTCATTCTACACATAAAGGCTAAGTCAGTCTTCAGCATGACACGGTGGAAAGAATACATGCATAGTTAGGTGTCAGGGAGACTCCATTTTGCATCTCAGCTTAGCAATTTACTGACTTTGGGCAAGTTACTCAACCTTTCTTAACGTAACGCTCAATAAATGGAAGCTACTAAGACATTATAGGAATTTATTGGAAAATGACTTCTTCTGATTATGCCGTTGTTCTTCTAGGACTTTAGTTTCCTTGTGAGCAGAAAACATTTTGATTCTTCACTGTTTCAACACAAGCAGGTGCAGTGCTGTGTGCAGGCACTACTCATACAATTCTACCCATTATAATGAAAGTAAAATCCTAATTTTACTATTTATCTTATAGCTAAATATAAAGGGTGGAGGGAATTCTTCCAGATGGGGCAATTGTGTAAACAGCCATGTGGAAGTAGAGATCAATGAGTAAAACATAGTGAAAGTCTGTGCAAAGCATTCTGTGTGAAAACAGCCTCATGCTCTCAAAATGATTTATGTAGGGAAGCCATGAAATATATTGTGGAAAGGAATTCCAGGGAGGGCCCAGAAGGTTCTAGAATTCTAGGTTATGAGTGCATGAGCACCAGGATGCTACCGAGAGTTTGGGGGGCAGAGGGAGTGACAGAATGCACCGGCCAAGAGAAACAATGTCCACCCGTTTAGGTCGAGGAAGGACAAAGCACAATGCCTTCAGTGCTCAGAACAAATCACCCGATTCTATTTCCCGAATTGTTCATCTTCTATGAGGCATGATGAATGCTGACTTTAGACGCCTTCCTTTGGTTCTGCCAGCAATTCAGTAGCTTAATCTTTTTCCAATCTCAGCTGTTGCCTAATAATCTGTTCCAGGCACAGAAATTTCATTAACTCCTCAATGATGTCCACAGGCTTTGACCATGGATTTCATCTGTTAAGCTGCTTTTATTTCAGCTACTATACAAATTACCCTCTGCCTGGGAAAAAAACAACAGCCAAAAAAAGGGTGGGGGGGTGAGGACGGAGATAGAGGAGAAAAGAATGGCTGAAGCCCTTCTGTATTTCTCAAATAACTTCCCTCTCCTTAGTGAAAATAGATGTCCAGAGGAGAAATTGAATTCCAAAGCAATGACTCAATAATGGAATGGTCCCAAATTTTCTCACTGGTAGCTTAAGTGGGGGCCCCTGTCACAACCAGCGTGATATGTGATTGTCTTATCATCCTCAGAAAACTATATTATACTTATCGGTAAAATGGAACTGTTACTGGCGCTGGAAATGTGGTGAGTGGATACTGGTTTCTGCTAAGTCTGAAAAGTGGTTGAGATGGGGAGGTGGGAAGGGAGGGAGGGTGATAGGAGGTCCCCACTAAACATCTCCTGCTTAAAACCCCTGCCATGCTGCTGTGCACAGCTTAGTGAATGATGCTGGGATTTCAGGCATCAGGGGAGAAAGTATTTTTGGACAGAAGTCATTCCTTGTAACCTTTTCCTCTGTGAGGTCCTTCTAATTTGTAGATTGAGTTGCAACTTCCCCTGTTTTTCTGTAATACACTGAATCTTCCCCTTCTGTATCCCTTATCAAAGTGCATCACACTATTTGATTAATGTGTCTGGTTTTTTTTCTTCCCTTTTGAATTCTTTGAGGGCAAAGGTCAAAGAATATGAGGCTAACAATAGCGTGATGGGGCCAGAAATTCTCTAGGTATCAGCGGCTGCATAGCTAAGGATAGGTTACCAAGAGGTAGCCAAAGAAACCAGAAAAATAGCAAGAGACAGATCCTATTCTGGGTTAGAGAGAATAATATATATAAAGTATATATAAGGTATATAAAGTGACTGCTACCAGGTGGTGATGTCAGTGGAGCTGGGGTGTTTGCTGTCACTTCAACGGGCACATTTGTGCATACTGACTTCTGTTATTCTGCAACTTAGAAATTTAGCTAGACCTTCAGAATCTTCTGTAGGAAGAGGTAGTGATTTAGGGTGGAGTGGGTACCCTTAATGGTTGTTTGCTTGCTTGTTTGTTTGAAGAATCTGGGTTGCAACTCTACTCATCTCCCTTCAGGACTTGACTGTATTATGATAGACAAGAGGGGATACAGGGTTAGTAATGCTAAGGAAAGACCATATGAGGTCCTTTCTCATTCTGGGTGATGTTCAAAAAGACAATTAGAAGCGGTTGACCAGGTATGGGCTAGTGTCAGCATTGCTGACATACTTTCAAAATATTTCTCATTAACAATTTTTGGATCACATTTTTATTTTGAAATGAAATGACAGAATGTAAACATTTTCAAATAGGTGGTTTGCAAGTTTTGTGTATAGTGTCTTATACTAAAAAGATGCTCTCCCTTTGATTATATTGCACATTAAACATGTTTCATGTTTTGAAAAATAACTTTTATTTATAAATCACAAGAATGTCATAATTTACTTGAAATTATTACTTCAGGGATGTCCTAATCCAGTAGGATTGTGAATTGAATTGATGGGATTCTATCTTGGGTGGCTTTAATTCTGTTTTCTTTAAAAAACATAGAGTTGGTTTCCTGTCTCCTATTTCTCCATTTCCTCTATGAAGTATATAGGCTGGCACTCTTATTTCATAAGGGGAAGAGTCTGAGAAACAGAAATATCAGTCAGCATCCTCAATATCATCAAATATCTGTGATGAAACTAGAATCCTAGCCCCATTCTTTGCTTGAAAATGACTATAGCCACCTCACCAGCACCCACCCCTCAAAAAATGCTTTGGGATTATTTTACTCTTCTCTCATTTTCATTTTGTTGGGGAATACTTGACAAATATAATCATATATATTTAAAGTGCACAACATAATAATTTGATATGCATATACATTGTAGAATGATGCCAAGATCATGACAATTAATGCACCGATCACCTCACACAGTTAACATTTGTTAGCTTGTGTGTTTGTGTGTGGGGGATGAGGATGCTTAGATCTACTCTGAGCAACTTTCAAGTATATAATACTGTTATTAACTGTAGCCGCCATGTCATATATTAGATCCTCAGTACTTACCCTTATAACTGAAAATGTGTACCCTTTGGCCCTGGCAAACACCATTCTATTCTCTATTTTATCTATAAAATCAGTTTTGTTTTGTTTTGTTTTGCTTTGCTTTGTTTTTTCAGATTCCACATATAAGTGATGTTGTAGAGAATTTGTCTTTGTCTGGTTTATGTCACGTAACGTAATGCCCATAATTCATCCATGTTGTTGCACATGGCAAAATTTCCTTCTTTTTTATGGCTAAATAACATTTCATTGTATGTGCTATATAATATATATGATATGTCATATATATATCGTATTTTCTTTGTCATGTATATATGTCATAGATGCAATATTTTCTTTCTGTTCATCTGTCAAAGGGCATTTAGGTTGTTTCCATATCTTGGCTATTGTGAATAATGCTGCATGAACACATGTGTGCAGATAGCTCTTCAAGAAACTGATTTCAATTCCTTCAGATAGATATACAGGAGTGGGCTTTCTGGATCATATGGTGGTTCAACTTTTAAATTTTTGAGGAACCTCTACACGGGTTTCCGTAATGGCTATACTATTTTACATTCCCACCAATAGTGTATTAGTTCCCTTTTCTTTACATCCTTGCTAATATTGTTACCTCTTGTCTTTTTGATAATACCCATCTTATAAAGATACTGATTCATTCAGGGGTTTGGGGGGGAATTTTTATTTATTTATTTATTTTTATTATTGTGATTAATTCTGGTTTTGATTTGCATTTCCGTGATGATGTGTGATGTTGAGCATCTTTTCATATGTCTACTGGCCATTTGTATGTTCTGTTCAGAAATATGTCTATTCAGGTCTTTTGCCCATTCTCTGATTGGATTATTTGCTTTTTCTGCTATTGAGTTACATAAGTTCTTTCTGTATTTTGGGTACTAATACCTTATCAGATATATGTTTTAGAAATATTTGTTCCTATTCTGTAGGTTGCCTTTTTAATTTATTGATTGTTTCCTTTGCTGTGCAAAAGCCCTTTAGTTTGATGCAGTCCTGCTTATTTAATTTAGCTTCTGTTACCGGTGCTTTGGTATCTTATCTGAGACTCTATTCTTGTGATTGCTTATTTTATTTATCTTATCTTATCTTATCATCTCATCTTATCTTATCTTATTTTTTAACATGTGAGATTAGTCCTTACCATCATCCATATTTCCACTCACCTGTAAGTCTAAAACTAATCCCAGTTATGGTTTCTGTGAAGCTCCTCACTCACCAATTTTTTAGGCTTGAGTTACTTTCAGTTCTGCTACCCCTAGACCTTATTTCTCAAGGAGGTGGTATATAGCATTGTGGTGAAACTCAGTTTTCATAGGCAGGCAGAACTCCTGCCAGTTCCACTTACTGAGATAACACTAAGCAAGTTATACTGCTGTTGCCTCCTAGACTTGATGTGAGATTTAAATAATGTAATGCATAGAAAATGTACAGTAATGGGTGCGTTTTTTTATGCTATATCTAACATTAGGATAGATAATATTGGCCAGACCAGTGGTCAAGTTTATATCTGAATTCTGTCCGTTGGATTCTTATTTTCTATTCAGTTCTTGAAACTGACTAGGTAACTGCCATTATTCTTTTCCAGGATAGTGATTTCTCCAGTATATATACATGGTGGTCAGACCAGGTATACCTGAATCTCCTTAGAAGACTGTTTAAAATCAGATCTCTGGCACTCACCCGTCCTACTGGATTTGTGTGGTAGAGCTCAAAAACCTTCAGTGCCACAAGTACACAGTTTGTCCTGGGGTACATGACAATCTTACATTCCTGTCCTATTCCAGGACTACGGTCTCTTAGGAACTTACAGGACATCCCATCCCTTCCATGAGATTAGTGGGACTGTTTTCATTTGTCTGGATCTCTGAAAATCTCCTTTGTTTTCATTTTGTGCTCTATCTAATTATCAAGCATCTCCCATCCTCAAAGTTGGAAGCTTCAGAGCTGACTGTTCTTCTAAATTCTGTCCTTTGTTGTCATTTGTAACAAATGGCATGTGTTGGGACACTGGGTAGCTCAGTTGGTTAAACATCCAACTGTTGATTTCAGCTCAGGTCATGATCACAGGGTTGTGAGATCAAACCCTGAGTTGGGCTCCATGCTGACCTCTGCCCCTCCCTCTCTAAAAAATAAACCAACGAACGAACAAACGAATGAATTAAAATGGCATATGTTGCCTCCCAGACCAGACTTCATTCCATCCCTGCATTTCAGTGAGCACGATTTCTGGCTGGATGTGTCACTCTGATCCTCTTTTCATCTGTGACTATATTTCTCCTCTGTCTTTTCCCTATAATATTGGGGATGACCATCTTTGCCCAATTAACACCCATTTCTCTTGGGTAGGGTTTGACCGCACCTTTGGCTTCTGAGATAATCCTGAATAGCTTAAATAGATGAATATGTGCCATCTCCTGGCCATAGCCAGTGACTCAGATGGCCACTGATCTGATCCAGTCAATGAGAGCAAAGAGATGCTGGGAGCAGGAAAGAGGCTGAATTTAAAAAAATAAACATACATTTTTGTGTGGAAATTATTAGAAGACACATTATTTTTTCCTGAGTCAGGGCTCACAGCCCTACCTGTATATTAAAATCCCTTGATTGTCTTAAACCATCATGTTCAAGACTAATTGGGTTAGTTGCCTTTTCCCCCTCAATGAGGCTATTATATTCATTTGAAATTCAGCAAGGGACATTTGTTTCTGTTTGTATTTTATTTCATCTTTCTTCCTCATTTTAGTTACTATTTTTTGATTATGTGATGCATCAATCTGGTACCAAGGGTGGAACTATATACAAGCTATCCCTAGGAAAGTGCTCCTACACCCACATTCTGTTCACCAAACTCCCACTCAAGTCCATTAGTGACCAATGTTGTTAGTCTTTGGGTTCTCCATCCTCTGATTCTTGATGTACAACTGAGCAGAAATGTGTATTTTCATATTTCTTCTGTCTTACACAAAAGGTAGCTCCTATAGATACTTTTTTTTTTTGCATTTGTCTTTCTTAAAATGACAAAATAACCTGGAAATCTCTTATCAGTCCACAGAGGGCTTCTTCATTCTTTCCCAGCTGCATCCTATAGCACTGCTCTTGTTTTATACCGTTCCAAATCATTCAACCACTCTGCTATATGGCCTTTTACATTATTGTTTACAATATTTTAAAATTACAAGCAAGGCTTCAATAAATAAACTTGTGTATACACTTTTTTGCATATCTGAAGGATAAAAATCAGGATAAACTTCTATATGTGGGATTACTGGGTCAAAAGGTAAATGAATATTTATTAGATATTGCAAAATGCTCATCCAAAATCGTCGTACCAATCTGCATTCAGATCCACAGTATGAGAGTATCAGCTTGCCCATAGCCTGGCTAATACAATGTGTTATCACACATTTCATCAACCCGATAGGTAAGAAATGGTTCCAATTTGCACACCTCTAATTGTGAGTGAAGGCGAATATCATTACACAGATTCTTCCATATTTTTCCTCTATTTCAGTGGTTCTAAACTGTGCATGTGCATTAGAATTGGTGTGTGTGTGTGTATTTGTGTGTGTGAGAGAGAGAGCACATGCGCATGCATATCTTCTAGCGTATGAGCTTTTTACGTAAAAGATCTGTAGGTGATTCACCGTCGGCACAGCTGTCACTGTAAAGTACTGCTTTGGGTCACTCAGAATGAGGAGATGCGTGTGGAGCTGCAGCAGTCACTGTCGCTACTGTGGGAGGATCTGCTTAAAGGAGAAGCCAATGGGTAAAGAAGAAAATAGTGATCCACTGGAGTAATCTACATGTAAAGTCAATTCCATCTACCTACTCTTCTATATAAATCATTGGATTTTCCTCCATAAGTCAATATATTGGTTTTTTATGCATGGTCAATAGTTCCATTTCCTTGTTGCAATTTTTCTGCCTAAAATATTCTATACCCTTTCCACTCCTCTCCCCCGCCTTTTTTTTTTTTTTTGTATAGCTTATGCTGAATAATCCCTTAAGACTTTAATTTAGACATTCCCTTCCTCCCTTCTAGAAACCCTTCTCTCATCACCTCATCACCTTCCTCATCACCTGTTCTGGTTATGTGCATTTCATCCTTGCTCTCTAGCAACTTGTATTAAAATAGCAATATATGCTATTGCACAGAGCCACGTTACTTTGTTACTCTCTATCCCTCTACACTGTGAGGCCCTTGCATGCTTGGAGTACTTTGTATCCATGTATGTGTTGGGGGAAGGAGGAGCACAAGCTGCCTTAAATTTGAATTTAAGAATAAGTTGATTTAAGAATAAGTCATGATCCCTTGTAGTGCCTAGGTGGCTCAGTCGATTGAGCACCCAACTGTTGATTTCAGCTTGGGTCATTATCTCAAGGTCATGCGATCAAGCCCCACTTGGGGCTCCACACTTGGCGGGGAGTCTACTTGGGATTCTCTCTCTCCCTCTGCCCCTCCCCCATCTCTTTAAAATAAATTAATTAATCTTTAAAAAAATTAGTAGTCATGATCCCTCTTTCTAGAAATTACTGTTTTGAAGAGGAAAAAGTTGACACTGCAGTAGATATGTTTAAATATGTGATACTTCAAAAAGTATATGAATGATTATAGGGAGTATTATGGATGTAATTTATTAGAGAAATTTTAGAAGGTGCCGTGGAAATATGCTAGCAGGTGTGGCCTGGGTGAGAATTATTCAGTGCTGTTCCCTGTGGTAACTGAGAAAGAAACTTCAGGAAAAGCGGTCTTCAAATTTTAGATTTTAGTCATATCTTACGCTGTGATGTATCTACTGCTATCAGTGTTCTGCCACACAAGCCTTTCAGAAAAAGGTCTTCCCAACACAACAACCATGTAGTATCGCTGCCTTGAAGAAGTAAAGTAAATCGTGTCACATACAGCAAGAGCAGCCCAGGGGAGAGCAATAGTAGGAGCTATGGCAGGTAAAAGAAAGCAGAGTCAGGTAAATTTGGTAAAGCCAGATTGATTTGGGAAACAGATAAGCCTCTCTTCCCCAATCCCATCAGTCACATTGAAAAGACACCCAGGAGAGATCTAGAACCTTGTTTTTAAAATCATTTTTATTGAGGTATAATTTACATTCAATTAAATACACCCATTTTAAGTGTAAAGTTGATGATTCTTAGTAAATGGATACATCCATGTAACCACCACCACTCTATAACTTAGATGTGGATTTCTTTGTTTGTATTTCTAAGGAGCTGCCAAACTGTTTTCTGAGGAGATTGCACCATTTTACTTTCCTATCACCATGCGTGAGAGTTCTAGTTGCTCCACAAATTAGTTAACACCTTCTAGTGTCAGTCTTTTTACATTTTAGCTGATGTCTTTCTTTGTGCCTTTAATTCTAGCACTTTATGTAAATTCAAGGGGCTAGCTTAGGTGATAAAAAAATCGATCAAGTTTCTGGAGATGTCTTCAACCATCCTTCCTCTCCCTACTTGTACATGCTGTTCTATCAAGAGATACATTTTATTTCTTCTCCTCTTTAATCCAGGCTGGCATTTTGATTAGCCAGTGAAATGTAGCAGAAATGATATCCTGGGAGTTCTGAGACCAAGATTTAAGATGATTGACAGCTTCCACTCCCTGAAACTAAGGATTCGTGCGCTATGCTGTTAGAAGCCCAGCCCACATTAGAAGTCATATTGTGGAGAGTTAAGACACTGGTTGACGACCACTGGTGAATTCTCAGCCAGTCAACAGCCAGCACCATGTGAGTGAGCTATGTTAGACATTACAGCTCTGCTAAGTCTCCCGATGACCAGACTCCACTGACAGAAGAACCATTCAGCTGAACCCATTCAACCCATAGTTGTGAGAGATAATAAAATGGTTATCTTAAACCACCTAGTTTTGGGGTGGTTTGTTAACTAAATATTTGTATACAAAGTTCCTAGTTCAGGGCTTAGTAAATATTTGCCAGGTAAATACATTCACTCATTCAACACACACTCTTTGTGTACTTAGCACTGCTATGTGTCTTGAGAAAAATAGAAAGGAGATTGTTTCCTCAATTTGCAGATAATGATAGCATTTAGTTATAACATTTAGGAATCCTTTGACTATATATCATTGACCCTCATTTAGCCATGATCAAGAGTCTCTTTATCCAAATCAGGCCCTGCTGAGAGTCTGGAATAATTTCCCTGGGCAGCAAGTACCATGAATCATCCACACCGGCTCCTCTAGCACAGCCCTTGTAGTTCCTGGGAATCCAACAATACCTGCTGCTTAAGTAACACTAGAAACATGACCTACTTCAGTCATGTCAGCAAAGATTTTTATCTTGCAACAGTTCACTCTTTGAGTAAATGAGGTGCAATCTTGAATAGCTGTAGGATAGTAAATTGATCGCTGATGGAGCTCATTCGAGCAGCCCCCATCACCCACCACTCAGCTGCAGTTTACAGGCAGCTGTGACAGATTAAGTCCAAAAAGAGCACAGCAATTGCAGCCGCCTTTGATGCCCAGAGCACAGGATGCCCTTTTTACCTTTTTTGAGAATAAAAGAGATGGAATGAACCACCATAACGTGCTCCGCCCCTGTGTTCCTATCCTTCTTGCTCCCACAACAAGGGACGTTGTTGTCTCACTGATGGTTTGAGCTGGATGAGACCTAATGCAGTTCAAACTCATCCTTTACCAGATAGGGAAAAGGAGGCGTCAGGAGGTTAAGTGATGCTCTGCTAATCATACGGGGAATTGAAAGCATGGCCAAGACCACATGTCAGGTCACTAGGATCTTAATCATACATCTTTTCCATTTCAACACCCTGTCTCTCTGCTTCCCTGGGATTTGGGACTCCCCCCGCCCCCCACTTAATTGCTCATGTTTTAGAAGAGATCTGCCATTTCCTTGAGAGGACAGATCATGAAGACCAGGATATGTGCTAAGGCCATCTCTAAAACCTCATCACCTCCCTGTCACTAGCAGCCCCTGTCTAACCTAACTTTCTATTTTATTCAAAGTTTCCTGGGTGACTAAAATATAGAAAATCCTATACAAGATATTTTTGGGGATGCGAGATTATAGAACACTACTTTCTGAGCTCAATAAATATATTTGGTGAGCGATAATTAATATTTAAATACCTGTAATAAAAAATCAGTATGTGGTAATTGTCCTGTATATATGATAATTAATAGTTTCACATTCCAATGAAATGAACCCTGATTGTTTCCCTACAACAGTGGAAGTCATACAATGTCTACGAAGTCAGTACCACTGGAGCAGCTGCATCAGCAGGACCTGAGTGGTTGTTAGAAATGCAGATATGCAGGTTGCTCCCCAAACCTTCTGAGTCACAATTTATACTTTAATAAGATTTTCAGGAGGTTTGTAGTCACATTAACATTTGAAAAATCTGAAACAGAGTAAAAAGGAGTGGAGGAAGGAGGAATTGGTTTTGACCAGCATGATTAACGAAGACCCCACAGCAGATTGCAGCAGAATGATGTGTCGATCAAGACACTTGGATGGGACAGAACTGGACTAAGCTAGAGGAACTTGAGCAAGGTATTGAAATGATTTATTCAGAAAAAAAGGCATAGTGTTAGTGCCTATCTCGTAGGGTATGTGGAAGTTAGGTGAGCTTTGGGAATGAAAACGTGCGCGTGGAAAGGAAGAGCATCAGAAGACAATAATCCACAGCATTGTTGTAAATGAAGTGATGGAGGGGTGGGGTTGAGTTCATTGTTAGCCTGGTGGTTGCCTGGAGCGCTAATACCATTGGCAAATGTTGAAAAGCTGAGGGAAAGGAATGGAAGATAATGATGATGACAATGATAGCACTTCTAGTCTTACCCTTTGGGTATTGAGCCTTGAGCCTTATTCTGACTTGTCAATCTTATGTCTCCAAAGAATTTACAAGACTGAATACAGTGGAAGTAGAGGTAGAGGTCCCCTGGGACTTTGAATATTTTTTCCTGAAATAGATACATCGCAGCCCTTTAACACTACTGTAAAAAGGCTCCCTAAATGCAGCTCTATTTTTCACACCACATAGCATTTTGGTTTATGCACATAGTCATGTAATGTAAAGGGTAATTCGGAGCTGATAAATTAGCAGCCAGGAAAAAGGTCTACAAGGAGCTTCAGTAAGCCATTTAGCATTTGGTGAGTTCTGTAGAGCTTTGGTCTCTTCCCACACCCAGAGGTAGTAAATATCCCTCTTCGGATGGTACTTGCGGAGAGTGCCTCTGCATTTTGATACTCTGTGAAGTGCATTCCTGTGAGCAACAGTCATTTCATGTTCTAGATTAGAACTTCGGAGGCATACTTCTGAGGCATCTTTCCATTCAGTGGGGAAACTATAGCCCCAGGAGGCATCATGACTTCCCAGGATACTTCCAGCTAGTTATCTCAGGTGAGCTCCTTCGGTCAAATGATGTATTTCTTTTCTTCCTTCCTTCCTTCATCCCTCTTTTCCCACTCCTTTTTCTGTCTCTCTTTCATGACTTCATTGCTGGTGAAAGATTACAGATGTTCGATAAATAAAACTATAAAATCAAATTAAGTCAGGATTACATAGGAAGCATGGAGTTAGATGAGTTCGCTTTCTCAGTGATTGAGATGCTGACATCTAATTGTGACCCTGCATAACACCTCTTCTGGTTTAGGAACCAAGATCCCTAACCCACATTAGCTCAAGGTGAATCTGCAATATTATGTATCTGGAAAAAAAAAAAAGGAAGAAGAAAAGAAATAAGAAACATCTGATGTAAACATTGTCTCAGATTAGAGCTGAACTAATGAAGGTGAAGGGTTGAATGGAGTTATGCATTCAGGAAAGGCTGAGTATTATGATTTTAAAATTTCTTCTGATGCCTAGGGCTCAGTATTCTGGGATAGTTGTCTCACTAAATTTAGCAGCTCCAAGCTGGTAAGTTGAGAAGAAATGGAAGATAAGGTGAGCTTTTTGAAAACTTGAAAATTGCATGTATGAAGCTCTGGATTCAGCATCTTCATTCTTTTGGCAGGAATTGGCTCTTCTATCGGGGCTCGCAGTGGGCTAGAGCTGGGCAGAAGGAAATGGTTGCCTTTGAGGCTGTGAGGGATTATTTCCACTTGCCTTGCAGGCTCTCTCCTAATGGACTCTTTATTGAGCTTATTATCTTGTTGATAACACACACAATCACTTTGCTACCAGTTTCCTCTTGTTTCAGGCCAACATGCTCTGATCTTTATGGGAAAACATAGTGATCTAGTAGGGATACTAGACTAAATAGCAATCAACCTGCCTGTATTTCTATCTCCACAAACAAATTGCTGACTATGACCACTTAACCTGTCTTTGCTTCTACTTTACCACCCACCAAATACAATAATCATAGTAACTCCGATCCTTGGCATTTGTATAGAAATCTACAACTTCAAATCATTTTCATATCCAGTTTTTCATTGGAATCTCAGAATCAACCTATGAGGAAAGCAGTGATATGGACCTGTAAGTGATATGGATGTAGATTTTTTAAAGAAGAAACCCACAGGGTGATAAGTTAAGTGCTTGCTTAAGGTTGTACTACAATGAATGATGAAGCCTGTCCTTGAACTCATAGTTTATGACTCTTGTTAGAAGATATTTTTCACAAAGGTAAAATTATGCCTCTCATACAAATGTAACACGAACACATTATTTATTTTATTTAACTCAATAATTAATAAGGAACAAAAAAAGATGTTACAACTGGTTCACAGGAAAACTCAAAAGTTTCATACATTATAGTCAGATAAGGAATGCAGAAATTTCAAATTTGCAAAACTGTTCAATATCCATAGAGTGATAATCTGTTGCATTCCATGGATATACTTTGCACTTACATAAATAACAATTATTTGTTCTACTGCAACTTGCAGGGTTATAAAATTACTCAAAGACAATAAAAGGCAGAGATAACCCTGATGGATGAGCTTCTCACAAAATATTTCACGTTATTTTCTTAAACTCAAAATGTGGTATTCTCATTGCACAACACTACACTCTAAGGACCAGTAATATCCTTTTCTTCTCCATAACTGACTCCATTGATCATCATCTCTGATGTTTGTTAGATACATATTAATATTTTAGAATTGCTAGCATTTAGTAATAGAGGCAAAAATACTTAGGTAACAATGATATTGATAATAAAAACTAACATTTGTTGGGTACCTAGTACATACCAATTGCCAATAGCATCTATTAATCTGTTTTTGCTTTTCTTATTTCATTTAATCATTAAAATAATCTTATGACAGAGGGCATACGCTAAGGAAACAGTCGTGAATACTACTTAATTAATTAATTAACTTGCCCAAAAGCATCCATAGCATATTCCATGGAATATGGTCCTAGATTTTAATTTTTTGTAACACTTAATGAAGTAGATCATAGATAAGATACTTACATGCCCTGTACTTGAATCTGGCAGCTAAAAATGGGGTAATTATATAAAACTGTAATATTATTAATGCTACCAGGGATTCAAGAACTTTAGGAGGGAAAATGTTATAGCAACCTGAGGATATACCGCTAAGAGTTGTCTGTAAAGTCTCACTGCAAAGAGAATGATTTTCGTCAGTCTCTCTCATTAGACTCCTACTGAGAGATCGTTCTAGAGGTGATGGGTGAAGATATAGGTCCCTTTATAGCAGAAGGAATACTGTTTTGATTAAATCACGGCCTTTAGAACTGGGTTGAGCTAATACTTCTGCTGAGTGATTTACAAGATTTATTTAACCTATCTGAGCCTCAGTTTTCTCATCTTAAAATGGTTAAAGTATCATCACCAACCTCAGAAGGCACTACGGGTTAAGTGAAATAATGCAGGTCAAGCATTTTGAATTGTGCTTGGCACATGGGAGCATTCGATAAATGGAAGCATGTATTCTTCACTATTATTAGAACACCTGCATTCAAATTCAACATCTTCCTTTAACGTTACCTTATATTTTAAAATAATGATTGTGTCTGAAAATAATTTTAGGTAATAGACGTTTTAGAGGGCATGCTTATAAACCTTCCAGAGCCCTACACTCTCCTTGAGAATTCTCTTACATGCCTCAGGGAAACTGCTTTTTTAGTTGAGAACGTTGGACTAGCTCTCCAATGTCCCTTTGAATTTGTGTTCATTATAAGGCAGGAGGCTCATCTGCCCTCTGACATCAGAATGGGGAAAGGGATGGGGTGCAGGTTAATTGAAACTGCAGTCCAGGTAATTCTTAGCCTTGTGTTGGGATGAACAACCTGAGACAACTACTTCCTTGATACGGAGAAGATTACTTTTAAATTGCTTAAATCCAATCTCTCACATCCATGAAAGTCTGCCATTCATAAGACACTATTAATTTAATGCCATTCTGTGCTCTTTTGTTTCAGGTTTGTTATTGGACTGTGGGAGGGCGTAGACATGGAAGGAGGAAGTCCATTTCCTCTAGGGCCTTACTGTCTAGTTGGGAAGCCGGGCATTCACGAGGACACAATTCATGCTAGGTATAGAAGGTTAGCATTAGAAATCAGATCCAGAGATTACAAACTCGTGGCCAGTAAACCTACTTGTCCTATAGATACGTGTATTTAATTTGAGCTCTGATGCAACCTTTATTAATCTAAAGAAAAAAATCAGTATTTCCCTAAATAAAAATAAAAATAGATCTCATAAGAAATTCAGGATTTCTGGTATCTCACTTACATGGCGTTCGCATCTTACCTAGCGACCATCAGCCTACAGGTGAGCAGTAGTTGTCCCTTCTACAAGGTTTAAGAAGTCTCTAGTTCACCAAATCCAGCTTAAATTAGTGGTTTATCATAACTAACTGGTCACTCTGTGCATTTGATCCTGTGACCCCTGAAATAGTGACTCCTGACAAGAGTGTAATGTGTCCAGGGAATGAGGTTCATTTCAGGGTTCATTTCAACGGGGTGATGGAGCTGGGGAAAGAGCAAACGAAAATTTGAGCATCTCCTGTGTTGCACTTACTTCATACGCATTTTCTCAATTCTTCCAACAACTGTCTTAAGGAGGTGGCACTATAACTTTCACAACTGAGGAAAACGAGGCTCCATGTTTATTTAGAAGTTGTCTAATTGGCGGAGGTAAGATGTAATTTCAAGGTAGTGGAAAGAAAATAACCCAGCAAGACATTGTTTTTAAACTGCTATCCTTACCTTGTAGTTGATAGTAGTCAGGATAGAATAAGCAATGCTGTGGTAATAAACAAACCCTATATATCAATGGCTCAACAAACTAGTGGGTCCAGCAGTGACCCAAGGAAGCTTCCTTATAAGAAGTGACTGGTGATCCCAGCAGAGTCTGTCTCGTGGCAGCAAGAGGTTTCCATAATGACTGTTGCAAAGAGAAGAGAGAACTCAAAGTTCTCGCATGTGTCTTCACTGTCGCAGCCTAGGCATGCCACTTCTGTTCATAGTTCATTGTTCAAAATTAGTGGAATGACCCTGCCAAAGAACAAAGAAGCTGACAAGTCTTCCCTGTGCCCAGGAAGGGGAGGGGGCTGCATATAAATGAGTACTAGTAACGTCCGCCATCATCACCTTGGACGGTTATACAAACTCTTGGTCTCCCTTTCCTTATTGGCAAAGGAGAATGATAGTTTTGTCACAAGCTTTTAGTGGTGCTTTGAGATGATGGTTGTAAAGCACTGAATACAGTAGATGACTTTAAGTGACCAATAAACTCACCTATTTGATTTGCCCTATCTGATCACGACAGCATGGGATAACAGTGTTTTTTTCTGTACTCAATCAGGCAACTGAGTTGTGGCCTCATTTCCACTCCCGATGATTATCTAGCTATGGAAAAATCTCTGAGGTTTCATCTAAAGGGTAAGAGGGCTGAACTACATGATCTCAGGGTTCCCCTCTGCTCCCAATAGTCTACATTACCAATAGTTTCCTTCAGAACAACTGTCAATGCTGTCAGCCCACACCTAGCATGGTCTTTTAATTCAGAAGTTACTCCATTTGGAGAAATTTAGAAAAACGTTTTCCTGTTTGAGGATTCCACCTTGCAGGGTGCCCAGCCCTATGCTAGATAAAGAATAAATGTCTGAGTAAATGAATGACCACCTGTATTACACAGCTCTGGCTGCCATAGCAAAATATCACACAGCAGACTATTTCCTCATAGTTCTGGAGGCTAGAAGTCCAAGATGGAAGTGCTGTCATGGTTGGTTTCTGGTGAGAGCTCTCTTCCTGGCTTGCAGATTACCCATCTTCTAGCTCTGTTCTCACGTCTAGACATAGGTCCTTTGTGTACACACACATTGCTCTTCTCACAAAGACGCCAGTCCTATTGAATTAGTATTCCATCCTTAACTATGTTAATTAACCTCTGTTACCTCCTTACAGGTCTTATCTTCAAATACAGTCACTCACGGAAGGGGTAAGGGCTTCAACATATGAATGGGGAAGGAGGGACAGTAGTCAATCCATAATCACTGTGAGCCATGATAGTTGCAAATATGGCCTTAGAGTATGGGCCATAAAAAAAATACCCTGAAAGGATTCCCTTTTCTAGAGAATACAGTGATTTTCAAAGGAAAGAGCTCTATCATGGGAGCACTTTTTTTTTTTAAGATTTTATTTATTTATTAGACAGAGATAGAGACAGCCAGCGAGAGAGGGAACACAAGCAGGGGGAGTGGGAGAGGAAGAAGCAGGCTCCTAGCAGAGGAGCCTGATGTGGGACTCGATCCCATAACGCTGGGATCACGCCCTGAGCTGAAGGCAGATGCTTAACCGCTGTGCCACCCAGGCGCCCCATGGGAGCACTTTCTTATCAGATTCTTATCTCTTCTCTTGGTCTCTTCTTCTTATCTATAAAATGAAGGTAGTAACTAAGCAATATATAGGTTTTATCTTTGATCCAATCCAAAAGATTAATGATGAAAACAAAAGAACTGAGACCGTGTCTGGGGATCAGCAAGAAAGTATAGTGTGATTAATTAGAAATGCTTTTCATTGGCACAGGAGACAAAGATGATATATACAAAGCTTGTATACCTGAAATTTTTGGACCAGACAAACAGTAAGGAAATTCCCAAATCTAACATTTTATCATTTTATGAAGGAGCATAATTCCTCTCAGATAAAGGGGCTCTTAGACCCACAAAATCAGAAAGTAAATAGTATTTGGCTGGTTTTTGAGTCAAGAAAGACCTAAAAGCAAACTGGAAATAAATAATGTGGTGTTGATATCCGAAGGGAGATCTTTGTCAGGCTGTGTAGGAAACCTACAGTTAAGTTAGGGTTTAGGGCTTGAGGAGAGAACCTGCAGTGTGTGTTTGCCAAAAGGGGGCAGTAGAAACCAGGCTCAGCAAATGGGTCAGAGGAACTGAGCTGGACCCCACAGCTTCGGCTGTCTGATGTCGCTGCCAGTTCCCAGGAGCGGCCGGGAGGGGGAAAGCCTGACGCTTAAATGACAGGGCAGGAGTGGTTCTAGCCAAGGTGCACTCGAACCATGTGGAGACAAAACTATGGCTTTTCATTTGCTTTTTAAATCGTTCCCCTCACCATCTTGAACTTGCTGACCTGGACCAGCACATTCACCCTAAGCAGGAACAGCAAATTGCATGTCTCTTGCTGACCTGGGAGGGCTGGATCTGAGCACCTGGCTATTTTCATGCAACCCCCTGCCAGTGTTTATTTCTGCCTCTTGGAGGAAGGCTTGTTAGGGAGGACAATTAACTCATCAGCTACTATTAGCGGGGCCTAATGACTGCCAGGTTTTTCTGGGAAATGGCAAACCTCTCTCTGCCCTTCCCAGAAAGGACTTCCTCCTGCCAGGAGGCTGTTTAATCAGAACCGCAAACAGGCGTCAATAAGAGGAAGGGAGTCCTATTAAGCAATGTCTCTCCTGGAGGGTACCCCGTGATTGCAGAGGACGAATCCTGAGCAAAGCCTGCCTGCATCTCCCTGGGGCGCAGAGGCCAACTTCCCCCCACAGTGTGGGAACAAGCCGCTCTCTCTGTGCTCCCCATGATGACCCCTCTGTGATGAGAATCTTGATCCTGGCGCCCATTCTCTTAGTGGTTTAAATTCAGCCCACATTACACGATGATGCCTATGTATGTTTCTTTAGAATTGAGCCTATATTTATTCTAGACACCGTATTAAACATCCCCCGTCCTTGCACTACTTTCTCCGTGGCTACTTCTGATTCCCCTTCTACAATTCTTACCTCTTTCAATCCATTCACCACAAAAAAGCAGCCAGAGAGATTTTTTTAAAGACATCTCTGTCAGATCACGAAAGCCAACTCTCTTAGAAATTCTCCGTGGTTTCCCACTGTATTTAGAACAAATTCTCCACTTCTCACTGTGACCTACTATGCACTGCTTGACCTGGGATCTGGCCACACTGCAGCCCTCCTTCATGATGCTATGCCCCATCCATGCTCCTTTTGCTTCTATTTCTGGAAAATAGAAAATGTTCTCAGTGCCTTTGCACGTCTTCTTTGCTTTATTTCCAGTACTCTTTTCCCCTCCTCACTTGACTAAATTCTATCCATTCTTCAAATCTCAGCTTCAGTATCTCTCACTCTTCCTAGATGTCTTTTCTGATCTTCCCAGAGGTGGTTGTAGTCAGCTGAGGCTGCCATAACAAACCAGGTATGTCACAGGCCAGGTGCCTTCGGCAATAGAAATTTATTTTCACACAGTTTTGGAGTACAGAAGTTCGAGATTGAAGTGCTGGCAAGGGCTGGGTTCTCCTGAGGCTTCTCTCCTTAGCTTGCCTTCCCATGGTGTCCTCACATAGCCCCTCCTCTGTGTGTACATCCCTGATAGTTCTTGTAAGGACACTGCCTCCACTTTGGATTAGGGCCTTCTCCTTACCACGGCCTTTCATTTTACCTCTTTCAAGGCACTGGCTCCAAATACGGTCCTGTGTGGCCTTAAGGAGTCAACCTACGAATTTTGTGGGACCCAGTTGTGTGCATAACAGAGGTCTTTCCCTATCTACATTTCCCACAATATTATCTGTTATAGTACTCAGGTCTTCCCTTTCATTTCATAATTTTACTTTTTCTTATTTTTAAAAAAATTCTTATTTTAAAGCATATATTTAGTTGCCTATTTATTATAAATTCCGCTCGATGGGAAAACTTGACTCATTTTCTTTCTTTCTTTTTTTTTTTTTTT